>NC_047109.1:80167702-80483342 GCF_902500255.1 Thalassophryne amazonica | reverse complement strand
GATATGTGTGTGTATATGTGTATATATATGTGTATATATATATATATATATATATATTATATATTATATTATTGTTATTATCTATCGTCCACCTGGTCATTACTGTGAGTTTCTCTGTGAATTTTCAGACCTTTTGTCTGACTTAGTGCTTAGCTCAGATAAGATAATTATAGTGGGCGATTTTAACATCCACACAGATGCTGAGAATGACAGCCTCAACACTGCATTTAATCTATTATTAGACTCTATTGGCTTTGCTCAAAAAGTAAATGAGTCCACCCACCACTTTAATCATATCTTAGATCTTGTTCTGACTTATGGTATGGAAATAGAAGACTTAACAGTATTCCCTGAAAACTCCCTTCTGTCTGATCATTTCTTAATAACATTTACATTTGCTCTGATGGACTACCCAGCAGTAGGGAATAAGTTTCATTACACTAGAAGTCTTTCAGAAAGCGCTGTAACTAGGTTTAAGGATATGATTCCTTCTTTATGTTCTCTAATGCCATATAACAACACAGTGCAGAGTAGCTACCTAAACTCTGTAAGGGAGATAGAGTATCTCGTCAATAGTTTTACGTCCTCATTGAAGACAACTTTGGATGCTGTAGCTCCTCTGAAAAAGAGAGCTTTAAATCAGAAGTGTCTGACTCCGTGGTATAACTCTCAAACTCGTAGCTTAAAGCAGATAACCCGTAAGTTGGAGAGGAAATGGCGTCTCACTAATTTAGAAGATCTTCACTTAGCCTGGAAAAAGAGTCTGTTGCTCTATAAAAAAGCCCTCCGTAAAGCTAGGACATCTTTCTACTCATCACTAATTGAAGAAAATAAGAACAACCCCAGGTTTCTTTTCAGCACTGTAGCCAGGCTGACAAAGAGTCAGAGCTCTATTGAGCTGAGTATTCCATTAACTTTAACTTTAACTTCATGACTTTCTTTGCTAACAAAATTTTAACTATTAGAGAAAAAATTACTCATAACCATCCCAAAGACGTATCGTTATCTTTGGCTGCTTTCAGTGATGCCGGTATTTGGTTAGACTCTTTCTCTCTGATTGTTCTGTCTGAGTTATTTTCATTAGTTACTTAATCCAAACCATCAACATGTTTATTAGACCCCATTCCTACCAGGCTGCTCAAGGAAGCCCTACCATTATTTAATGCTTCGATCTTAAATATGATCAATCTATCTTTGTTAGTTGGCTATGTACCACAGGCTTTTAAGGTGGCAGTAATTAAACCATTACTTAAAAAGCCATCACTTGACCCAGCTATCTTAGCTAATTATAGGCCAATCTCCAACCTTCCTTTTCTCTCAAAAATTCTTGAAAGGGTAGTTGTAAAACAGCTAACTGATCATCTGCAGAGGAATGGTCTATTTGAAGAGTTTCAGTCAGGTTTTAGAATTCATCATAGTACAGAAACAGCATTAGTGAAGGTTACAAATGATCTTCTTATGGCCTCGGACAGTGGACTCATCTCTGTGCTTGTTCTGTTAGACCTCAGTGCTGCTTTTGATACTGTTGACCATAAAATTTGATTACAGAGATTAGAGCATGCCATAGGTATTAAAGGCACTGCGCTGCGGTGGTTTGAATCATATTTGTCTAATAGATTACAATTTGTTCATGTAAATGGGGAATCTTCTTCACAGACTAAAGTTAATTATGGAGTTCCACAAGGTTCTGTGCTAGGACCAATTTTATTCACTTTATATATGCTTCCCTTAGGCAGTATTATTAGACGGTATTGCTTAAATTTTCATTGTTACGCAGATGATACCCAGCTTTATCTATCCATGAAGCCAGAGGACACACACCAATTAGCTAAACTGCAGGATTGTCTTACAGACATAAAGACATGGATGACCTCTAATTTCCTGCTTTTAAACTCAGATAAAACTGAAGTTATTGTACTTGGCCCCACAAATCTTAGAAACATGGTGTCTAACCAGATCCTTACTCTGGATGGCATTACCCTGACCTCTAGTAATACTGTGAGAAATCTTGGAGTCATTTTTGATCAGGATATGTCATTCAAAGCGCATATTAAACAAATATGTAGGACTGCTTTTTTGCATTTACGCAATATCTCTAAAATCAGAAAGGTCTTGTCTCAGAGTGATGCTGAAAAACTAATTCATGCATTTATTTCCTCTAGGCTGGACTATTGTAATTCATTATTATCAGGTTGTCCTAAAAGTTCCCTAAAAAGCCTTCAGTTAATTCAAAATGCTGCAGCTAGAGTACTGACAGGGACTAGAAGGAGAGAGCATATCTCACCCATATTGGCCTCTCTTCATTGGCTTCCTGTTAATTCTAGAATAGAATTTAAAATTCTTCTTCTTACTTATAAGGTTTTGAATAATCAGGTCCCATCTTATCTTAGGGACCTCGTAGTACCATATCACCCCAATAGAGCGCTTCGCTCTCAGACTGCAGGCTTACTTGTAGTTCCTAGGGTTTGTAAGAGTAGAATGGGAGGCAGAGCCTTCAGCTTTCAGGCTCCTCTCCTGTGGAACCAGCTCCCAATTCAGATCAGGGAGACAGACACCCTCTCTACTTTTAAGATTAGGCTTAAAACTTTCCTTTTTGCTAAAGCTTATAGTTAGGGCTGGATCAGGTGACCCTGAACCATCCCTTAGTTATGCTGCTATAGACGTAGACTGCTGGGGGGTTCCCATGATGCACTGTTTCTTTCTCTTTTTGCTCTGTATGCACCACTCTGCATTTAATCATTAGTGATCGATCTCTGCTCCCCTCCACAGCATGTCTTTTTCCTGGTTCTCTCCCTCAGCCCCAACCAGTCCCAGCAGAAGACTGCCCCTCCCTGAGCCTGGTTCTGCTGGAGGTTTCTTCCTGTTAAAAGGGAGTTTTTCCTTCCCACTGTAGCCAAGTGCTTGCTCACAGGGGGTCGTTTTGACCGTTGGGGTTTTACATAATTATTGTATGGCCTTGCCTTACAATATAAAGCGCCTTGGGGCAACTGTTTGTTGTGATTTGGCGCTATATAAAAAAATTGATTGATTGATTGATTGACATGTATATATATGTGTATGTGTATATATATGTGTATATGTATATATGTGTATATATGTATATATGTGTATATATGTATATATATGTATATATGTATGTATATGTGTATATATATATGTATATGTATATATATATATATGTATATATATATATATATGTGTGTGTGTGTATGTTTATGTGTGTATGTATGTGTGTTGTTGTTTGCTTTGCAGCTGCTCCCATTTGTTTGGGGTCGCCACAGCAGCTCCACTTTTTCAGATCCAATTCTTACGCCAACTGCCCTTCCTGACACAGTGGTTTTACAGTGAGAAGCACATATATACATATATAATGTGTGTGTGTGTGTTTTTACACTTGAGGTACATTCTAAAACTATCCAACCCTTTGCTGCAAAAAATACAGTAACTCACCTGAGGGACTAAGCCCCTTTGAAGTAGTCTCCTTGCGGCTGCGCACACTTCTTGTGATTCTGCTATTGTTGGAAGCATTTCTGGAAGGCCTCTTTTGGAAGGGTGTCTAACTGCTCTATCACATCCTGCGTGATGTCTTTTCGTGAGTCAAATCGAGTCCCTTTTAGTGTCGTTTGATCTTGATGAACAGCTGAAAATCAGGGGGAGCCATATCAGGAGAGTAGGTATCCTGACAAATCACAGGAGCGGGGTTCTCGCCAGTGCAGTTGAGCATAGGGGGCCCCTATGCTGTGATTTGGATACCCTATGCTTTGATTTAACCAGCATGGGGGGGTGGGGTTCTTTTTTTTTTAAGGACATGTTGCACTTAACATACCAGTTAGCGACACAAAGTGGCACTCAAAATGCAAGAAATGGTGTTTAAAAGGGTTATAAATGTCAGTATTTTATCTGGGGAATACTCTCTCTTCTAAGGCTCTGTCTCCGTTCTCCAACAGTAATGGGGTGAATGTGGAGGGAGCGACGCATAAGCAGGTGGTGGACTTGATCCGCGCTGGAGAAAGGGAGCTGGTTCTGGCTGTGCTGTCTGTCCCGCCTCAGGAGGCTGACTGCTTGGATCCCGGTGATGATGGTTCAGCCCAGTCCTGCTATGACTACTCTGATAAGCAGGCTGTCCCCATCTCTGTCCCCAGTTACAAACACACTGAGCTAAACCAGGAAAAGTTTGTGGTGGGTCTGTAGTTCTATTGAAGGGGTGGCTGAATTATTGGAGGATGGTGAATGAAGTCAGATGTGTGCATTTTAAGAATATGTGATTATTTTCTTTCCGGGAGATTTATGTTCACTCATAACAGTTTCACACACATGCTGTTGGTGCATTTTATACTGATGGGTGCAAACATATTCAGTGTGTTAAGAATTTTGTTGATGTGTCAGCTTCAACCTCCATCATCACTGAGGACATGTCTTCATTGTTGTTTCTGCGCTCTCTTTTTAGGTCTATAATGTGTATATGGCTGGTAGACAACTGTGCTCTAAGCGCTACAGAGAGTTTGTGATCTTACACCAAAATCTAAAAAGGGAGTTTTCCAACTTTACATTCCCTAAGCTGCCTGGAAAGTGGCCTTTTTCACTCTCAGAACAGCAGCTGGATGCACGGCGCAGAGGTCTTGAAGAATACTTGGAGAAAGGTGAGCTGCAGGGTTGTTTCAGTGAGAAGAATGTGATAATTACTGTTATTCTTTGTGATTTTAAATTAGGAAATAAAGCAAAATGAGTGACAAAGACGAGCCAAGATGCTGCTCATGTCAGAGTCCTTGTCTGCCTAGTGATTGTGTTCTCACTGTAATTTGACATTTTCACAGTATGTGATTTTGATCACTTACCTGTTTCCGTGTCATGCAGTGTGCTCTGTGAGGGTAATCGGAGAGAGTGACATCATGCAAGAGTTCCTGTCTGAATCAGATGAGGTAAGGCAAAAGGCTCTAGTTATTCTCTCTCTGGTTTGTTGTCATGTAATCCTGTTGTTAAGCGCTGACGTAACGCATCACATGATAAATCTGTTTCCGGGTCCAAAGACCGCCAAGTTTATGATTAAAGTTACGTCTGTTTGATCCTTTTAAGGATTTACAGTTTAAGTTTAGTTTGTGTTTATATTGTGGCCAAACCTCCGTCCCTCCCTTCTCCGCCTCCACCTCCGTTAAACGCATTCGTCTGGTTCTATGGTCAGAACACTTAATAAAACTTTTTTCTTTTACTTTACATATTTTATTATGCACAGGTAAAATATACATGTCTGTTTGTTAATAAAAAATTATTTATTACAATAAACAGGACGTTAAAGTGCAAACTTCACTTTCTCCCCGAACAACATGAACAGGAAGCGATCGCAGCTCGCAGCAACTCCCATTGAAAATAACGGAGAAACAACCTGAACGTCTGACATTTTTACATAAAACAAACGCAGTAACAACGTCTAAAAACCCAGTTAATATATCCAGGACAGTTTTAGGCACAATATACAAAGAGTTTATGTTGCGATGTTAATGCTGTTGTCCGTGTGCAACGGTGTAAGTGCAGCCTCAACAGATCATCTCAGTGCAGTTCTCAATGTTAATGACAGCGCGCCTTTTGTTTGGAGCCGGAAGTTGAAAATCACATGATGCGTTACATCACACTTAACAACCGGATTGTGACTTACAGCAGTTCCTCTCTTCTGACTCTTTCTGTCCTTCACTCTTTAGAATTACAATGGAGTATCTGATGTGGAGTTGCGGATAGCCATGCCCGACAAGATGACACTCACCATCAGAGTTTGTAAAAACTCCACCACAGACCAAGTTTACCAGGTACATACATAATTTTAACCGTCATGGTTTAACTCTTATCATCAGAGAAAAGGATCCTTTAGCACTGTCTGAGTAGTTCAGAAAACAAACTGCATTTATACCTCTTGTGAGTGATCACATGTAGAGCTGAATACAGTAAAACTCACCTAAACAGTCATTGTATAAACCAGATATTTGAACTCACCAGACAAAAGCAAAAGTCCCAATAATTTTATAGTTTTCCATGTAATAATCACAGTGTATAACATCCATCCATCCATCCATTTTCTTCCGCTTCATCCGAGGTTGGGTTGTGGGGGCAGCAGCTCAAGCAAAGCCGCCCAGACCTCTCGATCCACACACACCTCCCCCAGCTCCTCCGGGGGAACCCTGAGGCATTCCCAAGCCAGCTGCGAGACGTAGTCTCTCCAGCGTGTCCTGGGTCTTCCCCAGGGCCTCCTCCCAATGGGACATGCCCCAAACACCTCTCCAGCGAGGCGTCCAGGGGGCATCCGAAAAAGATGCCCGAGCCACCTTAGTTGGCTCATTTTGACGTGGAGGAGTAGTGGCTCGACTCCGGGATCCTCCCGAGTGACCGAGCTCCTCACCCTATCTCTAAGGGAGCGCCCAGCCACCCTGCGGAGGAAACTCATCTCAGCCGCTTGTACTCGCGATTTTGTTCTTTCAGTCATGAGCCAAATTTCATGACCGTAGGTGAGGGTTGGAACGTAGATCGATCGGTAAATCAAGAGCTTTGCCCCCCTGCTCAGCTCTCTCTTCACCACGACGGTCCGACAGGAGCGACCGCATCACTGCAGATGCTGCACAGATCCGTCTGTCGATCTCACGCTCCATCCGTCCCTCTCTCGTGAACAAGACCCCAAGATACTTCAACTCCTCCACTTGAGGCCGTATATAACAGGTTTTGTAAAAGGATTTTCACTCACATCGGACAAAACATTCCATCCCATCGTAATATATTTCCATTAAAAACCCCTCACATGTACCGGACAGAGCAGTTTGGTGGTGCCCAGTCACAACAGAGTTAGGAAATGAAGTTCAGCACTGACGCTAGCTGATTCGAGGAAAGTAGGTACCGTATTCCCTTCATTATAAGGCGGCCGTTTATTTTTTCAAACTGTGCTCAGACACGGGACCTTAACGAGACAGGGCATAATTCAAGGCCGGTGATGATTAACAAAATACTGCTTGTTGCCTGCACTGTAATATGGTGTTACATTTCACACATATCCCTGGATGTGATGAACCAAACCGCTTTAGAGCACAGCCCTCTGTGGGGCTGTGAACCTGCGCACCTGCTAAATCGGAGACCGTAAAGGGCTGTGATTTGTCACGTTCAAGTTTTCACTCCTTCCTCTCCCATTATATTTTAAAAGTTTTTGCAGGGCGCATGTTTACAACCCCAATTCCAATGAAGTTGGGACATTGTGTAAAAAGTAAATAAAAACAGAATACAATGATTTGCAAATCCTCTTGTGAAAATATGAATGAATGAATGAATGAATGAATGAATTTATTTATCCAGCACACAGATGAGCAACAACAAAGACAACAACAAAACATAAAAGGAACAATGTACAGAGAACCTATGTGGCCGAAAGAGTGAAGGCAGAAGCAAGGTTTATAAGCACCCTCCTCTTATACCATTAACAATAAAGAATGTATACATATACATACTCATGACAATATACAAAAAAACAAAAAGAAAGTGCATGAACAATTTAACTTAATCACTGACATTTTAAAACACAACCAAACAATAGTGAACAATGATAAAATGGTAAACCTAATCCTTCAAACTATAACTGGTAAATATGTTCTTTTTGTAAAGCCTTTTAAAACCAACCAATGTACCAAGTATTTTAATATTATTAGGACAGTTATTCTAAATATTAACACCCCTGACGGAAACACAATGACTTTTAACAGTAGTATGGATCTTCAGTTTCTCAGATAATAATGTTCCTCTCAAACTGTAGCTGGAATCCCTCATTTTAAACAGATCCTGAACATGTAATGGCAAAAGCTTATTTTTGACTTTATACATAATCTGTATTGTAATATAATCAACCAAACCAACCAAAATTCGCAGATAATGGATTTGTGGGCTCTCGATATGGTTTATTACTGATAATTCTTATAGCTTTCTTTTGCAACAGAAAAACTGGTTTCGTATTAGTTCTATATGTATTACCCCAAACCTTGACACAATATGTCATATATGGAACAAGTAATGCATAATATAAAGTGGTTAATGCATGTTGGGAGGGGAAGTCCCGGGCTTTATGCAGAATTGCAATGGCTTTTGACATTTTAGATTTAACATTGTTAATATGTGTTTTCCAGCTTAATCTATCATCAATATAAACAGCAAGAAATTTTGTATCTGTTACAATTTCATTTTCAGTATAATGTAATAATAGATTTTTGCTTAAGTTCTAGGACTTATTCCCAAATATGATACACTTAGTTTTACCAAAATGGAGCGATAATTTATTTAAATCGAATCATTGTTTAAATTTATGTAATTATTTCTCCATCTTGTCCAGGAGCTGTCCCAAATGATTCCCACTACAAAACACAGTTGTATCATCCGCAAATAAAATACAACTTACATACTTGAAAACCAAACATATATCATTAATATACAAAAGAAACAACAATGTCCCAAGGACTGAACCCTGGGACACCCCACAAGTAATCTTCAAGAACTTGCAATTTGTCCCACCAATGTGGACACATTGATACCTATTGTTTAAGTAGCATGCTATCCAGTCATGTGCCATTCCCCTGATACCATACTTCTGTAATTTGTCCAGTAGCAAGGTATGATCTATAGTATCAAATGCTTTCTGTAAATAAAAAAAAAAACCCTACAGTATGTTGCTTATTTTCAATCACGTTGGAAATTTGTTCGACGAAATTCATTACAGCCAATGAAGTAGTGTAATTCTTTCTAAAACCGTATTGCTGCTCGCTAAGGATACAATGGTTAGTTAAAAAATTATTTAACCTAATTACAAATACCTTTACCAAAAATTTAGAAAATTGTGGTAAGAGGGAGATTGGCCTATAGCAGGGGTAGGCAACCTGTTCCAGAAAGAGCCATGAGGGTGCAGGTTTTCTTTGCAGCCACTGACTCCACCAGGTGATTTACTGGTTAATATCACTTTGAGCAGATGGAATCAGTTAATCAGTGAAATCACCTGGTGGAGTCAGTGGCTGCAAAGAAAACCTGCACCCTCATGGCTCTTTCTGGAACAGGTTGCCTACCCCTGGCCTATAGTTTGAAAAAAAGAAAAAAAAAACATGCTTGTCACCAGATTTGAACAATGGTACAGTGTGGCTTCATAGTAAAAGAGTGCGGGTACTAGACTGGCCTGCCTGCAGTCCAGACCTGTCACCCATTGAAAATGTGTGGTGCATTATGAAGCGCAAAATACGACAACGGAGACCCCGGACTGTTGAACAACTGAAGTCGTACATCAAGCAAGAATAGGAAAGAATTCCACATACAAAGCTTCAACAATTAGTGTCCTCAGTTCCCAAATGCTTATTGAGTGTTGTTAGAGGGAAAGGTGATGTAACACGGTGGTAAACATACCACTGTCCCAGCTTTTTTGAAACATGTTGCAGGCATCCGTTTCAAAATGAGCAAATATTTGTGTAAAAACAATAAAGGTTATCAGTTTGAACATTAAATGTCTTGTCTTTGTGGTGTAGTCAATTGAATATAGGTTGAAGAGGATTTGCAAATTTAATATTTAATAGTTATTTCATTCATTTAAAAGCAGAAATGAGTACATTACAAGACACTGAATGAAAAGGAGCAGAGAGAAGAACAAGTCTTATACTTAAATCATTGTATTCTGTTTTTATTTACATTTCACACAACTTCCCAACTTCATTGGAATTGGGGTTGTATTACATTTCGATCATGGCTCAAATACATTTGGCAGAAAAGTCTGCAAATATGACCAGTTTCACAACACAAAGTCAGAATAAGACACTCAAATGACCCGCTGTTCAGGGAGGAAATTCTACGTACTGTACCTTTGGTTTGATGATTGTATGAAGAAGTGGAGCTTGTTGAGGGACAAATTAATCCAGAAAAAGCTACTGTTTCTGTGGCAAATTGCATAAAGATACGAGGGAAAGCTTTAATAGAGTAACGCGCAGGTCGATATCATTGCACGGCCATGGAGTTACAGATTTGCAGAAGCATAAATCAGGCTTTCCGCAGCGGACTTAGAAAAAAGAGTGACTCAACCAAATGTAATCTTTTTAACCCCTTAACGCCTATTGTCGCATATATGCTACAATATTTGACTCAAATATGCAACATACCAAATTGACCAGTATGCCTGTTGTCGCAAATTTGCAACATACCATTATTATTATTATAACATTATAACATAAATTATTACCAAAATACCAAAATTACTATTTATTTTTCATGCAAAAGTGAAATTAATAATCTTAACATTATTTACCATCTACTTAAAGGCAAAAACACACACAAAACATTTTTTTATATACAGCTATATAAATTCAGGCGTTAAGGGGTTAATGCACATAATGTTTTTTGTTGGCTTATTTAAGGCAGATGTTTTTTTTTTCAGGCAAAGTTTTGACCTGGTCATTAAATGAGGCAAGTCCCGATTCAAGGTCACGCTTTTAATCAAGGAAATACATAAGCCTAATTGGTGTTGGGGATTCCCTGTAGATCATTTGGCACCTCCTGACTGTAACTAATCTGTTATATACATATAACAGGTTTTGTCTGTGTTATACATGTAACGGGTTTTGTCCATTTTATAACGGATTTCAATTATAATGGACAAAATTCGCTGGTCCATCTGAATCCATTATATGCAAGTTTTACTGTATGTATTTTTGAACACATAGATTCCTTTAAATGAGAATGCTGGCAGATGAGTGTGCGAAGTTTCTTGATGTTCTGATTGATTTGTTATTTGTGTTGACTCACGTACATCAAAATAAAAGTCATGTTGAACAAGGCCCTAGAAAGAAAACAAATCACAGCCAACTTTCTGACATCACCACCAACCTTGACATTCAATACACAACATCGACACAGCTGTTGACTTTTCAGATCCAAAAGCTTACATTTGATGGGCACAGCAGCACAAACAAACAGTCAGTAAGTGTCTAACCAGCTTTAGCCTTCAGCCTCTTCAGAAGTTCCACAGGAGCTTTTTGGAATTAGCTCACACATTTTCTTTTTTCTGCCTCTTTGCATTTTGTTTTCTTTTTTCACCCACTCTCATTCAGTAGTTGTTGGTGTATGTTTCCCTGCCTTTCAGGCTGCAGTTATGAAACTAGGAATGGACAGTGTAACAGCCAGCTACTTCGCTCTGTTTGAAGTAATCAACCACACCTTTGGTAAGTTATGGAGCCTTATGTATCTTTGTGTGAGCTCACACTTTTTTTCCATCTTCATCACGTAGCACAGAATTTGTAGTTGGGACAACTGGTAAAGGTTGAGCAAATAGAGGAAGCAGAACAGTGTTTTGCATGATATATTCTCATGCTTTCTAAAAGAAATATCCCTCTTTCTCTTCCAAAAACAAGGGGAGTCAAGTCTGGGAACATGCACTGGTCTCGTGCGTTGTCATGTCCATCACAGAGCTATCTTGGGTCCTGTGTGGTAACCCCTGAAGCAGACAACCGGTGCATCCCCACGTCTCAAAATTAGCCAGCTTTCTACCAGTAAGACTCAGAAAGCCAGACTTGAAATAAGACATTTTATGTTGAATAGGCTCAACAGCCATTGTAATAAGGAACAGTGTAAAGTGCAAGTCTACGAGTAGAAATCAGTCTTTGGCATAGGTTCCCATCTGCTAATGGGTTCCAGGGAGACACAGATCTTGGATTCTATCACCACAGAAAGGCAGGAGCAAGGTGCCATCCACTTGACATCAGGACAGGGACAAACTGGTGGCAGTAGGGCAGATGAGGTGACATCCTGGTCAGCGTACTGTGAGTAGGACAGAGGTGAGTTAGCATTTTAAGTACTCATGCCTGCTTCCAGTTAGTCAAAAATTAATGGCCAATTGAAAGCAAGCACGAATGGAATGGAATAATGTAAAGTTTGAGTCTTCTTGGTCAAACTTTCATTTACGCTGTTATATCTGCCGCAGCCAGGTGAAATGTGGGTGTTCCCTTGGCCTTTTCTTGCCACTGGGGTCCTCATCACTCAGGCACCTGCATATTCTATCATGCACAGAGAAGCACACTAAATAAACAAAATGTCATAGCTGGTGTTCCTTTACAATGCAAGTGAGGCTACTTTTGTGAGTCTCTCTTAGTAATTGTTATTATAACACAGTCATTCCAGGTTTCCCAAGGATCCTCCGAAGAGACCTAGTAACAAAAACATTCAGTCATCATTTTAGGTCAGTGGTTACTGTGCAAGTCTCACACCCATACAGTAATAGAGGAATCAACACGACCCTAAAGGCTTTTACCTTTGTTCTATTGCAATGGTGTCAGCATCGCCAAACACCTTGGTCTCAGCACTGTTTCTTTTTCTTTCTGCTCTGTATGCACCACTCTGCATTTAATCATTAGTGATCGATCTCTGCTCCCCTCCACAGCATGTCTTTTTCCTGGTTCTCTCCCTCAGCCCCAACCAGTCCCAGCAGAAGACTGCCCCTCCCTGAGCCTGGTTCTGCTGGAGGTTTCTTCCTGTTAAAAGGGAGTTTTTCCTTCCCACTGTAGCCAAGTGCTTGCTCACAGGGGGTCGTTTTGACCGTTGGGGTTTTACATAATTATTGTATGGCCTTGCCTTACAATATAAAGCGCCTTGGGGCAACTGATTGTTGTGATTTGGCGCTATATAAAAAAAAAATTGATTGATTGATTGATGAGCTCCTGACTCCATGAGCTCTTCCCAGGCGTGTCTCCATCTCAAAAGCCGAGGATCATAGAAACATGAATGTCACTGTAAAGATCAGTGAATGTCTCTCAAAGTTCAACGCTTTCACCACATACAGATACCCTTCTGATGGCTGAGGCCAGGAAGTCATTGAAAGCCTGGATCTTGGTCTTGATCCAGGATAATCACGAGGCCAAACACTCTGACTCCTTATTCAGGTACTCAAGTGCTGCAGCGAGCACATCCATTGATTCCACAATCCTTTCTCGCACAGCACCACTGAATTTATTTCCCTTGAATTGTGTGCTGTTTGTCACTACAGTGACAGAAGCAGCAGCCATGATGGCTGTTAACCCCCAAAACGGGAATCAGCTGCAAATCGTGAATTATCCACAAAACATGAATGCTGAAAAAATATGTCCCAAAACGTGAACGCGGGTTTCACAAAATGTGAACGTGGGTCTCGCAAAACGTGAATGTCATGTCATTCATAATTTATATATATTTTTTCAGTTTAAGTAGTTTATGGATTTCGGTTTACAGATCAATTACTCCAGGAAATCTTGATCGCAAACCCTATCACCGCAAAAATTATTATTATTATTTTTTTTTGGCAGGGGTCATTACAGTCTGAGGAAGTGATCTGAGCAGCTGTCGCTTCTGGCGTCAATCGCCCAGCCCCTCTGGGTGTGTCCCGCTCCAGGGACAGTGTCAGGTGAGGAGTTTGACTGGGACGGTCCACCTGTCAAACTCACAGAGGACAGAAACCTCACCCTCCAGTAAACGGCTCAATATTTTTAAGAGAAACGTTGTAGAAAAACAACCACTAGTTTCTAACCTCAGGAAGGTAGACAATGAGCTACAACCTTATTTTTTAGCCATATGAGCCGCCCTCTGAGCTGGAAAAATAATATTGACCTGAACGAGCAGATGACTGAAACAGAAGCGTAGGAACCGACTAAATGGACTACATTTATATAACGCTTGTCCATCTGCATCAGATGCTCAAAGCGCTTTACAAATAATGCCTCACATTCACTCCGATGTCAGGGTGCTGCCACACAAGGTACTCACTACACAGCAATAGGGGATTAAAGACCTTGCCCAAGCGCCCTAAGTGATTTTTCCAGTCAGGCTGGGATTTGAACCGAGGATCTTCTGGTCTGAAGCCCAACGCCATAACCACTAGACCATCACCTCCCCAGTTGAATTTTGTGAATTAGTGAATTTTATTGCTCATTTTATGACTTCTTTTAATGATACAAAATCACTAACATTCAGTTTTTGCACATTTGTCCAAACTTAGTGCTGTAATATAACCAATAGGAACCCACTAATGTGTGCAGTGAATCTGGTGATACCACGCCTGAATTTATTTAATATTTTTGTGGTGTCTTGTTTTTGCACTTTTTAGATGTTTCCTAAGCTTCCGTTTCTCTGCCGCCTGTTCATTCAGATCAGTATTATTTTTCCAGCTCAGAGGACGGTTCATATGGATAAAAATAAGGTTGTAGCTTATTGTCTACCTTCCTGAGGTTAGAAACTAGTGTTGTTTGTTTTTCTACAATGTTTTTCTTAAGATTATTGAGCCGTTTACCGGAGGGGGAGGTTTCTGTCCTCTGTGAGTTTGACAGGTGGACCGTCCCAGTCATACTCCTCACCTGACACTGTCCTCGCAGCGGGACACATCCAGCAGGACCTGGTGTTTGACACCAGAAGTGACAGCTACTCAGTTCACCTCCTCAGGCTGTAATGACCCCCGGCAAAAATTTTAAAAAATCATTTTTGCGGTGATAGGGTTTGCGATCAAGCTTTCCTGCAGTAATTGATCCGTAAACTGAAATCCATATACTACTTAAAGTGAATATACAGTAGTGTTCAGAATAATAGTAGTGCTATGTGACTAAAAAGATTAATCCAGGTTTTGAGTATATTTCTTATTGTTACATGGGAAACAAGGTACCAGTAGATTCATTAGAGTCTCACAAATCCAACAAGACCAAGCATTCATGATATTCACACTCTTAAGGCTATGAAATTGGTCTATTAGTAAAAAAAAAAGTAGAAAAGGGGGTGTTCACAGTAATAGTAGTGTGGCATTCAGTCAGTGAGTTTGTCAATTTTGTGGAACAAACAGGTGTGAATCAGGTGTCCCCTATTTAAGGATGAAGCCAGCACCTGTTGAACATGCTTTTCTCTTTGAAAGCCTGAGGAAAATGGGACGTTCAAGATATTGTTCAGAGGAACAGCGTAGTTTGATTAAAAAGTTGATTGGAGAGGGGAAAACCTATACACAGGTGCAAAAAATTATAGGCTGTTTATCTACAATAATCTCCAATGCTTTAAAATGGACAAAAAAAAAAAAACAGACGCGTAGAAGAAAACGGAAAACAACCATCAAAATGGATAGAAGAATAATCAGAATGGCAAAGGCTCACCCACTGATCGGCTCCAGGATGATCAAAGACAGTCTGGAGTTACCTGTAAGTGCTGTGACAGTTAGAAGACGCCTGTGTGAAGCTAATTTATTTGCGAGAGTCCCCCGCAAAGTCCCTCTGTTAAATAAAAGACGTGCAGAAGAGGTTACAATTTGCCAAAGAACACATCAACTGGCCTAAAATATTCCTCCAGGGGGGAATATTTTGTGGACTGATGAGAGTAAAATTGTTCTTTTTGGGTCCAAGGGCCGCAGACAGTTTGTGAGACGACCCCCAAACTCTGAATTCAAGCCACAGTTCACAGTGAAGACAGTGAAGCATGGTGGTGCAAGCATCATGATATGGGCATGTTTCTCCTACTGTGGTGTTGGGCCTATATATCGCATACCAGGTATCATGGATCAGTTTGGATATGTCAAAATACTTGAAGAGGTCATGTTGCCTTATGCTGAAGAGGACATGCCCTTGAAATGGGTGTTTCAACAAGACAATGACCCCAAGCACACTCGTAAACAAGCAAATTCTTGGTTCCAAACCAACAAAATTAATGCCTCGCACGTGAAGAAATCATGAAAAACTGTGGTTATACAACTAAATACTAGTTTAGTGATTCACAGGATTGCTAAAAAAAGCAGTTTGAACATAATAGCTTTGAGTTTGTAGCGTCAACAGCAGATGCTACTATTATGTGAACACCCCCTTTTCTACTTTTTTTTACTAATAGCCCAATTTCATAGCCTTAAGAGTGTGCATCTCATGAATGCTTGGTCTTGTTGGATTTGTGAGAATCTACTGAATCTACTGGTACCTTGTTTCCCATGTAACAATAAGAAATATACTCAAAACCTGGATTAATCTTTGTAGTCACATAGCACTACTATTATTCTGAACACTACTGTAATTCCATAAGTGTCTCATTTCCAAAATCCTTGCAAAGGCAGCAAGTACAATTCATCTTGGAACTAAAAAGTTACGATTGCATCATCATCATCCATGATTGGTACAGTTTACCTTTTGGTGTCATTTTTAGAATTAAGACATGTCTCACCTCAAATAATATGCAAAATTATATGATGCAGTAAGCTTGGCAAGTGAGTTTTTAACTCCATATAATTTAAATTATAGCCTGAGGATCTAGAGCAGTTTTCTCTTGACTGCTTTTAAATTGTAGATTAAATAGAAGCAATGACTGAGGCCTGTTAGTCTTTGGAACAGCCTGCTTGAAAAGCTTAGAATAGCTGAGTGGTTTTATTAAATCCATCCATCCATCCATTTTCTTCCGCTTTATCCGGAGTCGGGTCGCGGGTGCAGCAGCTCAAGCAAAGCCGCCCAGATCTCCCGATCCACACACACCTCCCCCAGCTCCTCCGGGGGAACCCCAAGGCGTTCCCAAGCCAGCCGAGAGATGTAGTCCCTCCAGCGTGTCCTGGGTCTTCCCCGGGGCCTCCTCCCAATGGGACGTGCCCGGAACACCTCTCCAGCGAGGCGTCGGGGGGGCATCCGGAAAAGATGCCCAAGCCACCTCAACTGACTCCTTTCCACGTGGAGCAGCAGTGGCTCGACTCCGAGCTCCTCCCGAGTGGCCGAGCTCCTCACCCTATCTCTAAGGGAGCGCCCAGCCACCCTGCGGAGGAAACTCATCTCGACAGCTTGTACTCGCGATCACGTTCTTTTGGTCATGAGCCAAATCTCATGACCATAGGTGAGGATCGGAACGTAGATCGATCGGTAAATCGAGAGCTTTGCCCCCCTACTCAGCTCTCTCTTTACCCCGACGGTCCGATACAGCGACCGCATCACTGCAGATGCTGCACCGATCCGTCTGTCGATCTCACGCTCCATCCGTCCCTCACTCATGAACAAGACCCCGAGATACTTAAACTCCTCCACTAAGTGATATTAAGTGATTTAATAAACTCCAGTGGAGGAGTTTATTAAATCACTTAATTTTTTTTAGGTTTGGCTTCACACAGCTACCTCATTATATTGATTTTAACCTTTTGTTTAACTTACCTGGCTTTTATCGTTATGGCCCCTGCAAAAAACGTTTATGACTCAGACCCGGGTTAGGGCTTTCAGCAAAAAGTCTGACAGGCCAACAGGGTGGGGTTGATGTAACTTCCTGGGATTAGTCACAGTTCGGCGCATTTCTGAACATTTACTGAACGTTTGCTTTGGACATTTGTAAGTTAACACCATGTGTGTTACACTGTCACACTTGATATGAAAAGGTTTTATAAAAATATATTTAAAATAAATTGGATTGAAAAATGAAACCTGTAGCATTTTTGTACTCAACACTCAAATTATTACATACTTGTTATTTGACTTGTGGGTGAATGTGCTAACTCTGCTTGGTGAGGCTTCCCGTTCTGCATGTCTGACTTTACTGAATAATAAATTTCTATATTTATTACATAATTGGCAAGTGCACCCCTGCCCCCAGCTGTTTAACAATCTTCCATGTTACAGCACAAACAGCAGCAGCAGATGTCAGCTTCATCTTGCACGTGCAAATCTAGAAGGGCACTCATGAGAGCACAGCTCTGTTGAGACCAACATACCAGTATCTTCCAGTGTTAAAAAAAGATAAATAAACAAAAAAAAAAACAGCTTTTCAAATTTGGCAACAGCTCAATATACAGACCCACCCCAAATTTGACAGTGTATATGTTCCAGGCTACGCCAAACCATTTCTTCCATTTTGAGGGCCAATATCATGTACAATGTTGAATTCAGACACTGACTAGACAGTTACTATAACATCAAAAATTGGCAGTTTTCATTTCTTTTGGTGACTAACAAAAGTTGTCGTGTATTTTTCTGAAATTTTGGTACGCTCAGTTTTGTCAACAGATAAGAATGAGATTTCACAACTTCTACCTCTTCTTTCCATCTCTCCTTCCCTCCTTTTTGCTCCTTTTTCTATTCAGTACGTAAGCTCGCTCCCAACGAGTTCCCACATAAATTGTATATACAAAACTACACCTCAGCCATCCCAGGAACTTGCCTCACCCTCCGCAAGTGGCTCTTCACCACCGAGGAGGAACTTCTACTCAGTGACAACCAGCTTGCTCTCAACTATTTCTTTCACCAGGTGTGTGTGTGTGTGTGTGTGTGTGTGTGTGTGTGTGTGTGTGTGTGTGTGTGTGTGTGTGTGTGTGTGTGTGTGTGTGTGTGTGTGTGTGTGTGTGTGTGTGTGTGTGTGTGTGTGTGTGTGTGTGTGTGTGTGTGTGTATGTATTTGTGATTAACATGAGTTTATGGTATTCTCTGTTTTCTTTACCCTGTCTAACTTTCACAGGCTGCAGATGATGTGAAGAAAGGTTTCATCAAAGCAGCACAGAAATCGTACCAGCTGCAGAAGCTGGCTGAGCAGAAGAAGATGACCACGGTCAGTTTCTCACTCTTGGCTGCAGACTTCATACCCGCTTTTACTTTTCCCTCAGAGTAACTTCGGTGGAGACAGAGCTCCTCACTGTGCTTCTTTATAGTGTCGTATTCCCTCACTTCTAGCTGTTAAATCCGCTTTAATGTGCATAATGAAACAGTGTGTAAAAATGCAGATAGAGGTGGAGGTAGTCTAACAGCAATCAAGTTTGACACAAACTGTAGCTAAGAGGATGTGGATGGAGAACGTGAGTGAGACATGGCTGCAAACACAGTTAAGACACCTTCCTTATTGTGACTTGACCATCAGTCATTCATGTACGGTAGCGGGTGCTTGAACTGTATTTGTATTTTACTACATGAATTTTCCTAACAGAAATGAAATGATGAAAATAAATTGAGTTTCATTAAAAGTATCAAATATCCAGTTAAACAAGTTATTTAAAAAATCGTAAAGATGGCCAGTATTTAAAATTTTGGGAAACTGAAAGCGGTCATTTTAAAAAGCGGAACAAGAGCACTACAGAACAGACATATAAGTTATTGAAATATACAGTGAGATATAAAAACCTTTTTTCTGAGCTGTGAGGCCATTTTGTGTCTTTCTTGTGACTGCATAATGATTTCACTTCTACAAAATGATGGCATACTATTTGCTGATCAGTATGAGCTTTGGATCATCTAGCTACATAGGTGGTGGGGATATTGTGAGAAAGGTGTTTTTTGTATTCTATATGTCTTAATATTTTGCTTCTTTTGACTTTCGTGTGAAGTCATGTCCACCAATCAATCACAAATATTTGACTGATTAATTAGAGCTTTTCATCTAATCTCTAGCCACATTGGTAGTGGAGATATTATGGTAATCTTTTTTTTTTACTTTATGACTTAATTTGTACCAAATTATTGTATACTATTTGGTGATCAATATAAGCTTTCGATCATCTCTAACTACTTTGGTTGCAGAGATATATAAGGGAACCCTCGCAAACACAAGGAGAACATGCAAACTCCACACAGAAAGGTGCAGGTCAGAAGAGAACCTGGGACCATCTCAGTATGAGCAAACATTGCTAACCACTAAGCCACATTGCTGAAAGTTGCTGTAGTTTTTTTAATCTGCAAAGTATTATTATGTGCACACAGTTTCTGAACCAGAATTCCACAATGTCTCACAAAGATCATTTTCAATTTCAATTTATTTTCATTTATATAGCGCCAAATCACAACAAAGTTGTCATGCTCTTTAAAGCAAGAATACAGAGGATGAGGTCAGAGCTAAAATACACAGTAACCTCGACAGATTATATATGCAGCTGTGTTCCCAGCAACTGAACCTGCTTATTCCATTTCTGTATCTGTCTATTCCAAATAAGGGTCACTAGGGTGGGCTGGAGCCTGTCCAAGCAGTCACTGGGCGAGAGGTGGGGTACACCTTGGACAGACCTCCAGTCTATTGCAGAGCCACCTATTAGGCAAACAAACATATCTGCACCTCTGGCCATTTAAATGTTTCCAATTTTCCTGACCTGCATGTCTTTGGAAGTGGGAGGAAGCCAGAGCACCTGGAGGGAACACACACAAACATGGGGAGAACATGCAAATTCTACACAGAAAGTACCAGATGAGAAGTGATCCCAGAACCTTCTTGCTGTGAGGCAACAGTGCTAAGCACTAAGCTACTGTGCCACCCTGCTCATGTGAAGGACAGAAAACAGATAAGACAATAGCCATTTCCACAGAATGCACCTGCACATAGCAATAGAAAAAAAAATGCGCTGTTGTATTTTTGTTTTGCTGATTCTGAGAAACACATTATCTCTGGGAAGGATTCTGTGGCTCTGTAGACCAGATGTTCATTTCATTGCACACAGATGTTGAGTTGTTTGTGTGTGTCTGCAGAAATTTGTTAGGGCTCCTTCACACATAGTGCGAACTGTGGTCAAATATGGCGAAACAACACGAAACAGTTCAAATTAGCACACCACGAAACATCGCACCAGTTTGTGCACACGGGAACACACTGCCAGCTGCTGTGAAGAAAAAATAAATTAAAAAAATACATGCTGCGACGGTTTTGTACACGTGGAAACACAGAAGCTTTTTACAGCAGCTGCAAGACAGCTGTAGCAACAGGTGTATGAGGCAGCTACGAAATTACACGTTTTGCACATGATTCCTGCATCATGTGCATTTTCTGGGCAGATTGACCAAATTCGCACTATGTGTGAAGGGGCCCTTAATGCAGCACATTAGCCAAAAATGTTTTGAGAAATCTCCTACATCATATTTATATATATATATATATATATATATATATATATATATATATATATATATATATATATATATATATATATATATATATATATATATATGAACATTGTGGAAACCACAAATGACAAAGAAGGTAGGTAAAGATCTTAAAGATCTTCCCACCACTTCAGAAGATGAAAAAAAAGTGATGTGATTTTCGTGTTATGGCAAATGGTATTTAACTTAAGAAATAAGAAAGTCTGTTTTTCAAGCATTTAAAATCCGGTTGTAAAGCTCTGATGATGTAACATATCAGAGCTTTACAACCAGATAAATCTGTTTCTGGGTCCAAAGACCTGCAAGTTTACAATTAAAGTTATGCCTGTATGATCCTTTTAAGGATCTACAGTTTAAGTTTAGTTTGTGTTTACATTGTGCACAAACCTCCGTCCCTCCCTTCTCCGCCTCCACCTCCATGTCTGTTTGTTAATAAAAAAATATTTATTTCAATAAACAGGCCGTTAAAGTGCAAACTTCACTTTCCCCCCCGAACGACATGAACAGAAAGCGATTGCAGCTCGCAGCAACTCCCATTGAAAATAATGGAGAAACGGCCTGAGCGTCTGACATTTTTACATAAAACAAACGCAGTTACAACGTCTAAAAACCTGGTTAATATATCCAGAAGAGTTTTAGGCACAACATACAAAGAGTTTTATGTTGCGATGTTAATGCTCCCCCTCTAGCTGCCACCTTATCGTGGTGGGGGAGTTTGCGTACCCGGATGATCGTAGGAGCTATGTTGTCGGGGGCTTTGTGTTCCCTGTAGGGTCTCCCAAGGCAAACAGGTCCTAGGTGACGGGTCAGACTAAGGGCAGTAAGGGCTCAGTTTTTGTCAAGGACCGAGACGTCGCCCGGTATGGCGGAGCCGGGGCCCCACCCTGGAGCCAGGCCTGGGGTTGGGGCTCGCGCGCGAGCGCCTGGTGGTCGGGCCTTAGCCCGTGGGGCCTGGTCGGGCTCAGCCCGAAAGAGTGACGTGGGCACGCCCTCCTGTGGGTTCACCACCTGCAGAGGGGGCCATGGGGGTCGGGTGCAGAGAGGATTGGGTGGCGGTCGAGGGCGGGTGGCCCGGCGGCCCGGTCCATGCTCACAGCCCCTGGCTGTTGGGACGTGGAATGTCACCTCACTAGGGGGGAAGGAGCCTGAGCTTGTGCAGGAGGTTGAGAGATACCGACTAGAGATAGTCGGACTCACCTCCACGCACAGCTTGGGCTCTGGTACCCAACTCCTGGAGAGGGGCTGGATGCTTCATTTTTCTGGTGTGGCCCACGGGGAGAGGCGGAGAGCTGGGGTCGCATTGCTTATTGCTCCCCAGCTCAGTCGCCATGTGTTGGAATTCACTCCGGTGAACGAGAGGGTCACGTCCCTACGCCTTCGGGTCGGGGACAGGTCTCTCACCGTTGTCTCGGCCTACGGGCCGAGCAGCAGTGCAGAGTACCTGACCTTCCTGGAGTCCCTGGGAGGGGTACTAGATAGCGCTCCGACTGAGGATTCCATTGTTCTCCTGGGGGATTTCAACGCCCACGTGGGCAGCGACAGTGAGACCTGGAGGGGGGTGATCGGGAAGCACGACCTCCCCGATCTTAACCTGAGTGGTGTTCAGTTGTTGGACTTCTGTGCTAGTCACAGTTTGTCTATCATGAACACCATGTTCAAGCACAAGGGTGTCCATAAGTGCACGTGGCACCAGGACACCCTGAGCCGGAGGTCGATGATCGACTTTGTAGTCTTATCATCTGACCTTCGGCCACGTGTCTCGGACACTCGAGTGAAGAGAGGGGCAGAGCTGTCGACCAATCACCACCTGGTGGTGAGTTGGATCCGCTGAGAGGGGAGGAAGCCGGTCAGACCTGGTAGGCCCAAATGTATCGTGAGGGTCTGCTGGGAACGACTGGCGGAACCCTCTGTCAGCGAGGTCTTCAACTCCAATCTCCGGGAGAGCTTCTTCCAGATCCCGGGGGAGGTTGGAGACATGGAGTCCGAGTGGACCATCTTCTCCACCTCCATTGTCGATGCGGCCGCTCATAGCTGTGGTCGCAAGGTCTCTGGTGCCTGTCGCGGCGGCAATCGCCGAACCCGGTGGTGGATACCGGAAGTAACGGATGCCGTCAAGCTGAAGAAGGAGTCCTACTTATCTTTGTTGGTAGGTGGTACCCCAGAGGCAGCTGACAGGTACCGGCAGGCCAAGCGTGCCGCAGTCCGTGCGGTCGAAGAGGCAAAAACTCGGGCCTGGGAGAAGTTCGGGGAGGCTATGGAGGAGGACTATCGGTCGGCCTCAAAGAGATTCTGGCAAACTGTCCGACGCCTCAGGAGGTGGAAGCAGCTCTCCACCAGCAGTGTTTATGGTGCGGGTGGGGAGCTGTTGACCCTGACTGGGGATGTTGTCAGGCGGTGGAAGGAGTACTTCGAGGATCTCCTCAATCCCATCGTCACGTCTTCCGAAGAGGAAGCAGAGACTGGGGACTCAGAGGCAGACTCATCCATTACCCAGGCCGAAGTCACCGAGGTGGTTAGAAAGCTCCTCGGTGGCAAGGCTCCTGGGGTGGATGAAATCCGTCCTGAGTACCTTAAGTCTCTGGATGTTGTGGAACTGTCTTGGCTGACACTCCTCTGCAACATCGCGTGGCAATCGGGGACAGTGCCTCTGGATTGGCAGACCGGGGTGGTGGGCCCTCTGTTTAAGAAGGGGGACCGGAGGGTGTGTGTTCCAACTATAGGGGGATCACACTCCTCAGCCTCCCCGGTAAGGTCTATTCCAGAGTACTGGAGAGGAGAATTCGACCGATGGTCAAACCTCTGATTCAGGAGGAGCAGTGTGGTTTTCGTCCTGGTTGCGGCACACTGGACCAGCTCTACACACTCCATCGGGTGCTCGAGGGTTCATGGGAGTTCGCCCAACCAGTCCACGTGTGTTTTGTGGATCTGGAGAAGGCGTTTGACCGTGTCCCTCGGGGCACCCTGCGGGGAGTGCTCCGGCAGTACGGGGTCCGGGGTCCTTTGCTAAGGGCTGTCCGGTCCCTGTACGACCGCAGCAGGAGCTTGGTTCGCATTGCCGGTAGTAAGTCAAACCTGTTTCCAGTGCACGTTGGCCTCCGCCAGGGCTGCCCTTTGTCACCGGTTCTGTTCATTATTTTTATGGACAGAATTTCTAGGCGCAGCCAGGGTGTAGAGGGGGTCTGGTTTGGGAACCACAGAATCTCGTCTCTGCTGTTTGTGGATGATGTGGTTCTGTTGGCTACGTCAAATCAGGACCTTCAGCGTGCACTGGGGCGGTTTGCAGCCGAGTGTGAAGCGTCCGGGATGAAAATTAGCACCTCCAAATCCGAGGCCATGGTTCTCAACCGGAAAAAGGTGCTTTGCCCTCTTCAGGTCGGTGGAGTGTCCTTGCCTCAAGTGGAGGAGTTTAAGTATCTCGGGGTCTTGTTCACGAGTGAGGGACAGATGGAGCGTGAGATCGATAGATCGATCAGTGCAGCATCTGCAGTGATGTGGTCGCTGTATCGGACCGTCGTGGTGAAGAAAGAGCTGAGTAGGGGGGCAAAGCTCTCAATTTACCGATCGGTCTACGTTCCGATCCTCACCTATGGTCATGAGATTTGGCTCATGCCCGAAAGAACGAGATTGCGAATACAAGTGGCCGAGATGAGTTTCCTCCGCAGGGTGACTGGGCGCTCCCTTAGAGATAGGGTGAGGAGCTCGGTCACTCAGGAGGAGCTCGGAGTCGAGCCTCTGCTCCTCCACGTCGAAAGGAGTCAGTTGAGGTGGCTCGGGCATCTTTTCTGGATGCCCCCTGGACGCCTCGCTGGAGAGGTGTTCCGGGCACGTCCCATTGGGAGGAGGCCCCGGGGAAGACCCAAGACACGCTGGAGGGACTACGTCTCTCAGCTGGCTTGGGAACGCCTTGGGGTTCCCCCAGAGGAGCTGGGGGAGGTGTGTGTGGATCGGGAGGTCTGGGTGGCTTTGCTTGAGCTGCTGCCCCCACGACCTGACTCCAGATAAAGCGGAAGAAGATGGATGGATGGATGGATGTTAATGCTGTTGTCTGTGTGCAGCGGTTTAAGTGCAACCTGATCAGAGAATCTCAGTGCAGTTCTCAATGTTAATGACAGCGCGCCTTTTTTGTTTTGAGCCGGAAGTTGAAAATCACATGTTGCGTTACATCACACTTAACAACCGGATTGTGATGATGGACATGAAAATGTACGTGTGTGTGTGTGTGTGTGTGTGTGTGTGTGTGTGTGTGTGTGTGTGTGTGTGTGTGTGTGTGTGTGTGTGTGTGTGTGTGTGTGTGTGTGTGTGTGTAGGTGTGAGAAAGAATTTGATCACAGTACAAAGATGATAATAACAAGAAGGCCACTGTGGAAGATGTTAGACTGAAACAAATCAAGTGAACTTTGGTTCTGTTAAGCAGTCAGACAGGGAGGAAAAACTCACAGAAACAGTCGGGTTTTCCCGTCCTTTCTAATCTATCATTAAACACTGTGCAATGTAACACCAAGTAACCATGTGCTGGCCATGCCCTGGGAACACCCATCAGGTGACAAAGGCCAACTGCTTGTCAGCCACATTTGTAGTTAATGCCTGGTTCACACGGCAAGATAATTAGGCTGATATCTGACTCAATCTCCACCTTCTGACAATCTTAAGGAAGCCCCGACTATCGTGATGGCTCTGAATATAATCTTATCAGATATTCCTGCTGTGTGTGGTGTGTGAGAGCACTCTAGACTGCTTGGAAGGACGTCAGGGCGGCTCCGACCGCACATCATGGGTATTCATTATGTTGGATTTTCTTTGTCCGATATCCCAGCATGTGTGGTGTCCCCCGTGCACAAACCAGCACGCAGCCTGTTGAATGTGACATGTAGCCAGTCAGAAAGCGAGGTGACGGACGGAGAGAAATCCAAACTCAAAATGGCTGTTTATGGCGCACCAGAAAGTCTGGTGCTCGAGCTGTCTCCACTCCTTTAACAAACACCTTTTCTTTTTCTTTTTGTATCATGTTTTCTCAGTTAGAAATAGTCCACACACTATCGCCATTGCTTCTTCCTCGTCCACCGTGTTTGTTAACTCTGAAGTCACGTTTGATCTCCAGAGGTTTTGAGAGATTTCTTGTCTGACCTGGAAATGTTTGTGTGTGAACTCTGTTTATGTGTGTTGTCTTTACCGTGTGGCTGCACACCACACACTGTATGACCTAAACTGTTTATATCTGATTTTTTTTTTACCGCCATGTGGGTCATCTCTCAGGTATTGAAAACCTACCAACTATTTTAAAATCTTGCTGTGTGAACCAGACATAATGTGACTGTAGGGTTAGGGTTGGCCATTAACAGATGAGCACCAACCTGTTACAGTGCACCAAAAACCTCCCAGAGGAGACGCACTAAAGTGAGATTTTGTGGATTTTTTTTAAAAACGTTTATTCTTATTTCATTTCATGGTTTTCTCAGTTCACTTTTGTTTTGTATTTTATGCGCATAATGCTACCTGTCTCTGAAAGCGAGAGACATAGACACAGTCGGCTCTTTTGTAAAATATGAGTGTTTTTTTTTCCTCTCCTTCCATTCCATTTGTTTTGTTTTTTGTTTGTTTTCTACCCCTTGCCCACAGTTGCCAGAATAAGCAGTCATTTTAACATTTCACCATTACAGGAGACTGGTGTGGATACGTGCAGTCAAGTAGGACAGAGTAGGCTTTCTTTGCAACCACCCACTCCACCAGGTGATTTCACTGGTTAACATCACTTTGAGCAGATGGGATCAGTTAATCAGTGAAATCACCTGGTGGAGTGGGTGGTTGCTAAGAAATCCTGCACCCTCTCAGCTTTGTATGGAATGAGTTGAAGACCTCTGAAGTAGGACATACGAGTGTTGTGAACCCACTTATGCAAGGTGCATGTGAGTGTTTCACTCTCTGTGGAGTACCAGATAGGAGGACTATAGATATGAGTTGTGTGGGTTTTTTTTTTTTTTTTGGTGCCAGGGTAAATGCTTTATAGTGATGGATGATATCCGCATACCAGCCAGAGCACACCTCATTTTTAGACGAACACAAACATGAACACAAGGTGTATGTTGATTTAAAGGAAAAGAAAACCTACTGATAAAATATAGCTGGGAAGATAGACTGTGCTATAAATTAATGATTAATGCGTATCCATGAAAATAAGGAGCTCTTACAACTGAAATATCCACCCCCAAAAGGCGACATTTAAGCAAAATTCATCCATCATCGACGATTTCATAAATGCCACCATTGAGACAATTTTAACCAATCAGAAAAAAACCCAGATCGCTTGCTTAACTGTTGTAACATAGCATGAGCACAGAAAGCCCACATAGCGAACACATGCTGATATAAAAGTCCTCTCTCCTTCGTTCTCTCTCTCCCCTCTCTCGCTCTCTCTGTCTTTCTTGCTCTCTTGCTCTCCCTCTCTCGCCGTTTTCCTGCTGAGCAAACACAAAGCCTTTGAACTGTAAAATAAACTAAATTTCTATATGTATCATCTGCGGTGCTCACGGGAGTAACTGTGGGTAAACACTGAAGGATTTTGGTGTTTTTTCCTCCCATTCAGTGGAGAGAAAGTGAATCTCTGTTCGGCTGTCCTCCTCAGCTGTGTTCTGAGGTGCTGTTACAGCATTTGACAGCCTCGGGAAGTTGAAGCGGTTGATTTTTCATCATCAATTCAGTTAATTTTTCAGAAAATCCATGGTCAGCAGCACAGACCATTTGAACCCAGGAGCCTGGCAGAAATTTGCTGTTACCTGTGGCTTAAAACTTGTCTCGGCTGCGGTGCGCAGAAGAAACTGCTCGGCTTCACCACAGAACTCCACTCACCCCCCATCTCCTCCCGTTCAGCAGTAAACAGAGCAGAGAGGAGGCAGCACAAGAGAGGTTTCACAAATGCAGTTTCTCTCCAGTATCGGAAAACCCCACAGGTTGGATTGGGAAATTCTGATCCGCGATTTATGTCGGTATTGGAACCCGATACTGATCCAGGATGTTGATTGTCGCTTACGTGCTTCGCCCCTTCTATACTGAAGAGCAACAGTGGCAGAGTTGTGAACCTCTGTGCCCGTGTGACGTCACACATCACTGTTATAGCAGATGGCATGGCAGCTTGCTGGTGGCTTTAGACCAGCCATACAAAAACGCTCATACCTTTAACATAAATCATCACACATGCCTACAACTTTTCATATGGGCTCTCAATATCATAATCTACCAACCTAATCATAAATGTTGTTAACTTTTCTTTTCCTTTAAAGGATGTGGGTGCAGGGCATAAAAATGTAAACTTTATCCAGCGGAAAACTAGTAATGTCACATCCCCTGCATGGTGTGCTGCTTTGCACCAGCTGGAAGATAGGGCCCAGTGGTTGTTTCCTGCTGCAGTGGGTAAATACTTTTCCCTTGATTTTTGAGTGGTGTTAGTACTGGTTATTCATCCATTCATTCATTTCCTGCTACTTAACGGGGTAAGGGTCACAGTGGCAGCAAACCAAGCAGCTGATCCCACAGAGCAGATGTGGCTGCAGAATAATCTGAGTCTGTTTTTTTGGCTTTCGAGTGTCACATTCCACTACATCAGATGGCACAGCCTGCATCCAGAGGTCTGGCAGTAGCAGAAATACAAACTGCAATTGCAACAAACACAAAATTCACTTGAACTCATTGTGTTGTCTGTCTGTTTGTCTGCCTGTCTGTCTCTCTCCCTTATTCAGTATTTGAGTTTATTAAGGGGTTGTGAGGGTTACAATGAGATCATGTTCCCTCACTGCTCGTGCGACTCTCGACGCAAAGGTCACGTCATTACAGCCATCAGCATTCAACACTTCAAACTGCACGCCTGCACAGAAGAAGGGACACTTGAGGCAAGGGCACAACTGTTTCTGAGCTTTTACAGTTGGCATTTGTACATAGTGTGTACATGACCTTGTGTTACATTTATAATGGTGTGTGTGTGTGTGTATTAAGGCCTGTCCATGTTTTCAGAACCAGGTGATTGCATTTGACTGGAGTGAAATGCAGAGGTGGGACACAGATGAAGAGGGCATGGCCTTCTGCTTTGAATATGCACGGGGAGAAAAGAAGCCACGCTGGGTCAAGATATTTACACCCTATGTGAGTGTCATGCACACATGCAGTATTGCATGTCATTTTATTTTTTTATGACCACGCAGTCGGAGTTGGTGGATTTATTAATGTTCAGTTCATGGTTCATAAACCTCTGTAGATATACAGCCACATTGCACACAAAGTTGTAGTGACAATGTTCTTCACATGAAGGGGAAACACCACATGTTTTGTAACCCAATGGGAAGCTATGAGGATGTATTTTTGGAGTCAAGGACCAGAGTATATAAGTTGTTAATACAAAAAGAAACATTGTAAAATGACAACACTTTATGGAGATCAACTTTAAGCACCTCTTAAGAGTGAAAAAGCAGTGTAGGGCTGCAACCCATCAACTTTTTGTGTGTGTGTGTGTGGGGGGGGGGGGGGGGGGGGTTTGTTGATTGCTTTCTGACCAGTAAATTACTCTTTACGTGGCCTGCCCAACGAAGCTGTCCATGCTGGGCAATTTGGCTCTGGTAAGGATGTCCTCATTTGAGACGTAGTCCTGCCACTTGATCCCGAAGATGTTTCGGAGACAACGCTGATGAAAGCGTTCCAGTAATCTGATCTGCTGGCGATACAGAACCCAGGTTTCAGCTCCATACAGGAGGGTAGGGACCACAATGGCTCTGTAGACCTGCACTTTTGTGGAAAGGCGCAGTGCATGATTCTGCCAGACTTTCTTTGAGAGTCGACCAAAAGAACTGCTGGCCTTGGCAAGGCGACTGTCTAGGTCCTTGGCAACAGATGCGTCGTTTGAGATAACACTACCGAGATACGTGAAGTGCTCTACTGCATTCAGGCTGGTACCCTCGATGTTGATTTGGGGTGGGGCATATGTCTCTTCATGAGACACAAGAAATCAGAAAATTAAATCCTAATATACTTCATACGGTTACAAATAGTTATTTTCATTATCATTTAGTCTGTTGGTCATGTTCTGAATTAAACCATTAGTTTGGCTTATAAAATATTAAAAAATGGTGAAAAATGTTGGTAAGTGTTTCCAAAGCCCAAGATGATGTCCACAGATGTCTTGTTTTGTCCACAACCCAAAAATACTCAGTTTACTGTCAAAGAGGAGTAGAGAAAGCAGAATGTATTTACATTTAAGATGATGGAATTAGAGAATTAAGATTAAAAAACTCTTGAAATGATTAATGGATTACCAAAACAGTTGACACTTACAATTCAATAATCATTTACTAATATTCAGCTAATTGTTGCGGCTCTAAAGCAGAGTGAAATGAGTTACGTGGGAATGCACATGTCCTTATAGTTTCACATTTCAATGCAGTTTCAATTCAATTCATACCACCAATTTATAGCACCAGATCACAACATACTCACCACATGAGTAAGGTCTAAAATTACCAACCAACTTAAGGTCTACCCACATGTATTTGCATGGATTCTTAAGAACTGAGCATCATGTTTTACAGTACTCAAAGTGCATTTAAAACACTGTGTCTGCAGTCATATGAAACATGAAGGTATGCAGTTAGATTGTAATTTTGACAACAATTTTAAAACTAGAAAAATGCAAATAGTTTGACGTGCATGATATTTAGCTGCTTGTGGATGTGTCACCAAATCATAATAACAAAACTTTCCTGCAAAGTCTTTACCTCAAGGTTTTGCCAAATCTTGGCTAAAAACCTATCCACTAACACGGGGTGGGCAACGATGGCCGAGACAGTGCAGGTTTTTCTTGCAACCAGTCACCTCAACAGGTGGGTTGCTGATGAGCTTCTCCCCTGAACATAAACACCTGATATTTAATGAAATCACCGTTTTCATTCACTGTATGTCCGCTGTATCCTCATGGGATAGTGTAGTGTATTCTGTTTGCACACTGTGGAGGTAGTAGACAATCGGTGCTGTTCGACTACTACTAAATATCTACAGATGACGTACTGCTTTTTACCTTCTGTTTAATAAGCTAGTATGAATATATTCAGACGTAGATATTGTCAGGTTTATTTATTACAGTGTAATCTTACAGTCCTACTTTATTTATCATATGTGATTTAGTCCAGACTTGGCTTTAATTTTTACCCGACGCCAAAATATGGCCATCGGGTATTGCGAAGGCCTTGCGTCCATCTGTCAGTCTGTCTGTGCTCAGCATAAGTCCAGTCCTGTTACTACCAGGGTCTTCAAATTCATAGGTAGCATTCTTGGGACACAGACCTTGGACAGGTTCAAAGATGGCTAACCTTGACCTATTTTAAGAGGTCAAAGGGTCACACTCTGTTCCCTATTTTATGCTCATCCGGCCGAGGGTATTTTAACAGTGTGTTATATTTAATTGTGCTCAAAATAAGTGTGACTGCTCACAATGAAAGGAAATCAAATTCTTGTTTGGTTTTCTGTTTTTTCTTCCATGTTTGCCGTGACTGGGTGATGTTCAGTTTAACTACATGCATGAGTGTTTTGAGAGAGTTTTCTGTGAGCTGAAGTGGAGAAAGGAGGTAAAGATGTTGTACTATTAACAGATTAACTTACTCCACATTGACAGCTGCGTCATTAAATCATAGCTGGTGTGTGTGCGTGTGTGTAGGTGGAAGAGGAGGCTACAGACAAGGACAATAAGAACTGCAGTAAAGATGGTATGTGTGGAAAGGTAAGGCTTTGCCTGCCTCTTCTGTCTCTGCTCCAAAAATAGCTTTTGTGTATTGTTCTATTTTCATCTGAGTTGGCATTATCATTGTCCTAATTAGTGTTTTTGTTGCAGAATGTATTTCAGCTGCTGAGATACAGAAGGGATGGCGGCACCTAGGAAGGGAGATCATTAACTCCTAATTGCACACCTCCATCATTGGCTCTTTTCAGTTTGGCCCTCGTTTAGCATCAGATCCAGCAACATTAGAATATTAACTACACGATCATCATTTACACTCCGAGTACAGACAGAAAAACTGTGTACAGTGGCTTTCAGAAGTTTGTGAATCCTTGGGCTTTTACACGTTTAAATGACACGTTTTTATGACTTAGAATTTCAAAACAGATGTCTTCATATAATGTCAATTACAAAGCTGAGAGGGTTATAAAGGTGACCCCCCCCCCTTTGAGTTTACACAATGGTTTGGGTATGAAATGTTAAACCTTAATTAAATGTTAATTGTTGCTCGCCGTCTATTTTTTCCCATCTGACTTCTTAACCTTTTCAGAAAAATGGAGTTGAACTTGAAAGTACTTATTTTTTAGCTTTGTGCAAATAAAACGCCTTTGTTAAAAATTATGAAATTCAAGAGGAACTCCCAATTTAAAGGAAATACCCAATTGACACCACCTAATAGTAACACTAATGCAACACTTAAGCAGCATTAAATCATTAAAATTTAAAAATCTTAAAGGAGGCCTTTGGCCATAATTATGGAGGTCAGTGGACTTATTGAAGCTTCCTGGCAAGAGAATAACTCCAAGTTGGTAATCTTTCAAAATGCTCCACAAAAGAAATGCCTAACTTTAATCATGATTTATTCCAAGAAGGAAAGCGGTAGAAGCAAATTCAAGATGATTTTCTGCAAGCTCAAGTTATTCTCTTTCACAATGTTTGTCCTCAGATTTGAACTGTCTCACTTCCTTCTGAAAAATTGGTTTGAAAATTCATTTTTGCAAAAAATCATGTACGAGGTCTGTTAGAAAAGTATCTGACCTTATTATTTTTTTCAAAAACCATATGGATTTGAATCACGTGTGATTACATCAGACATGCTTGAACCCTCGTGGGCATGCGAGAGTTTTTTCATGCCTGTCGGTTACGTCATTCGCCTGTGGACAGTCTTTGAGTGAGGAGTGGCCCACCCTCTCGTCGATTTTTCATTGTTTAGGAATGGCTCAGTGACTGCTGCTTTGTTTGATAAAAATTTTTTCAAAAGCTGTAAGGCACAACTGAGTGGACACCATTCGATAAATTCATCTGGTTTTCGGTAAAAATTTTAACAGCTGATGAGAGATTTTGGTCTGGTAGTGTCGCTTTAAGGACGGTCCACGGCGCCTGACGGCGATCTGCGCTTCGAGGCGGCAGCGTCTCGCCGTTTCAAGTTGAAAACTTCCACATTTCAGGCTCTGTTGACCCAGGAAGTCGTCAGAGAACAGAGAACTTTCAGAAGAAGTCGGCATGAGGAGTTTATTCGGACATTCCATTGTTAACGGACATTTTGTAATGAAAGAACGTGCGGGCAGAGTCGCATGTCAGGCCGGACCCGACCGCGGGGGGTCGCGACAGGAAAAACACCTCCGTTGAAAACCTTAACGGGCAAATTGGAACATGCCCAAGCTGATAAACAATTTCTCAGTTACTCACTTGTTGAAAGCCATCAAAAGCCGCCTGAATTTTACAAATGGTTTTCAACACGGAGGTGTTTTTCCTGTCGCAGCGCACACAGATTCGCCGAGCTGTCACGGAAACAACTCAGCGAATTTGCGCGCACGTCTTTCATTACAAAATGTCCTTAAACAGTGGAATGTCCGCATAAAGTCCTCATGCCGGCCTCTTCTGAATCTTCTCTGTTCTCTCACGACATCCTGGGTGAATTAAGCCTTAAATTAGGATGTTTTCAGCTCGAAACAGGCCGACGATGGCGCCTGGAAGCGCTGCGCGACGTCCCACTCCGTGGGAAGTCCTTACAGCAACAGAAACACCCCATAATCTCTCATCAGCCGTTAAACTTTTCACCGAAAACCAGCTAAATTTCTCGAATAGTGTCCACTCGGATATTCCTCACAGGTCCAGAAAAAATTTTGATAAAGCAACGCGCGCCGTCTCGAGCAGCGTGTGAAACAAAGGAATTCAGCCGAGAGGGCTGGACCACATCTCACTCAAGGCCTGCCCACAGGGAAATGACGTCACCAACACGCGTGAAAAAACTCACGCATGCGCACGAGGGTTCAAGCATGATTGGTGTAATCGCACGTCATTCAAATCCATATAGTTAAAAAAAAAAATAAAAGTGTTGGTTTCTTATCTAATACACCTCGTAAAATTGTCCCAAGTGTAATGACTTCATAATGACATCATTAGGGGCTTGGGGCCTTTCCCAAACACCCTACTACACACAGTAAAAGATTATCTTTCAGATGCAGGCTTGCAAAAGGGCCATATGGCCAAAGGCATTAAAATACGAGTCATTTTACAACCCCAATTCCAATGAAGTTGGGATGTAGTGTAAAATGTAAATAAAAAGAGAATACAATCATTTGCAAATCCTCTTCATCCTATATTCAATTGAATACACCACAATGACAACATTTAATGTTCAAACTGATAAACTTTATTGTTTTTGTGCAAATATGTGCACATTTTGAAATGGATGGCTGCAACACGTTTCAAAAAAGCTGGGACAGTGGTGTGTTTCCCAGTGTTACATCACCTTTCCTTCTAACAACACTCAATAAGTGTTTGGGAACTGAGGACACTACTTTCACCTTTCCTTCTAACAACACTCAATAAGTGTTTGGGAACTGAGGACACTACTTGTTGAAGCTTTGTAGGTGAAATTCTTTCTCATTCTTGCTTAATGTACGACTTCAGTTGTTCAACAGTCCGGGGTCTCCGATGTCGTATTTTGTGCTTTATAATGCGCCACACATTTTCAATGGGTGACAGGTCTGCACTGCAGGCAGGCCAGTCTAGTACCCTCACTCTTTTACTACGAAGCCACGCTGTTGTAACACGTGCAGAATGTGGCTTGGCATTGTCTTGCTGAAATAAGCAGGGACGTCCCTGAAAAAGACGTTGCTTGAATGGTAGCATGTGTTGCTCCAAAACCTGAATGCACCTTTGGATGGTCTTTTTACTCTTTTTTCCAGAGAACACAGCATCCATGATTTCCAAAAACAATTTGAAATGTGGACTCATCAGACCACAGCACACTTTTCCACTTTGCGTCTCTCCATTTCAAACGAGCTCGGGCCCAGAGAAGGTGGCGGCATTTCTCGATGTTGTTGATATATGGCTTTCACTTTGCATGGTAGAGTTTTAATTTTCACTTGTAGATGTAGCAACGAACTGTGTTAACTGACAATGGTTTTCTGAAGTGTTCCTGAGCCCACGCGGTAAGATCCTTTACACAGTGATGTTGGTTTTTAATACAGTGAGGGATCGAAGGTCACGGGCATTCAGTGTTGGTTTTCGGCCTTGCCGCTTGCGTTTAGAAAGTTCTCCAGATTCTCTGAATCTTCTGATTATATTATGGACTGTAGATGATGGGATCCCTAAATTCCTTGCAATAGAACGTTGAGAAACATTGTTTTTAAACTGTTGGACTATTTTTTTCATGCAGTTGTTTACAAAATGGTGATCCTCGCCCCATCTTTGCTTGTGAATGGCTGAGCCTTTTGAGGATGCTCTTTTTATACCCAGTTATGACACTCACCTGTTTCCAATTAGGTGTTCTTTGAGCATTCATCAACTTTCCCAGTCTTTTGTTGCCCCATCCCAACTTTTTTGAAATGTGTTGCAGGCATCCATTTCAAAATGAGCAAACATTTGCACAAAAACAACAAAGTCTATCAGTTTGAACATTAAATATCTTATCTTTGTGGTGTATTCAATTGAATATAGGTTGAAGAGGATTTTCAAATCATTCTATTCTGTTTTGATTTGCATTTTACACAACGTCCCAACTTCATTGGAATTGGGGTTGTACTGTCATCCTCCTGTCTATATGGATGGATGTATTTTGCATCTAGTGTTGATCAGCTATACATAGCACCCTGGCAAAGTTATATGAACTGATGAACTGAATTGGTTTCTTGATTGTTTAACTATGTAACTGTCTGAGAAAGGGGGTCAGGGCCTGTGTCAGGGCCCAAATAAATTAAATAAAGATGTCAGAGCTAGAATAATGTTAAGTATAAATAGGTTTGGGCATCCCATTAGCATATCCCAATCAAACAATCAATTTTACAATGAGTACTGTGATCTTAGAGGGCAGTTTTATGAAGTTTAATATGGAGAGCCTGAATTCCGTTTTTCAAATTTGATGGCATAAAAATCTTAAAATGTGTAAAAATCCAAGTGTTCCTAACCCTTTGTGTGCCATTGTATATGCAAGTGGAAAATTAATAAAGCAGACAAAACAGGAAACTCAACCGCCACGAACATATGAATGAGAGAGGTTGAATCCAGTACGCCATAATCTTCCATTTGGCAGGCGGTGTCCTCTATAAACTTGAAGATATGGATTCATGCAAGTCTTTTCCTTATTGTCAAGGACTTAAAGTGGACTGTGGCTTGTACATGAGGAGGTTTGCAGCCCGCTCTCCAGAGAACACGAGACAGTTCTCACTGGACTGACACAACAGAGGGAAAAGTATTACTGTCACAAAGAGAAACACAGAGGACGGTGATCATTGAGACAGAAGGACAGACACAGAATGACACTCAGGCTCTCATTTCATTCATCACAGCTACAGTGTCTTGTGAGTTTCTGTTGGGTTTTTTGGGTCGGGGGAGTAATTGCTGGTGTGCAAGTTGGTTTATTATGTGCATGTTAACTATGGCATTGCAGATGCTGAACAGTGAGACCTTCAGAATGTAGATCATCAGCAAGTTGCATAATTTTTTATGTTTTTGACACTAAATCTGGATTTATTAAAAAAAGAAATTAATATTTTATTGTAAAAAAAAATGAAAGAATATATGTGTGTTAAAAGAGGTGGAATAGAATTGATTATCAGCAGGAACATGCTAAAGTCTAAATAATGTTGCACTTTATCCAGCAGTGTGAACATCTACATTAGGCAGATAACAAGCAGATAGTACCATGACATGGTTTATTTTGACTGAAATATGTTGTGATTTTTGTTTTGTTTTATTATTATTGTAGCATGGTACTGTATGTGCTTTGTGCAGAGATGTGCATTAATTCTTACTTGAGTTTGTAATACATGCAAGGTGGCTCCTTGCACATTATTTGAGGGGGTGGCGGTGTAGAACAGCAGTGCATTATTGTTAAGAAACAGCAGGGGTCCTCATTTCTCTGCTTGCCATCCAGCTGCCAGTGAGCAGTAGCCCTGTTGGTCTTTTTCAAGTCTTAACATTTCCAGGATATTCTGTCTCCAGTGGGCCTGAACAAAAAATTCTCTATCAAATTTCCATAACATCTTAAGAAACAGGCAAAAATCTGAGTATCACTTTTCTGAAAAAAAAAAAAATTAAAAGGGAGTATGAGTGAACTTGTTTTTCATGACAGCTTTAACACTGCAATATGAAATGCCATGTTTGAAGTTCAATGACTTGAAAAATATTCAAGTTAGAAATTCTGTTTATAATTGTTCTGTACAGATTGTCACTGTTAACACAGATTTTCAGCTGCAGAATGTGACTGCATTTGTCATCATTTAGTGGTTGTTTAAATTTGCGCAGACATTTAATTAGGTTATCTGGTCATGATTTAGAAAGTATACAGGATCAGCATGGGCCTATGTTAAAGTCTCAGGAACCTACCTTGCTGATCTAAAGTGCATTTGGGGCCTGTCCAACATCACTTTGCTGTTTACATGATTTGTAATCTGAATGCAAAGTTAGTCACAGGATGCAAAGTAGATGCATTAAATCAATTATTCCTGGATGTGTTTTGGGCATAACACATTAAACCAATCACAACCTGGCAAATTGCTGTTTAGAAAGTTGTCTAGTGAGAGATGTTGTCATGAGCTAATGGATCTGCATCGAAGCACAGAGAGTAGCCACCAAAGCCCACTGAGGTGAACCAGAAATATGGAGTTTTGTATTTTTCTACTGATTACTTTTATTTTGTTTCATTGTAGTTTTCATTTTGTGTGTGTGTGTGTGTGTGTGTGTGTGTGTGTGTGTGTGTGTGTGTGTGTGTGTGTGTGTGTGTGTGTGTGTGTGTGTGTGTGTGTGTGTGTGTGTGTGTGTGTGTGTGTGTGTGTGTGTAGGCAGAGTGTACATGTGTTGTGAACCTCTAAGGTGTATCTAACTGTTGATTCATTTTCTATACCTGCTTACTCCAGTCACGGGTCACAGGGGGCTGGAGCTGATCCCAGCAGTCTTATGGCATGATGTGCAGCATGGCGGGAACTCAAGCAAATACGCAGAAAACATGCAAACTCTGCACAGGAAGGTCCAGGTGGGCAGTGATCCCACAAATTTATCGCTGTGGGGAAACAGTGGTAACCCCTAAGCCGACATACCGCTGTATCTAAATGTTGCACCATTTAAATACCAGAAGAACTCTGCATTCATCTTAATACCAGGTTTTGGTGGTCACTAGCACAGTTGCTTTCTGCTGCCTCATTATAGCAATGCTCTAGTGATGCAGCACCTTATTTTAAAAGTAATACAAGCATGAGCGCACAGGTGAATGCAAGGGCAAAAGTATTTTATTATGTTATTTGCACTTAATTTATTGCTTAATCGACATGGGTGCTGGGTGCGAAAATGACAGCTGTGTCAGTTGGAGATGAACAGTGACATTATGTTGTATGGTGCACTGCTTTGTGCTGACTGGAAGATAGGGCCCTAAAACGTTTGCAGCCTCTACTACACTCGATGCATTAAAAGTCAAATGCACAGTACGTATGTCACATGCATGCTCTGAGATACTGAAATGCAAAAAACAACAACAACAAAAAAACATACGTACAGTTTAAACCACTTTGAACAAAAAAGAAAGTTGCTTTGGCTGCTCCCTTGTTTGCGCTCACGGTTGCCACAGCAGATCCAGGGTCAATTTTTTTTTTTTTTTTTTTAATTGATTCAGCATACGTTTTACACCAGATACCCTGCCTGACAAAACTCCACATTACATGGAAGAATGTGGCAGGGGTGGGGTTTGAACCGGGAACTTTCCACACGGAAACCAAACGCACTCACCACTTGTTTAGACAACTTTCAACAATGGTCCCAAAGGTATGTCACCTCAAGCCAATTTAATTTTACCCTCAAGTGATTCGATTCTCATTTTAATTCCCACAGATCAAGTCATACAGCCAAAGATTGATTTTTTTCAATAATAATAATATATATGCACTTCTTGCCAGCGTTATAACAGCATGCCTGAAAAAAATTACGTTGCAGTTGGGCCGTTGTGCTGTTTCCGAGGGTGCGTAATGGGAAAAATTAAATGATCCTTTCTCTACATTGATTGTGGACGTGCTGGTTCTGATTTAGAAGCAGCGCATCCACATTTAAAGATGTCAATTGTGACTACTGGGACTGTTGTTGCAGGCAAGAAAAGAGAATCGCCCGCTGTTCAATTCACACAGTAGGGTTTTTTTTTTCATTCCTCATAACATATCATTTCTGTGGGACAGTGCATGAAGGTTCTCTGGTGTGGACTGTGGGAGCCACGTTCTCTTGCTGCAGAGGAACTTTTCTAATAGCCGCGTTCTCCTGCTGCAGTGAGTGCTGCAGGTGTGAGTTTTGTAAGAGAGACCAGGACCATTATCCCCAGAAAATCTTTAAATTTATAACTCTCTGAAACATTCTTGCCTGCATTTTGAGGGTCAGATTTTGTGAAGTAGTATTAATATGTTGCATAACTAGACAATCATGTAACAGCTCAAAACACAGTTTTAATAACGCTAACCCAAATCCATATCGGATCGAATTGAATCAAAATAATCAATTCTGAATCTTAAGAAGTGGAATCGAATTTATTCTTGAAATTTGAATCGATACCCAGCTCTATTTATGACATCAAAACGAACTATGAGATTTTTGAAATTATAGCTGCAGGTGGTTATTGTAATATGCCAACTCTAATCATTATATATTTCTGTTTTGCAGGGAAGCATGGTCAACAGACTTAGAATAGCAAGATTTACAGCTGCACAAGCATTGAGACTGATTCTTGACACCCAGAGTGAGGATGAAAAGTATGCTGGACAAATATATTAGAGAGGGAAATAAATATGAAGAACTCAATCATTTATATACAAGTGTTCCAATATAAAGCCAGTGGTGTCAAAAATAACCCCACTCGGTCATATTAGTCACTAAAATAGCTTGGTCACTTGAGGGTGAAAAAAAGAGTATATAAATGTTTGTTAAAGGTGTTTGTGGATTCTCACTTGAAAAGATTTTGTCACATTGGGCTTCAAACATTGTTAATCCTGTTGTGACATTAAAACAGGTGCAGAATATGGCCAAACTCACGATATTGTCAAGACGTCTAATAATTTTGTACCTTTCCTTTATTGTCATGGAGATTTGTCTTTGTTTTGTTTGTTTGTTTATTTATTTGTTTGTTACTTCTTTCTCAGGTGGTTGAGCAGACACCTTTTGATCATTTCAGATGGAATGACACTGCTGTTCCCACAGTCTGTGTGTGTCTTGTATCCACTTAATATTCTGATAAAATGGTAGTGGAGATTATTATTATTGTGATTATTATTATTATTATTGTTATTATTATTATAGATTGGCAGCTTGTATTCATCAACCTGATAGATACAAAGAGAAGTATGCAATTTTATTCAAAGGTTTGCAGCATCTGATCACATTTATGTCATACGTTGTAAATTAACATCACTCTTAATTTGTTAGAAATTTTAGGCCATGTAATTTTCTAAATTCCAGAGCATTGCCATCCAGCACAACCTGTTTTTCTTTTATGTAACACACTATGATTAATACAAGCATCAAAATAATGTATTAATAGGTTATTACATCATTAGAAAGTCAGATACTCCATTGGTCAGTGCGAAAACTATGCTTTTACTGTACTCTGAGTATGAATTGCTTTTATTGCCACTCAGTTCTATTACAACCCTTTTATTACGTTTAAGAAAAGGTTGACTTTTTGTTCCACCTTGATTTGCCTCCTGCCTTTTACAGGATAAGCCTGTTAGTTTAGCCAGCTGACACGTACACGGATTACAGCGAGTAGATCAAGTATATTTTTAATAAGTGTTTTAATGATGGTGCTGTTCACAAAAGCCATTTTTGGGGATTAATAAACGACAGAAAATCATGCTATATGTCTGAAAGAAGCTTAATTGTCTTGAGCTTTGTATTGAGAGACTGAATGTGCAATTTATAAGATTTTTTAAAAATGTTTTCTGGACTGACCAGCACACAGAAATGCAGAAAGATAAGATTCACTTATATACATTTTTTCAGTAAGATTGAATATTGAATTAGGCGTTACTCTCTCTTTTAAACTGGTTAACATTTGGCTTATTCATGCTAAGAAAACAGGATGGAGACAAAGTGCTGCTTGTTTGACATGGAAATGTAAGCTTTGGTTACATCACTCACTGTAATAAATTGTAACATATTCTTTTAAATAAATAAATTGATTTATTGATGCAGAGTTTACTTTTTAATGCTGTGTTTGTATTATGTGTGAAATTCAATTGTTAAAACTATGAAGGCAGAAAGCAAAGGTGAAACTTAAAATCCTTGAGATGACTTAAGATCCCCCTGTAAAGGTGAATTTGTCACAGTTGTTCCTTGTTTATCAACCCGTGTGGGTTTTCATTCTACCTCTGTCCTCTGTTTAATGAGATCTGTGAGGTAATTATCCAGCATGCAGTCAAGTGGCAGCTCCATACTGACCTGCATTTAGTGTTTGCCCCAACTAATTAATATCTATTGACTGTTGGAAGGGTTCAGTATTATCTTAGAATGTCTGAATTTTAATTTTAAAAAGGGAGACAAAAACATAACAGTGGCCATGCCAGATATGAAGTGACCAGACATCAGTGTTTTTAATATGTAAAAATCAGAGTAAAGATGTGATTTAAATCTTGGTTTAAAAGATCCAGCAGAACTTAATTTGCTAATTTCAGCAGATAGATCATTTCAGAGAAAAAAAATACCGTAATATGAAAAGCAGGGTTGGCCTGCTGACTACCTTTACACCTTTAGGACAGTGAAACTACATATTATGAATGCAAAGCACTGCACGATACGTACAGCTCAACAACCTCTGTGAAGTAAGAAAGTGCAATGCCGATATTGGCAACAAAACATTCAAATGTTATCTCAGATTTACAAGTAAATAATTACCTAAAGTTAATATTGGTGAAATATCAAATTTCTTGATTTTTTTTTTTTTTTTTCCCCCAGCAGCTGAATTTTGCACAGTTTCAAGACCATTATATTAAACACTGATTATGATAATCAGTTCCAGGACAGTCCATCACATGAACCAGTGCCACCACGTAATTTCTCAAATATGCAAGTGAAAGGAAAAAAACGCTCAAATATCACACCAAGATTTCTTACTTTTTCACTGAGATGAGCCTCATAAGCAAATGTGTTCATTCGTAATGCTGATGTCAGTGTTGTCAGTGAGCACCATCTGGAAATTTGATGACAACCTATTTTTCACATGCTGCCAAGTTTGTGTTGTCTTGATCCTGATGACGCAAATTTTGATGTCTAGCTTAAGATGTAAAGAACTAAAAAAAAAAAAAGTAAGATGATGCTGGTGACAGGTTAAATGTTAAACACTAATGTATAAAATTTCAGTGTTGGAGTCTATCTTGGTAATAGCTTTATTTAGTATATGTAGATAGATCACAGATCTCTAACCAGTGACCTAAGGCCATGACTGCATGTCTTTGGTACTAGTTCTCTTTGGAGGATTGTGTAGTTTAAATGATTTTATGTCAAATGACTGATTACTTAGGGAGAAATATCACTTGGATTGTGAGGGAACATCAGCTACAACATTGAGGCCATGTCAGATGTTTCTGTAGTTTCTTAAGTCTTGAGCTCAGTGGCTAAAAAAAAAAACAATATTTCAAAGGAAAGAGACCAGGTGCATGTAAGGTGCTCTGGAAAATTAAGTTGAAAACAGCTGTATTGTAATGAAAAATGAAATTTTACTTTATCTTGGAAAATCTGACAAAAATGGCAACACACAGTAACAAATCAGTATTAAATAAAATGTTGACCAGTTACACATGACAAAATGCCCCAAACAGACCTTGCATAACATTCCTCAATGAGGTAGTGATGGCCAAACAAAACCTCATGAAGGATTTGGTGTTTGTTCTGAACCCACTAGATGGTAGTTTTCATTCAAAAAAGGTTCTAAAGAAACTGAAGTGCATTGTCCATCACAGAAACTCCATTCGCAGCAAAATTGTTACTTGCTTTAAAACACATCACAGCTCGTCAGAGCTGCAGCAGGGTCCTTAATTTGTTTTGTGTGAGTGGGTCTGTATTTTTGTGAGGTGTGCAAATTTGTGTGTCAACTGCAGCCCAGACTGCAGAGGCTTCCTGACACCAAAGTCATGCTTGTCTGCCCCCTGCTGTCCTGCTCACTGCACTTCCCTCCTTTGCTCCAGGAGTTTGCCTGCTGTCTGAGCAAACAGATCTGCTGGAGCTGTGGATACAGAGCAGGTGGGTGAGTGAGTCACTGCAGGAGGAGCAGGATTTATTGTGCAGTATCACATCTCAGCGCTCTGAAATAAAGGCACTCAGTAAGATGTGGAACTGCACAGTCTGTGCAATCTCATGCACTCAGAGTGAGAATGTTGCCAGCTCAAGAGCTTTGGGATTTGAAGTATGAGGATAACTCTGCCAAAAGACATATTAGTCAAATCCAATACTGTCATTATCATTCATTAGATACAAGATGATGTTTGGCAAGTCACCTTTTAATAAAGACAATCTAATCGGAATATGTCCAGTCACCTGTAAGTTCAGCAGCAACAGCAGCATCACCCCCCCACCCTCCATTTTTCATTAATTAGCAATCAGTTAAAAATTTTATTGACCTCAGTTTGCTGTCTCAGCACATCCTGTGTGAATCCCTCTGAATAACACCCTCCCCACATTTCTTTCTGCCTCTTCTAACCCCTCTTTATGACTACATGCATCATTACCTCCATCCTTTCACTCTGTCTGACCCTTTTCCTCCGTTGACCCCTGTTGTCCTCTCTCTCTGCCTTTGTTGACATTTGATGTATAGGAGGCGAACGAGACAACAGAAAAATAAGATACATATCTTGAGAGTTTGTTTTACAGAGTTTAGAGCTTTGTGGACGTTTCCAGGTGTCCCACACTGCTACCACCTGCTGTCTTCAGTCAGTGCATGTCTGAGTTTCTCCATTATGACTTTAAAAATAGCCTGAACTGACAGTCCTTGTTTCTGCATCACAGGTTCTGTCTGAGCTTTAATAATAGCATCACAGAAGGACAAAAATGGTCCACTTTATGACAAAAGACTGAAAGAGTACACATTCATGTCGCCCATCACCAGAAACAAGAGGACTTTGTCCAGGATTCTACTCTGAGCTTGACAGAATTTATACTCAATGTGAACTAGGGATGGGACGACCAGTCGTAATAGTTGACTGCAACTAGCTAACATCCGACAAGACGACTATTTTTTATTAGTCAGTGCATGGTTTGCATTTTGTATCATGCTCCAGCTTCATGATGAAGTGGAGCAGAGAAAGGTTTTCTTTCACTAAAACATCAAATCTAGGTTTGCATCTCAGATGTACCTTCTGGCAAATTGTAGCTGAACTTTTAGGTCTTGTTTTTAAGAAAATCCTCCCCTACACCACTTCATCATGAGGCTGTATAACTGGGAATACAAAATGCAAAACATGCACTATGCACAATTTCTCCAATCACAGCCAAAGATTGCAGAGATTTGCTTTGAGTTTGAGTTTAGGGTAGATCATTTTAGACATTTTTATATTGAGAACCCTGATTTATTTTTGGCATTTGAAATGGCATGAACAAATTAAAATGTGTGAAATACCAAGGGACCGAATACTTTTGCATGGCAAGGTCTATTTTTTGTATTGATGATTTTGTTCTTATATTTGTTTAAAAAAGTTACATTTGAGTTTCACCATGAAGATTCAAAATTGGCTTAATTCATTCAATGTCAAATTTAGTCACCAACTAGTCAGCTAGTCAGTGATTAATTGTACCCGACAAAGTTGATTAATGATTTTCATTAGTCGTTCCAACCTGAATGTGAACCACTGATTCGATTCCCAATTATGCAATTGAACTCCTTGGATGGCAGCACAGTGACATCGGTGTGTGTGTGTGTGTGTGTGTGTGTGTGTGTGTGTGTGTGTGTGTGTGTGTGTGTGTGTGTGTGTGAGAGAGAGAGAGAGAGATATAGGTAAATGGACTGCATTTACATTGTGCGTTTCCATCTGTATCAGACGCTCAAAGCGCTTTAGAAATTATGCCTCACATTCACCCCAGGCGCGCACTACACACCGGGAGCAATAGGGGATTAAAGACCTTGCCCAAGGGCCCTTAGTGATTTTCCAGTCAGGCTGGGATTTGAACCGAGGATCTTCTGGTCTCAAGCCCAACACCTTAACCACTAGACCATCACCTCCCCTATAGGGCTAGCAATTAGTTGATGTAATTAATTACATTGATGCTGAAAATGCGTTAACATCAATAGTTTATAGTTTTAATCAATGTGTCGGGTTTTTTTTTATTATGAATTTACCTCTTTCAGTTTCCTTCAGTTCAAATAAATGTTCTGACTAAATGCCACAACGTCATTGCTGCATTACTGCATGTGTGAGGTGACGTGATGTTTTTTAGCTCTGGTCACTTGTTGGCTCACTCCATTTTTAAAAAAGAAAAAGAACTTGGCTGCAGCAGCAGAGATGGACTAACTATCCCATATTCTGGATAATGAACTGCCAGAAATGGAGAAGAAACTGTCTATTCATTTATTAATATTAAATCAGTGGTTTCAATAGTGAGCGTCAGCAGTTACCATTCTTAGGCAACTTTAGGAAATGTGAAGACAACTTTTTTCTGACTTCCCACAGCACCTTTTGCAAAAATGCACATAAAGAAGAAACTAGCAGACACGAGAATGAATGATTTATCAGTAATAAATTATCCAAAATGTGTCCCAGCTGGCTTAAAAACACCCAGGGATCCTTCAGGAGGGGACAGAGGGCATGGCCGATGATATTCCTCTGCTACTGTGACCCAGTGTCGCCAACCGAACGGTCCCCCCTAAAAATCGGTCCGCCCTGCCTTCACTGCGCAGCATCATTTTGGAGTGTCAGCTGCAATTCATCGATTATCATCTCGTTTATGCTTAAAACTGCACTCCAGTCATCATCTGTCTCAGTGACAAATATCTGAAGCTTTTGTACAACAATCATTTCCACAATCTGAGTCTGACGGGCTGCTGTGCTTATGTCATTTCGGAGCGTCAGCAGCGATTCACTGATTATTGCCTCGTTTCTGCTTAAAACTGACTTTAGAATGATTTAAGAGGTTTTACTTTGTCATCTGATGTTTAATAATCACATTATTCCCTTTGATCACTTTGGGTGCAGAGAGTCAGACTCAGAGAGTCAGTCTCAGACATGTTGCTGTCGTGCTCTGATCACGCCCCGTCTTTCATTATGAAATAATGCTGAATTTATGTGGAAATGATTGTTGAACAAAAGCTTCAGATATCTGTCGCTGAGACAGATGATGACTGGAGCCATGCATGCACAGTGAAGGTGCAGTGAAGGCAGGGGGACCGATTTTTAGGGGCAAGAGTTCTGTCGGCGACACTGGATCCGGAAAAGTGGCAGAATTTTTTTTTTTTAATCATTCAAAACTGTGCCACTAACCGTTAGACTAAGAAATCTTGACACACTTCATTTGAATGTAGCTACTGAAGCCGCAGTTTTGAGGAAAATTAATCGTTTAGATTAATGGAGTAATAAGCAAAATACTCAACAGATTTTAACTGATGGAAAAATAGTGGTTAGTGACCGTCCTAGTGTGAACTCTAGTGACTTCTCCAAAGGTGGATAATATAGCATTTAAAGAAAGCCTTGAGAAAATGTTAACTTTTTACTCTTTGTAAAGAAACCACTTCATTGGTAACCAAACTGTGGGATCTGAGGAATTTGCCTATAAAATAATAAAATTACAGAAAATAGAGTTGAATTGAGTTTTATTAATGTCAGTTTTATGTGATGAAAACTTTACATACAAAAGGTCTGCTAGTGTGTGTTTGTTTTCTACTGAGCATCTTCATGTTGCATCTTTGGATGGCAAAGAAATCAAATTGTTTTTGCTTCCCTTTATGCTGACATTAAATCTGGTAATGAATTATTTTCCCTATCATGCTATCATTCCCACAACTGTTTAAAAAAAATAAAAAAAAAACACTTGTTTTGTCAGATTGTCCCTCAAGTCATCACCTGAATATCAATGAAAGAATAAAAAGAAGAATGAGTGAGTCTGAAGGTGCATATTCACGTCATGTACATCTGCACTGTCGCGTTCAAGAAAACATTTCAATATATTCCACTGGTCACTCCGGCTCGTTTTATGTCCCAGTGTCAGTCAAGACAATTGTGCTTTCAGCAAATTGTTCTCGGCGTTGTTTTGAACAGTGTCACCTTTGCCCTTTCAGAGAAAATCTTTTGACAGCGCTTCTCCAAAATTGGGTGCAGCCATGAGGATGGCGATGGTACAGATGATGTTGAAAACACTGAATCCAACCAGACAGAGGCGGTCGATGACAGTGGCGGCAAACTGCCACTGCTCAGCCATGCTCAGTTGGCGGTCCTGCTCGCGTACACGTTCCACTAAAAACTGCACCTCTGACAGTAAAGCCTGCAGCTGGCTGTCTGCAGCTGTGGGTGGAGGTGCACTGCTGCGGGCGTTCACGGCAGCCGCTCTCCCACCTCCAGTGTCGTCTTCTAAAGCGAAGGGAGGAGAGGATGTGGTTGAAGGGTCACGATCTGTGGAGAGGGGAGCCTCTTCTGAGGGGCTCCCAAACTTGTTGGGTGGGAGGTGAAGATGGATAGGAGTATCTCCTGCTTCTTCTTCCTCTATGTCTCCCACATCTACACCTACTCCACCGTTTCCCCTCCCGTAGCTGATGGTTCTCCTCCACTGGACTGGTTCCAGTTCTGCAGCAGTCTGGAAGCACATATAAGGCAGATGACCGTTGGACTGAGGGTGTGGATTGGAGCTGGAGTCTCCATGGCTGGGTTTGGGGAGGAAAACAGTCTGGGAGTTTGACTGATGAGCTTGCGGGTGTAACAGAGGATTGCTGAGTTGGGACAGAGTGGTCCGCATGGAGGTGAGGCTCTGGGGGAGGATGGAGGGCACTGGGGTCAGGATGGTTCTGGTAGTGACAGTGGTGGTTGGAGAGGAGAGGGATTTGCTTTGAGACTCTGTCTGGTTTTGGGAAAGACTACAATCTGAGCCCTCTCCAGGACGCTTCATCCGCAGGAACCAAGGAACCCACTGCAGAAGAACCAAGTGCACCTACGAAACAAGGACAAACACAAACCCTGATACAAGGAAAGGAGAGAAATGTACACAGTTTTTTACTCACAAATCACAGACACAAGAACAAGCCGACTTACCCAGCGTGGCATGTGCCCACTATTGGGGTTGTGGTGATGGAACTGAAGGACAGTAACTGTTGCTACGACTGACATCCCTACAATCACCATGGTGCTTGCAAAGTACTGACCTGAGACAGACAAAACAGGGCCACTTTTACTCACAATATATGTTTGGAGATGAATGGATGGAAGGAAAGAAGGCTAGATGGATGGATGCCAGTGTTACAAACAGTAACAGTCCACCCAAAATCTACCAAGACAGTAATGCTGAGAATTACCAGCACCCCTATATTTTAAGTACACATTTTAAAATTGGATTAGAAATAAATGCAAACAAACCAATTTTGTATCATGATTTTTTTTATTCAAAAGTTATTGAACAGAAACAATAAAACAAATACTTCTATGAAGAGAAATAAAAATATACATAGAAAATGTATGATGGACACTTATTGGCATCCTTTGATGAAATTATCCTAAATTATCACTTTTACACCTCATTTTCTTTACACATCAGGGGATGGATACATTAACAGCCCAGTCTCACGCTTTTTTTATCCAAGCCATTATGAAAGTGGGGCGCTTTTTGTGACATGTTTTTTTCATTTTACTGTTTATAATCCTCCCCCCTTCTCCATACTCTAACCATAACCATAACGCAAGTGTCTCTTCCCTCAACCCTAACCAGGACCCCCCCCCCAACCCACCTAACCGGTCACCCAGCATTTCTTGCCCCCATCACAAAATAAATTTGTGACGGGGGCACAAACTCATAGATTAATTGTCTTTTCTTAATGCCATCACAAACTGCCATGAGACTGGGTTACCATGTCCAAATCACTCTGTGTGTGTATCTTTGACTTCATTCACATCATCCATATTCTATACTCACCTACTCCAGCCAAGGGTCACAGGGGGCTGGAGCCTATCTCAGTAGTCACAGGGTGTGAGGCAGGGTACACCCTGGACAGGACACCATTCTATCACAGGGCCACATATACAGTTGTATGCAAACGTTTGGGCACCCCTGGTAATTTTCATGATTTTCCTTTATAAATCATTGGTTGTCTGGATCAGAAATTTCAGTTAAATATATCATATAGCAGATGAACATGCTGATATTTGAAAAGTAAAATGACGTTTCTAGTATTTACAGAAAGTGTGCAATAATTATTTAAACAAAATTGGGCAGGTGCATAAATTTGGCCACCCTTGTCATTTTATTGATTTTAATATATTTAGCACTAATTATTGGAACACAAAATTGGTTTGTAAGCTCAATGACCCTTGACCTCTTTACACAGGTGAATCCAATCATATGAAAGGATATTTAAGGTGGCCATTTGCAAATGTTTCCCCTCTTTGCATCTCTTCTAATGAGTGGCAACATGGGAGCCTCTAAACAACTCTCATATGACCTGAAAACAAATTTCATGAAATGACACGCACATCACAAACTATATTGGCGTGCAGGGTCAAAAAATAGCATCAAAAGCAAAAAAGAAAGAGACCCGCACAGCCAGTCAGCTCCCAAGCAAACCTTTAATGCAGCACCAAAAGAAAGTGTGACGTTTCGGGCCTCGCCCTTCTTCAGACATAATTATCATGTCAGGATGCACCTGTATATAAACGCACAATGATTAGCAACATGTGTTGCCAATCATTCTTACCCTCTACACACAATCAAACAGGGTACATGCTGAATCAATGTTCCACTTCAATACCATTAAAATATCTATTGCATATGAAAAAAAGACAAATTTCACTGCGGTTTAAATCCAATAAATTACATGACAAAAAACGCCAATTTAATACTTAAAAAGTCTATTACCTTTGAAAGGGCCCTAATCCATTGCCAAATGGGCCAGAACTACCTATAGGCAAAATGTATAACACTCTACACCATTTAAAAATGACATGATTAAATTATTTAATAAATTCATACATTTCGATTAAAAATGGATATCTCTATAATTCCATAAAACTCAATTAAGTCCATAAAAGGCATGATAATAAAGAATGAAGAGTGGACCTAAGCCACTAACCGATCAATCCCTCTGCATAGTACCACAGCATCAAACAAACAAAACTGACATGTTGTATGCCTTTTACAATGTGAGCATCAGGTGTACACCATCCTAGAATACTGTGGACAACTAATAATAAATAAACCAAAAAGAAGGTACAAGCCAAAAGAAAAAGCAAACAGGTGCATCCAAATAGTGCAAACAACACAATACTAGAATTGAATCGATATAAACATAGAAATAGACAACAGGGAAAAGATCGCATAAAAACAACTACATAAATATTCATGATGACAAAGCTACAAAAAAGAATCACAAAAAAGGTCTGATGTCAAAATCCTCATTAAGTCCTTTAGGATTGAGAGTGTCCAGCGTGTAGATCCAATAACTTTCTCTTTTAAGTAAATTTTGATTAATATCACCACCACGGTTCGTCAATTTTACTTGTTCTATCCCAATAAATCTCAATGTACTTACATTATGTTGAGCCTGTGTGAAATGAATGGCCACTGAACTTTTCTTATCTTTTTTCCGAATATTAGATCTGTGTTCTGATATTCTAATTTTAAGAGGTCTTGTTGTCTTGCCAGTATAGGCTAGGCCACAAGGGCAATTTAACATGTAAATAACATTAGCAGTGTTGCATGAAATAGTGCCACGAATTTTAAAGACTTTGCCAGTTCTGGGATGTAAAAATGATTGAGTTGTATATGTAAAATTACATTGGGCACAATGGCATGGCCACAACTACTTAGTGGCTTAGGTCCACTCTTCATTCTTTATTATCATGCCTTTTATGGACTTAATTGAGTTTTATGGAATTATAGAGATATCCATTTTTAGTCAAAATATATGAATTTATTAAATAATTTAATCATGTCATTTTTAAATGGTGTAGAGTGTTATAAATTTTGCCTATAGGTAGTTCTGGCCCATTTGGCAATGGATTAGGGCCCTTTCAAAGGTAATAGACTTTTTAAGTATTAAATTGGTGTTTTTTGTCATGTAATTTATTGGATTTAAACTGCAGTGAAATTTGTCTTTTTTCATATGCAATAGATATTTTAATGGTATTGAAGTGGAACATTAATTCAGCATGTACCCTGTTTGATTGTGTGTAGAGGGTAAGAATGATTGGCAACACATGTTGCTAATCATTGTGCGTTTATATACAGGTGCATCCTGACATGATAATTATGTCTGAAGAAGGGCAAGGCCCGAAACGTCACACTTTCTTTTGGTGCTGCATTAAAGGTTTGCTTGGGAGCTGACTGGCTGTACGGGTCTCTTTCTTTTTTGCTTCTGAAAACAAAGTTTAACATCATGGTTAAGAGGAAGGATACAAAAAGCTATCTCAGAGATTTCAGCTGTCAGTTTCCACTGTGAGGAACATAGTGAGGAAATGGATGACCGCAGGCACAGTACTAGTTAAGGGCCGAAGTGGCAGGCCAAGAAAAAATCTCAGATAAGTTGAAGCGAAGGATGGTGATAACAGTCAGTCACCCTACAGACCTGCTCCAAAGACCTACAACATGATCTTGCTGCAGATAGTGTCTCTGTGCATCGTTCAACTATACAGCACACTTTGCACAAGGAGATGCTGGATGAGAGAGTAATGCAGAGGAAGCCTTTTCTGCATACACACCACAAACAGAGTCGCTTGAGGTATGCTAAAGCACATTTGGACAAGCCAGCTTCATTTTGGAATAAGGTGCTGTGGACTGATGAAACTAAAATTGAGTTATTTGGATATAACAAGGGGCTGTATGCATGGCTGAAAAAGAACACAGCATTCTAAGAAAAACACTTGCTACCTACAGTAAAATTTGGAGGTGGTTCCATCATGCTGTGTGGCTGTGTGGCCAGTGCAGGTACTGGGAATCTTGTTAAAGTTGAGGGTCACATGGATTCCAGTCAATATCAGCAGATTCTTGAGAACAATGTTCATGAATCAGTGACAAAGTTGAAGTTGTGCAGGGCTGGATCTTTCAACAAGACAACGACCCTAAACACTGCTCAAAATCTACTAAGGCATTCATGCAGAGGAACAGGAGAACAAGAGGATCAACATTCTGGAATGGGCATCTCAGTCCCCAGACCTGAATATTATTGAAAATCTGTGGTGTGATTTTAAGCGGGCTGTCCATGCTCGGAAACCAACAAACCTGAGATGTTTTGTAAAGAAGAATACCTTCAACCAGAATCCAGACTCTCATTGGAAGCTATAGGAAGTGTTTAGAGGCTGTTATTTCTCCAAAAGGAGGATCTACTCAATATTGATGTATTTTTTTCTGTTGGGGTGCCCAAATTTACAGTGAGGAAAATAAGTATTTGAACATGCTGCGATTTTGCAAGTTCTCCCACTTAGAAATCATGGAGGGGTCTGAAATTTTCATCTTAGGTGCATGTCCACTGTGAGAGACATAATCTAAAAAAAAAAAAATCCGGAAATCACAATGTATGATTTTTTGTATGTTACTGCTGCAAATAAGTATTTGAACACCTGTGAAAATCAATGTTAATATTTGATACAATAGCCTTTGTTTGCAATTATAGAGGTCAAACGTTTCCTGTAGTTTTTCACCAGGTATGCACACACTGCAGCAGGGATTTTGGTCCACTCCTCCACACAGATCTTCACTAGATCTTTCAGGTTTGGAGTTTCAGCTCCCTCCAAAGATTTTCTATTGAGTTCAGGTCTGGAGACTGGCCAGGCCACTCCAGGACCTTGAAATGCTTCTTACGGAGCCCCTCTTTAGTTGCCCTGGCTGTGTGTTTAGGGTCATTGTCATGCTGGAAGACCCAGCCATGACCCATCTTCAATGCTCTTACTGAGGGAAGGATGTTGTTTGCCAAAAATCTTGCAATACATGACCCCATCCATCCTTCCTTCAATACGGTGCAGTCGTCCTGTCCCCTTTGCAGAAGAGCACCCCCAGAGTATGATGTTTCCACCCCCATGCTTCACAGTTGGGATGGTTTTCTTGAGGTTGTTCTCATCCTCTAAACATGGTAAGTGGAGTTGATTCCAAAAAGCTCTATTCTGGTCTCATCTGACCACATGACCTTCTCCCATGCCTCCTCTGGATCATCCAGATGGTCACTGGTGAACTTCAAACAGGCCTGGACATGTGCTGGCTTGAGCAGGGGGACCTTGATGCCCCGCCCGATTTTAAACCATGACAGCATCATGTGTTACTAATGTAATCTTTGTGACTGTCGTTCCAGCTCTCTTCAGTAGGTCCTCCTGTGTAGCTCTGAGCTTTCTCTGAATCATCCTTACCCCACAAAGTGAGATCTTGCGTGGAATCCCAGACCGAGGGAGATTGACAGTCATCTCGTGTTTCTTCCACTTTCTAATAAATAATCATAACAGTTGTTGTCTTCTACCAAGCTGCTTGCCTGTTGTCCTGTAGTCCATCCCAGCCTTGTGCAGGTCTACAGTTTTGTCCCTGGTGTCCTTAGACAGCTCTTTGGTCTTGGCTATGGTGGACAGGTTGGAGTGTGATTGATTGAGTGTGTGAACAGGTGTCTTTTATACAGGTAACAAGTTCAAACAGGTGCAATTAATACAGGTAAAGAGTGCAGAATAAGAGGGCTTCTTAAAGAAAAATTAACAGGTCTGTGTGAGCCAGAATTCTTGCTGGTTGGTAGGTGTTCAAATACTTATTTGCAGCAGTAACATACAAATAAATTATTTAAAAAATCATACATTGTGATTTCCGGATTTTTTTTTTTTTTTTTTAGATTATGTCTCTCACAGTGGACATGCACCTAAGATGAAAATTTTAGACCCCTCCATGATTTCTAAGTGGGAAAACTTGCAAAATCGGATGGTGTTCAAATACTTATTTTCCTCACTGTATGCACCTGCCTTTTGTTTAAAGAATTATTGCACACTTTCTCTAAATCCTATAAACTTCATTTCACTTCTCAAATATCAGTGTGTTTGTCAGCTATATGATATATTTAACTGAAATTTCTGATCCAAACAACCAATGATTTATAAAGAAAAATCATGGAAATCATCAGGGGTGCCCAAACTTTTACGCACAACTGTAGACAGACACACACACACACACACACACACACACACACACACACACACACACACACACACACACACACACACACACACAGAGAGAGAGAGAGAGAGAGATGCTTACTGTCACTTTAGAGGCACCAAATCATCTAACCTGCATGTCTTTTCAGAGAGAACATACAAACTCCACACAGAAAGGACCAGGTGGGGAGCAATCCCATGACCTTCTTGCTGTGAAGAAACAGTGCTAGCCACTTATCCACTGTGCCGCCCATCAATCATTAAGAAATAAAAACAGTGCAGTACTGTGTGGTATTCTGTCTGGAGGAAGCATTTCCCAAAAACCGAGTGACTGTGCAAAAAGGAGACTAATGAGGGAAGCCATCAAGACACCCCTGACTTTTAAAGAGTTCTAGGCTTCTGTGGGTGTGATTGGAGAAGCTATGCATTGTGCAGCTTTTGAATGTTGCATAATCAGTATTACAGCTTCGTGGTGGAGTGGCAAAAAAAAGGACGTTGTTAAAAAAAAACATGAAATGTCAGCTACAGTTTGCAAAAGGCACATGGCAGACTGAAGCCTAGATTTGATGAGTTTCTTATAAAAAAAATCCTTGCTTGGCCCACTCCAGCATGAAGCTGTGACTGGTGATGCAGCAGTCAAGTTGCACTACGTGTAGCTTCTCAAGTCACAACAACAGATCATGCCCAGCATGTAGTTTATAGCTATACGTATATTTTTTCACTTCATAAAAACATTTTATTTTTTTGTTTCTGTTCAATAACTTTGGAATAAAATAAGTTCCAAAAGTGATTTGTTTGCATTTATTTCTGAACATATTTTAAAATATGTACTTAAAATATCGGAGTGCTTGTAATTCTGACCACAGCTGTACCTCTGAACAAACACAAGAAGCAGCTGACCTATGAGTGGAACAGAATCTGAAGTGGTAGGCATTATCTCTGCAACCATCAACATGAAGACAGTCAGCGAGAGGAGAACCGTGATGCCTGGAGGCAAACAGAGAACAGCAGGAAGTCATGGGTTACACAGGAAAAAAAGGAGGAGAAAATTCAAGAACACAGACTTTGTGAAATGTTGAATTTGGTATGCTGCTCTTGACTTCTCTCAGCAGTCATCTCTCTCACTATCTGCCCTGGAAAACTAATTTGATTTTACTCTCTGATCTCCTCCCCTCCCTTTGGTAGTGTGAGTTCCTTCTCAAACCTGGTTTTCATCAACTGCATGTTCCAGCAATGAGTAATTTAAAGAACAGGCAGATTAGAATGTGTTTTGTTGACATTTCCTTTGTCCTCACCCAGGCTGATCTTCTCCCCGGAGTTGGCAGGCAGCAAGAAGACCAGGAGGGTCATGGAGGAAAGGAGCACACAGGGGATAAGGAGGTTGAGCGCATAGAAAAGGGTCCTCCTTCGTAAGGTCACAACAAAGGTAACATCAGGGTACGGCTCTGCACAGCAGTCATAGAAAACCTCGTGACGATCTCCAGGAACCCCTGAGAGAATGGAGGAAGAAAAAACACAGCAATGAGTGAAGAAAAAGAAAGACACAGCAATGACCGAAGAAAAAAAAGGACACAGCAATGACCGAAGAAAAAAAAGGACACAGCAATGACTGAAGAAAAAGAAAGACACAGCAATGAGTGAAGAAAAAAAAGGACACGGCAATGAGTGAAGAAAAAGAAAGACACGTCAATGAGTGAAGAAAAAGAAAGACACAGCAATGACCGAAGAAAAAAAGGACACAGCAATGACTGAAGAAAAAGAAAGACACGGCAATGAGTGAAGAAAAAGAAAGACACGGCAATGACCGAAGAAAAAAAAGGACACAGCAATGACTGAAGAAAAAGAAAGACACGGCAATGACTGAAGAAAAAGAAAGACACGGCAATGAGTGAAGAAAAAGAAAGACACAGCAATGACCGAAGAAAAAAAAGGACACAGCAATGACTGAAGAAAAAGAAAGACACAGCAATGAGTGAAGAAAAAGAAAGACACAGCAATGACCGAAGAAAAAAAAGGACACAGCAATGACAGAAGAAAAAAAAGAAAGACACAGCAATGACAGAAGAAAAAAAAGGACACAGCAATGACCGAAGAAAACAAAGAAAGACACAGCAATGACTGAAGAGAAAAAAGAAAGACACAGCAATGACCAAAGAGAAAAAAAAAAGACACAGCAATGACTGAAGTAAAAAAAAAAGGACACAGCAATGACAGAAGAAAAAAGGACACAGCAATGACCGAAGAAAAAAAGAAAGACACAGCAATGACAGAAGAAAAAAAAAAGACACAGCAATGACTGAAGAAAAAGAAAGACACAGCAATGACCGAAGGGAAAAAAGGACACAGCAATGACTGAAGAAAAAGAAAGAACACAGCAATGACCGAAGAACAAAAAAAAAGGACACAGCAATGACCAAATGAAAAAAGGACACAGCAATGACAGAAGGAAAAAAAAGGACACAGCAATGACCGGATGAAAAAAGGACACAGCAATGACCAAATGAAAAAAGGACACAGCAATGACCGAATGAAAAAAGGACACAGCAATGACAGAAGAAAAAAATGACACAGCAATGACGAAGAAAAAAGGACACAGCAGTGACCGAAGAGAAAGAAAGACACAGCAATGACGAAGAAAAAAGGAGCACACAGCAATGACCGAAGGGAAAAAAAGGACACAGCAATGACCAAAGAAAAAAGACACAGCAATAACCGAAGGAAAAAAGAAATACACAGCAATGACCGAAGAAGAAAAAGAAAGACACAGCAATGACTGAAGAAAAAGAAAGACACGGCAATGAGTGAAGAAAAAGAAAGACACAGCAATGACCGAAGAAAAAAAAGGACACAGCAATGACTGAAGAAAAAGAAAGACACAGCAATGAGTGAAGAAAAATAAAGACACAGCAATGACCGAAGAAAAAAAAGGATACAGCAATGACTGAAGAAAAAAGGACACAGCAATGACTGAAGAAAATGAAAGACAGCAATGACCAAAAGAAAAAAAGGACACAGCAATGACTGAAGAAAAAGAAAGACACAGCAATGACCGAAGGAAAAAAGGACACAGCAATGACAGAAGGGAAAAAAAAGGACACAGCAATGACCGAATGAAAAAAGGACACAGCAATGACAGAAGAAAAAAAGAGACAGCAATGACGAAGAAAAAAGAACACAGCAATGACAAAGAAAAAAGGACACAGCAGTGACCGAAGAGAAAGAAAGACACAGCAATGACGAAGAAAAAGAAGCACACAGCAATGACCAAAAGGAAAAAAAAGGACACAGCAATGACCGAAGAAAAAAGACACAGCAATAACCGAAGGAAAAAAAGAAATACACAGCAATGACCGAAGAGAAAAAAAAGACACAGCAATGACTGAAGAGAAAAAAAGACACAGCAGTGACGAAGAAAAAAGAAGCACACAGCAATGACGAAGAAAAAAGGACACAGCAATGACCGAAGAGAAAAAGACACAGCAATGACGAAGAAAAAAGAAGGACACAGCAATGACCGAAGAGAAAAAGACACAGCAATGACGAAGAAAAAAGAAGCACACAGCAATGACCGAAGGGAAAAAAAAGGACACAGCAATGACCGAAGAAAAAAGACACAGCAATAACCGAAGGAAAAAAGAAATACACAGCAATGACCGAAGAAAAAAAAGAAAGACACAGCAATGACTACATTATGATAGTAAAAAGTATACATAGACGTTTTTAGACTACATATGAATAATGAAGGAAATGTTCTTCCAATATTTTTCTAAGGGTGGAAAATGACTGCTTGTGATGGAAATGGACCATAAAATGCTGTGAAATGGAAATGGATCAGGTTTGAGTGTTTTCGAAAGAAAAATAGCTGAAACAACTTGTAGAATGCATATCTCACTTCATGAAAATTAATGAGCTTATGAACAAGCATGTGTGGTCACTCAAAGATTGTTGCCGCTTTGCACCAGCGTGCATCATGAATACATAATAACTATTCAAAGCTGCTATATTTTCACTCAATAAAACATTTCTAAAGAACACAAATCGAACATCCAGCTATATATCTAAATCTTTTAAGTTAGTTACAGTTTCTGATTGATGCCAATTACATCTTCCATGGATGGTGGTACTTATGCAGCATTGTTTATTACCCAGGAGGTCCCATTCTCCATTGGGCATGTATCCGGACACATCCGCCTCCTTCATCTGGAGGTCCAACAGCCAGCCGTCAAATGTCCATGAGCCAAACTTCAGCTCACAGCGCTGGATGTCAAATGGAAACCAACGCACATCCACACTGCATGTGCTAACAAATATTCCTTGGAACACAGGGGGAAAAGTTAACAGTCTACAATGAAAGGAAATGAAATATCTAATTCACATCAGGTCATCCTAAGATGTAATGAGGGGAGCATAGCAGGGGTACCTGGCTTCACCCGGGTGAAGATTGAGTAAGACAATAATTGATAAGTAGACATTAAATATTTCAATTGACACACACACACACACACACCCTACATGCACCCTACATACATGGTCCCCCACAACCCTATGCAAGCCCGTCCCCATTTATGCTCCCCCCATATCATTCAGAAAATACTGATCAGTGCCTTTTATCATTTAGACTTTTGTGAGTTTGTGGTTCAGTCACTCTCCGTCTGTCTTTTTGCGTAAGCAGCAGTAATATCCAGAGTTCAATCTCAGTGGTTCTTATCTCTCATTTCATTTATTTCAAGGCACTTCACACAAGTAAGGTCTAACCTCACCAACCTCTAAGCACATGGGTGACAGTGGTAAGGAAAAAACTCCCTCTGATGATTTGAGGAAGAAACCTCAAGCAGACCAGACTCAAATGGGTGACCCTCTGCTTGGGCCATGCTACAGACACAACTGACAATAAAAATAAACAGGAAATTTTGGGAGTCCATGCTGGTGTCCAGGACGGGAGGCTGGCTTGGGGGGAGGGGGGGGGAGTTGGGTCCACAGATCCCATCTATTTCATGACCATTGCAGAAGAAGACACCCATTCCCACTTCTGAATGGAGCCACACCTCAGACAGAAAGAAAAATTAGAATCAGGCAGCAGAAAGACAACAAATAAGCAGTGGTGGGCACAGATAACCAAAAAACTAACTTCGATAACAGATAATCAGCTAACTGAAAAGTTATCTTCGGTAAAGATAAAACAATAAACCACCCAAAAATGTATCGGAAGTTACAGATAACCGATAAATTCACATATTGTCTCTGGTACTTGTACAACTACTAGTTAAACAAATTTAATAGCATCTAGTAATATTAAAAGTAACAACAAACCCAAACAATGAGACCACACTTTTTCTTTCAACATTCTGCCCCTGCTAGAAGCTCTTGCTTACTACAGTACTCCCAGCACAGAGGCACCACGAGAGCAGCCATAAGGCCAGCTCTTTATTAATTACAATGCTCCGGTCAGGCGGTGGTCTTGAAAAATAAAGTCATGCTGAGTTATGGTTTTGATTTATAAATAACATTAATACCGATAGAATAACTCCATTAATGTCAATTCTGTCATTTGTACAAAGTTAAAATATAACATATATCTTTTAATGTTGAATAATGCACTAATTCTGAGGTTTTGTAACAAACAGACAGATCGCTAAGGATTCTGGGTAAAAGTGCCTCTGCTAAACACTGATTGGTTCAGTCATTCATTATGTAAACCAACACGTTAATGTGACGTCTGTCGTGTGTTGGTGTTTAAAGATAAATGTGCTTTTGTAAAATATTCCATTTTCTTATTTGTAAAAACAGGCATTTTTACGGAGCCCTGCAAGTGTCATTGCAAAATGTTTTGCATGTGGAGAGAATGTGCGCACGTTTTATGATGTTGTATGAGGTTTTTTCATGCAGGAATTTTTTGGACCGAGTTTCAGGTTAATCGTGTGTCCTGCATCGTGTAGTGTACGTGGAGTATCAAGCTGCGGTCAACATCTGACGACCACCTCCTGATCGCCGATCGTATGGTCGAATGAGAATCAAACCTGTTTGATATATTATTGTGGTCGGCCATCGTGAGGGTTTCCTGCTGCTGAAAATCTACAAGCATCCAAACACTTGCACTGTGCCTGTGCAAACACTGCAGAGCTGACTTGTAATGTTATTATTATTATTATTATTATTATTATTATTATTATTATGCTGTTGTTTTGTTTTGTTTTTAAACTTCATTTGTAAAAAAAAAAAAAAAAAAAAAAAAACGCCATTTGCAAAGCCAAAAAAAGTTGATTTGACAATCATCTGATATAACCGGGGTCAAAATAAATAGAACACTGCCATCTACTGGTTCCCAGACGCTTAGTACTTAGGGCGAATACTGCCATGAACACTACTGGCCAGTAGATGACAGTAGAGGCCTTGAAAACAAAATTCCAGAAAATCCCTGTCTGCTACATTTAAAATGCGTGGAATTTAACAAACGCAAATACCAAACCAATGTCTATAAATGCAGAGAATATATTCAAGAGAGTTTTAGGCACTAGAGTTTAATGCTGTTGTCCATGGAGCCTGAACAGAGTGTCTGAAATGCATTTGTCCTGTCCTGACGTACTGAGATTACATCATCGTACCCATAATGCACTGCGGGGCACAGCATGTGCTCACAAAACCTTAAAAATTAGCACATTACTTTAAAACTAAAACATATAGCTGATATTTTCACTTTCTAAAACTTCAGACATGACAGTAATTTTAAATAACTTGTCCAAAATTAGTTTGGTTAAAATTTGAACCATAAGTTAAAAATGTATGCCTCTGGATGACTTAGGTGATATTGCCAGCATATCGGTATGGTGTTAAAGGAAATGTATTTTGTTTTTTTTATCGTTTCTCCTTTGTCTGCAGAGGATTCAGACGCTTTTTATACAAGCAGTTCTCTTCTGTTTACAGAAGTTATAACTGTGCGTCTGTTACAAAACTTTTAACAGGTGGGTGCTGAACTGATTTTAAATTTTAACAATGCTTGTCGCTGTTCAGCATTGTTTACTTTGTTCATTGGTTTAAAAGTTATCGGACAGAAATTAATCGGAAGATAATTGATCCGATAATGGTTTTTAAAGTAATATAAAAAGATAATCCGATAATGAAAACATTATCTTCGATAATTATCTGTTATCGGGTTATCGAAAGTGTGCCCACCACTGCAAATAAGGTATAATTTGGCAGCATTAAGTGACAAGAAAAACAGAAGAAATACTAAGGTGATCACCGGCCACTAACCCTAAGCTTCACTAACAGACCCAGACTTTAGATAAAGTTGAGGCAGCGACCTGCTCTGTTTGATAATAAAATGAATTTAAAAGGGTAGAAAGCATATTCCATACCGTACCAGTATGGTAGCCATATGAAAGGGAAAATAAATGTCTTATGTCAGGACTTGAAAGTCTCTACAGAATCCGACTGTTTTATTGATGCGGGGAGATCATTCCACAGAACAGGTGCACCATAAGAGAAACCTCTGTGAGTGCTTTCACAGTGGTTGAGGATCCAGAAAAGAATGTCACTGCAGAGATGCATGAATGTCGACAAGTTCAACATTTTCACCGCACTCAGATACACTTCGGATGGTCGAGGCCAGGAAGTCATCAAAAGCGTGAAATTTAGTTTTTTTTTAATCCAGTACAATTTCAAACACAGACACTCTGGCATTTCACACAACAAATTAAGTACTAAGTCTGAATGTCCATTGACTGCACAAGGATCTTCTATGAAGTAAAAGTCAGTCCACCTTTTCTCCTTAGCAAAGCCAGCGAAGCCTCTTGAAGACAAGGTCAGCATCATAGTCTGTCCTGAACAAAAAGATCATGATAAATGAAATCCTACCTGGAGGCAGATATTCACAGAAGCCGCTGGAGTTAACCAGTACATTCGTCTTGAAAGTGGCATCAAATTTGTCATGAGCACTGGTGGAGTTCAGCAAAGTAAAAGCATTAGCTTACAAACACAAGTATTTACATATATGAACTCTTGGGTGTGGTTGAGTGTAACATACCTGTTGTAAAGCAGAATATCAGGGGTCCAAACCTGATCAGGAGTGAAACGGAGATTCTTCACTCCAGGATACTCTGTTTGGTTCCACTGGAGGTAGTGGTCATACCACTGCTGGGAGAAAAAAAACACAAAATTTGATTTACTTTTGAACAACAAAACTGATAAAATACAAATATGAATGAAACGTGCACCAGAACCTGGTCGTCTATCTTGTATATCGGATATGGACTTCTTGTCACCTCACTCAGTCTATTTTCATTCAAGTTCACCTTTGTTCTTCCACCCCCACCTCCCCTTGTATTTCCACTCTAACCTTATATTAATCTCATATACTGTATGTTGGCAAAAGCGTCACCATAGCACAATGGACAGAACAGATCAGTATCTCTTAGACTTTTGTTTTACTTCTTATTCTCTTATTTCTTATTCTGTCCAACACTGTAACTCCACCCATCACTAGTTTCATTCCTGCCATATGTATCTTCTCCTGAGGTCTCACTGTCTATGTCTTGGACCCATACATCAGTCCTGGTTTTTCCAGTCTTTTGTCATCCTTCACACTTGCCTTTATTCGTCAATTACAAAACACTCCTGATACCCTTTTCCAACTGTTCCGTTCAAACTACACCCAATTCTACATATTTAGCTATCACTGAACTATCACAATTTAAATGCATTGTGGGGAGTGCTCCGGGAGTACGGGGTCCGGGGTCCTTTGCTAAGGGTTATCCGGTCCCTGTACGACCGCAGCAGGAGCTTGGTTCGCATTGCCGGTTGTAAGTCAAACCTGTTTCCAATGCACGTTGGCCTCCGCCAGGGCTGCCCTTTGTCACCGGTTCTGTTCATTATTTTTATGGACAGAATTTCTAGGCGCAGCCAGGGTGTAGAGGGGGTCTGGTTTGGGAACCACAGAATCTCGTCTTTGCTGTTTGCGGACGATGTGGTTCTGTTAGCTTCGTCAAATCAGGACCTTCAGCATGCACTGGGGCGGTTTGCAGCCGAGTGTGAAGCGTCCGGGATGAAAATCAGCACCCCCAAAGCTGAGGCCATGGTTCTCAACCGGAAAAAGGTGCTTTGCCCTCTTCAGGTCGGTGGAGTGTCCTTGCCTCAAGTGGAGGAGTTTAAGTATCTCAGGGTCTTGTTCACGAGTGAGGGACGGATGGAGCGTGAGATCAACAGACGGATCGGTGCAGCATCTGCAGTGATGTGGTCGCTGTATCGGACCGTCGTGGTGAAGAGAGAGATGAGTAGGGGGGCAAAGCTCTCAATTTACTGATCGATCTACGTTCGGATCCTCACCTATGGTCATGAGATTTGGCTCATGACCAAAAGAACGAGATCGCGAGTACAAGCGGCCGAGATGAGTTTCCTCCGCAGGGTGGCTGGGAGCTCCCTTAGAGATAGGGTGAGGAGCTCGGTCACTCGGGAGGAACTCGGAGTCGAGCCGCTGCTCCTCCACATCGAAAGGAGTCAGTTGAGGTGGCTCGGGCATCTTTTCCGGCTGCCCCCTGGACGCCTCGCTGGAGAGGTGTTCCGGGCACGTCCCATTGGGAGGAGGCCCCAGGGAAGACCCAGGACACGCTGGAGGGACTACGTCTCTCAGCTGGCTTGGGAATGCCTTGGGGTTCCCCCGGAGGAGCTGGAGGAGGTGTGTGTGGATCGGGAGGTCTGGGCGGCTTTGCTTGAGCTGCTGCCTCTGCGACCCGACTCCGGATAAAGCGGAAGAAAATGGATGGATGGATGGATGTTCCAAATTTCTCCCTGGGACGCTCACTTCTCATTGTACTATTAATCTCTAATCCTCTATCATTTTCCTAGGTTCATGTCTATGTCTTCCTTCCTGGTGTTGCACAACACAATATCATCTGCAAAATGCCTGCAGCACAGGAACTAACTGTTCCCTAATCTATAAGTCACCACATCCATAATTAGGTCAATAAGGTACACTGGCAAAATGTGGAATGATGTTTATTTGAAAAAACTCTATAAATGTTTCCAAACAGAATTTCTGACAAACTTTGCCAAACCTGTGCCAAATATATTTAAAGTATATTTAAATTGTCTTGTCATTTTAAATGACAGCGTGGAATAGGAGTTAGTCACACAACACTTAATGAAGGGCAAAAAAGCCCTAATGAAACAAGAAATCTGGACTTTTGCTGACATTTGTTGGCATTGTTTAACCTTTGCTCAGCTTTGTTCCCGCAACGGTCGCTTCCTCAGGAATTTTAAACTGTCGAAAAATTTGAACGAAGGGCAAGGAAAACCTCAATTTGTCCGTATTTCGTTTTGCTGTTGTTCTTGACGGTTTCTTATCGGGTGCTTAGTTTTTGTAACGTTAGCCTTTCATTTGACTTTGTTTAACCAGCTGAATGTTTTCACACAGTACAAAAGCCGTTTTTTGAGAGCTTTTGTGGAGGAGCTGCAGCTACGTCCCAGCACCGAGTCCTGGAATGCAGAGATGCAGACACACACTGCTCCAGCAGTGGCTCCAGGCAGGTTTTGTTTAAAGCGTCGAGATCAACGTTAGCTTCGGTTTTGTTTCGTTCCTATTTGTCCCTTTTACACTCTTGATTTGCAGGCTATTCAGTGACAACGCTCGTTCGTCCACCTTTTCTCAACGAATTGTTTTTTTTTTTTTTTTTTTACTTTTTTCCCTTCGATCAGAATCGTTGTATGCCGTGTAACTGGGCCATTACGCTACCAACATGAAGACGTAAGGCCTTCGAATCCCAGTTACGCTATTTGTCTGTGTTGTTGGACAAGTCATTTTAGCTGCATCTTGTCAGTTCACACAGCTGGAAATATTGCTGGGGAAGTAATGTGTGTCAGACTGGTGTCCTGTTCCAGGGGTGTCATAGCCTCTCATCTGCTTTTTGCTCCAGAATCTGGGGATAAGCACTCGTGCCTCAGGGCCTACTGCTTACTGCAACTTACTGCTATGTCGGGGTACCCTTGGTTTGATTCCTTGTCATGGTACCTGTCTGTGTCCTTGGACAAGACACTTCATCTCCATGGTCCCAGTCCACTCAATCAGCAGACACTGCAATCAACTTCAAATATCTGGCAAGTGTAACCCTCCTTTGGCAGAACTGGAGTGTCACAGCCACACGCAGATTTCCTAATGCAAATACGCCGTGCAAATGCGCCTCAGATGAAAGAACCATTTGTCTGGTAACTGCAGGGTTGGTAGTTCATTTCAAACTTTTGTGCTCAAATCTCCTTGAGCAATAAGGAGGAGAAGAAAGTGCATGTGAATGTGAGACATTGCAATGGAGCATTTTGAAAATAACTTCCAATATATGATATTAAGCTTTAGTTTTATTAGAGCTGAAACAATCTTGAGGTACAACCCCAATTCCAATGAGGTTGGGACGTTGTGTAAAATGTAAATAAAAACAGAATATAATGATTTGCAAATCCTCTTCAACCTATATTCAATTGAATACACCACAAAGACAAGATATTTAATGTTCAAACTGATAAACTTTATTGTTTATGTGAAAATATTTGCTCATTTTGAAATGGATGCCTGAAACATGTTTCAAAAAAGCTGGGACAGTTGTATGTTTAACACTGTGTTACATCACCTTTCCTTCTAACAACACTCAATAAGCGTTTTGGAACTGAGGACACTAATTGTTGAAGCTTTGTAGGTGGAATTCTTTCCCATTCTTGCTTGATGTACGACTTCAGTTGTTCAACAGTCCGGGGTCTCTGTTGTTATATTTTGTGCTTCATAATGTACCACACATTTTCAGTGGGTGACAGGTCTGGATTGCAGGCAGGCCAGTCTAGTACCCGCACTCTTTTACTATAAAGTCACTCTGTTGTAACACACACAGAAACATTGTTCTTAAACTGTTGGACTATTTTTTCACGCAGTTGTTCACAAAGTGGTGATCCTCGCCCCATCTTTGCTTGTGAACAGCTGAGCCTTTTGGGGATGCTCCTTTTATACCCAATCATGACACTCACCTGTTTCCAATTAGGTGTTCTTTGAGCATTCATCAAGTTTCCCAGTCTTTTGTTGCCCTGTCCCAACTTTTTTGAAATGTGTTGCAGACATCCATTTCAAAATGAGCAAATATTTGCACAAAAACAAAAATGACTTTCAGTTTGAACATTAAATATCTTGTCTTTGTGGTGTATTCAATTGAATATAGGTTGAAGAGGATTTGCAGATCATTGTATTCTGTTTTTATTTACATTTTACACAACGTCCCAACTTCATTGGAATTGGGGTTGTACAATTTACTCCTAACAAGAAACATTTACCAACAAAAACAGTATACTCTTTTAAATTTACTCAGAATTTTTGTGTAGAAGTAACAGAGCTATTTAGGTAAATTTCACTCCACTTTTTCCCTTCTTCTTCTTTTTAAAGGAAGGGCATAAGTTCTTTGGTGCAGACCTACATGAACTGGAATACTAATCAGAGTCCTTGCTCCCTCCCTTGCATGTCGTGAGCAATCTCTGTGGCCATTCTTTCTCCCAGATGCACCTAAAAACATCTCAATGCAGCACCTCAACTAATGCCATCTCAGTTCAATAAACTCTAAATTTAAACTGTTCTGTTTTTCCTCAGTGTTTCTATGAGCTGTCTCATGTGAACCTTCTCAGGAGTCATTTCCCAAATCTGCAATGTAAATGAAAATCATCATGAGCCCTCTAGTTTCTAGAAACTTGAACATCTCTCTCCCCCTTATACACGGGTACTGGCATAAATCATTACATAACTGAGAAATATACCTTGCAGTGTTGTGGGACACAGAGTAATACTACCCTCTCACCAACTTTAGTAGCCTTGTATCACCTATGGGGACTCTGATGTATTACACCGGTGGAGGCACATACAGCACCCTGACTAAGTCAATAAGGGATGTACCTATTGGGAAACAAACCTAGTTAAGTTACAGCGTTATTCCTCTATATGGCATCTTGGTCTTAATACCCCCGTCACACATAGCCAGGCTCACGCACAATGGTTTCAGAATGATGAATCGGCACACATCCGAAAAGTGTCAGATTTCAGTTCCAAAACATTCTGACAGCCATCTGCGGAAGTCCACACAAGTGGTCAAAATCGTCCGGCGGTGTGATGCACATGTTCCAAACCCTTCGGGCGCAGTCAAGATGGGACACCTATCCAATGGCGGTCCATGTGCAATCTAAGGACCATCTGACCGCTGTTTACACATTCTGATGGCGGCAAAACGGGATCCAAAACGATTTGCGAAATCCAAAACGATTTGAAATGTATGTGGCATGCTTTATCATGATAATAATTATGAATAATTATCATGTACAGTGAATGTGAACAGCAGCTATCAAACCGAAAGTCCTGTGCGTTACTGTGCACATACCACCACAACGCTGAACAGGTTGTTATATCCACAGTAGACCTTACAGTACAGATATTCCTGCATTCCTTCTAATGGGCGACTTAAATAATGTGAATATTGTCTACATCATAACTGTATACAGCTTCACCTCTCCGTGGTGTGTAGTTACGCATCAGTGCATGCGTCAGGCTCGGAGCTGAACGGATCTCACCTTCTACCTCTGTAGCAGATATAACATGGAACTGTAGTGCCAGGCCATGACAGCATTAATATACATGAATCTCACCTCCAACAATGGTCCAAGAGTGTTTCACAGTGCAGACGTAGACATGAAGCTGGACCACAGCCTGCGGTTAAAATCCTCTCACCCAAAATAAAAAAATAAATCCCATGTGATAAGCCAACCTTAGTGGTGTCCAGAGTTGTGTTGTACTCCTGAAGTGAGCAAAAAAGACAAAAGAAATTAAAATTCACTGGAAAGGCTCCATCTAATGCAGGGGACAGCATAGCACACTGCCAGCAAATTTTCAATGAAGCTGTCCAGTGGCACTAAGCTCATGCAGCGTTATGCATATACACACACACACACGCGTGGCTGAGTGATAATTGCAGCCCCACATGTGTGCGTGGAACGCACGTGCGCCACAGACACACGCGCACGCCGTACTCACACGCATGTATGCATGAGCAACACAGCGCTCCAGTCCCGTGTTTGCCAGCCAGACATTTGGACATCAGGCAGTCTGCAGCGCCTTTTATGGCCATCTGACAGCAGTCTGTGTCATCTACCTGTTGTCTACATGCACTTTGGATGCCATCATGCAGCTGTGGATGATGCATTCTGACATGGCTGACCACGCCTCTTTTCCTCCCAACTGCGTCGGATTATGGCAATATTTGCCGTGTGGTCTGGTTCCTGCACATTCTTGCTATGTGTAATGGGGGCTTTAGAATCCAGTCTTTCCCTGCAATCAGCAGATTGTTCCTTGCAGTCGCTGGAACTTTCCCCAGAAGCATTCCAAAGACAGGGTTTCATCAACATGAAATCAAATATGAATCCCTGTTGCCATCTGGAGCCAGTAGTGGGAACAGTTTAGCTTGTTAGCTAAGTTTTTCATTGGCAGATTTCACCTAATTTTCAAAACCTTTAGTGGGGCAATTAGCTTCCACTAAAACTTAAACTAAATTATTTATTGAAACTAAACATTTGTAAACCCTAACATCAGACATTTGTTCCTGTTGTAGCTTATATAGTAAGCCAATGAGTGAAACTGACACAGCATTGCCGCGAACACATGGAGGAGCAAGAGGTCAAGCCAGAGAAAATGCACTGGCATTAATTTGGTTATTAAAATTATTTTTCCAAGTGTGTTTTTCTTAGTTTTTATTCCTTTTATACTTTCTCTATTGTGGAAAAACCTTGTTTACTGGAAACTACTGTAGAATTTCATTTGTGCTTTTAGCTATTTATGTACATCATGTTCAAGATCTGATCTTGGAATGCGAACCCTTTTTAGGAACCTTTGTCTTTATGCTTCAACATATTCCAATTCCAACTCATCAGATCTGTTATTCAAGGTTAAAGAGACCGAAAAACAAGGTAAATTCATATAATAAAAGTGAGTGCTTAGTGGTTATCAGTAGTTTCAGGTGAATGTTTTCATGGTTTATTGATTTAGCATTCAATTTCAATTCAATTTATTTTCATTTATATAGCGGCAAATCACAACAGAGTTGCCGCAAGGCGCGTCACACAAGTAAGATCTAACCTTACTAACCCCAAAGACAAGCAGTGGTAAGGAAAAACTCCCTCTGAGGAAGAAACCTCAAGCAGACCAGACTCAAAGGGGTGACCCTCTGCTTGGGCCATGCTAAAGACACAACTTACAGAACAATTCACAAAACAAATGTCCAAGAAATGCTGTTGGTGCACAGGACAGGAGGGTTTTCAGCAAAAATACCACACTCATCTCCGGATGGAGCCGCAACTTAAACAGAGAGAAAAAAACAGAATCAGGCATCAGAAAGACAAGAAATACAGCATAATTTGCAAGCGTTAAACAACAAGAAAAACAGGATACTAAGGTGATCGCCGACCACTAGCCCTAAGCTTCACTAAAAGACCCAGAATTTAGGTAAAGCTGAGGCTGCTAGCCATACGAAAGGGAAAATACGTGTGTCTTAAGTCTGGACTTGAAAGTCTCTACAGAATCTGACTGTTTTATTCACGCGGGGAGATCATTCCACAGAACAGGGGCACGATAAGAGAAAGCTCTATGACCCACAGACTTCTTATTCACCCTAGGGACATAAAGTAGTCCTGCACCCTGAGAACGCAAAGCCCGGGCCGGTACATAAGGTTTAATTAGGTCAGCTAGGTAAGGAGGTGCCAGTTCATGAACAGTTTCATAGACTAGTAGCAGAACTGTAAAATCTGATCTCACTGGAACAGGAAACCAGTGAAGGGATGCCAAAATGGATGTAATGTGGTCGAACTTTCTGCTTCATGTCAAAAGTCTGGCTGCAGCATTTTGAACCAATTGGAGACCCCTGATGCTAGACTTGGTAAACCAGAAAATAGAACATTGCAGTAGCCCAATCTAGAAGAGATAAAACCATGGATCAGGGTCTCAGCATCAGCCATAGACAGGATGGGACAAATCTTCGCTATATTTCCCAGGTGGAAGAAAACAGCCCTCGTAATATTTCTAATGTAAATGGTAAATGGACTGCATTTATATTGCGCTTTTCCATCTGCATCAGACACTCAATGCACCTTACAATAATGCCTCACATTCACCCCGATGTCAGGGTGCCGCCATACACGGCGCTCACTACACACCGGGAGCAATAGGGGATTAAAGGCCTTGCCCAAGGGCCCTTAGTGATTTTCCAGTCAGGCGGGGATTTGAACCCATGATCTTCTGGACTCAAGCCCAACACCTTAACCACTAGGCCATCACCTCCCACATTTTTGATCCCACAATGTAGGATCAAAAATTACCCCAAGGTTCCTCACTTTGTCAGTGTGATGTATGACACACGAGCCTAGGTTAAGCATTAACTGGTCAAATTGATGCCGATGTCTCACTGGACCAAAAACCATCATTTCAGTCTTATCAGAGTTTAAAAGTAGGACGTTTCTAGACATCCAACTTCTCACTGCTGCAAGGCAATCTTCTAAGGATTTTATGTGAATGAGATTACCAGCAGTTCAAGGTTCAAGGTAAACTTATTATCCCACCAGGGGAAATTCATGTGGTCATCATTGCTTGTCTTACAACATATGTTATAACCCAAAAGACAAAAAACTGATTGGGACATGCCACAAATAACAAACCGCACAAAAACACAAAATGTAAAATCATAAAATACCAAATGTTAACAGATCCTAAAAAATATAATAAATAAGCAAATAAATAAAACCAGGATCTATGATTTGAGGTAAACAAGTTAAAAAATGGGCCTGGAATCAAGTCAGGATAACACAGAAGTTTTGAGTCTATTGTTGTATAATGTGATTGCTGTAATCATGAAGGACTTATACCTCTCTGTTCTAATCTGTCTTCGCAGAATTCTGCCATTTAACTTATGGCTACTCACAAATTTTGGAAATAGAGGATGTGTTGCATCACTGAGGATCTGATCTGTCTTCTTGAGGATGAGCTATTGTACAACTGAGCTACAGATGCTTTGTTGATGCCATTGATTTTACTGGCTACATTAATAATGCGCTGCAGTTTTTTTTATGATCCTTCACATGCATATTACCAAAAGTACAGATGAGACCAAAAGACAGAACGCTCTGCAAAAGAGCTTTATAAAACATTTGTAAAATGCAGCTATCCAGTCTAAAGTGACTCATTTTCCTAAGGAAAAACATCCTCTGCTGCAATTTCTTAGATTTATTTCGAACGCATTCTGTGAAAGACAGCTTACTGTCAATTTCAACACTCAAATATTTATAAGATGGGACTTGCTCTACTAGGTCACCATTGATCCTAGATTGAGACACTATTGTACCTTTCTTTCTGAAATCAATCACCATCTTTTTAGTTTTCTTTACATTGACAATAAGATAATTATCAGAGCACCATTGAATAAAACCTTGTACCTCCCTTTCAAAACCTTCCACAGATGGAAGGTCAGACTGTCAAAAACCCACCAGGGCTGTATCATCCGCATACTTAAAGAATGTGTGGGCTGGAGATGTGGACTGACAGTCATTTGTGTATAAGGTATGAAGTATTGGTGACAGAACACACCCCTGTGGTGCTCCCGTGTTTGTGATTTATACAGATGAAATGCATGAGTTAAAACGGACTTGCTGACTACGATTTGTCAAAAAGTCAAGTATCCATAAAATAAGTCTGGCATTAACTCCAAGATTTAACAGTTTCTTCCCCATTAAATGGGGTTGAATTGTATTGAAGCCACTGCTAAAGTCAATAAACAAAATTTTCACCAGGCTTTTTGACTGTTCAAGATGTTCATAGACATTGTATGTCAAGGTCAGCAATGCATCTTCCACCCCCCTCCCAGCACGGTAGGCAAATTGATCTGGGTCTAAAAGACGTGAGACTTCAGAAAGAAGGGCTGTGGTAACTGATCTGCGCACATCTTGAGTGTCCTGCTGCAGATACCATTAGGCTCACCGGCTTTCCGGGGGTTTATACATCTAAAATAAGACTTGACATCATCAATAGAAATGTCAGTATTCACAACATCCATGCCTTTTATCCATCCATCCATCCATCCATTTTCTTCCGCTTATCCTAGGTCGGGTCGCAGGGGCAGCAGCTCAAGCAAAGCCACCCAGACCTCCCAATCCACACACACCTCCCCCAGCTCCTCCGGGGCGTTCCCAAGCCAGCTGAGAGACGTAGTCCCTCCAGCGTGATCTGGGTCTTCCCCATGGCCTCCTCCCGATGGGACATGCCCGGAACACCTCTCCAGCAAAGCGTCCAGGGGGCATCCGGAAAAGATGCCCGAGCCACCTCAGCTGGCTCCTTTTGACGTGGAGGAGCAGCAGCTCGACTCCGAGCTCCTCCCGAGTGACCGAGCTCCTCACCCTATCTCTAAGGGAACGCCCAGCCACTCTGTGGAGGAAACTCATCTTGGCCGCTTGTACTCGTGATCTTGTTCTTTCGGTCATGAGCCAAATCTCATGACTGTAGGTGAGGGTAGGAACGTAAATCGATCGGTAAATCGAGAGCTTTGCCCACTTGCTCAGCTCTCTCTTCACCACGATGGTCCGATACAGCGACCACATCACTGCAGATGCTGCACCGATCCGTTAATCTGAGACTGTTCTGCTCTAAAATCATGTGTGTCAAATCTACAATAAAAACTGTTTAACTTATTTGCCATGTCAAGTTAATTATCTACAATCATTGGATGCTTTTTAGGCTTATATCGTATGATAGTTTGAACACCCTGCCATGCTTTCCTTGCATCAGTTTTAAAATAATTTTCAAGTTTACATTTGTATGCAGCTTTACAGTCCATGACCATGATTTTGATCTTTTTCTGTACAATTTATTTCTCCTCTATACTTCCTCCTGCTTTAAATATGCGTTTTTTGAGAAGTTGCTTTAACTCAGGAGTCACCCAAGGTTTATTATTAGGAAACATTGTAATCGTCTGTATGGTATGATTGCATCCTCACAAAACTGTATGTAACCTGACACCCCAAACACCGCGTCATTGACATCACTAGTCCCATCCGTCACTGCATTCCAGTCCATGCACTCCAGACAATCCCGGAGTGCCTCAGTGGCAGCCGCCATGGCAGCATTTAACCTCAAGCTTCTTTGCTTTCTCGCGCTGGAGCCGTGGCACGTAGGCAGGCACTCGTTTGATCATGTTGTGATCCAAATTCCCCAAACCAGGCAAGGCTTTGGAGTAGAAGGCATCTTGAATATTTCCATAACAGTAATGAAGGCAAGCTTCATCGCGCGTGCGACAAGTAACATATTGTCCATACGAAGGTAGACGCTCCTTAAGGCTACAGAAGTTCAAATCTCCCATTATGAAGTTAGCAGCATTTGGAGCTTCTGCCTCTGCCTGAGACACTAGCTCATGAATCAAAGTAGCTGCGGCCAGCGTGTCTGCAGAGGGCGCAATGTACACAACAAAAAGCCTGATATGATGTGTTTCCCTAGGCAGCTGATATGGCCTTAAACAAAGCGAGAGTAGTTCAAGATCCTTAGTGCAGAGCTGCTGCTTTGTTGTGATATGACAAGGGTAACAGTATTTGTTATTGACAAACACACATACACTCCCACCTTTGCTTTTCCTAGAGTTTTGATTGCGGTCCATCCTCACCAGCGGAAAGCCCTCTAGGTCAACTGACAAGTCTGGATCCGCCTCCATCAGCCAGGTCTCCATCAAGCAGATAAGGCAGGATTGCCGGTAGTCCGAGAGGTACTGAGCGCAGGCCCGCAGCTCATCCAATTTATTCCTCAGACTTTGGACATTCCCCAACATAATTGATGGAAGTGGTTGCCTGAAAGGCTGCCTTTTAATCCGCTCCCGGATCCCCCTTTACCTTCCACATTTCCGTGCTTTGATATTCTTACTTTTGACACAATCGGATGACAACGTGTCATTCCATCAGAGACACGTATCAAAGTTGTGACCGACTGCATATCTAACCAGGTCAACTAAAATAGTAATCAGGATGAACAGTAAGAGGACTGATGCCAGCTTCATTTTGTAGCTTATATCGTAGCAGTTCAGGAACTTAAGAAATTGCCATTATTTGTTGCGTAAAAAGACACATAATAAAAACAAACACTTAAGAGAAGACGCGCAACAGACCATGTTGCCGCTCGCGCATGCACCACTCGGCATATATAACTGAGTATCATCAGCATAGCAGTGAAAGGTAATCCCAAAACACCACAATATGTGTCCAAGGGGTGCTATATAAAGGGAGAAAAACACAGGGCCTAAGACAGACCCCTGTGGAACCCCAAATTTCATGTCACTAAGGTTAAAGGCAGTGTTACTGTACAAAACACAGTGAGAACGACTGGTCAAGTATGACGTCAGCCATGCAAGGGCACTCCCAGTAATCCTAAAGTGATTTTCCAGCCTATCAAGTAGAATATGATGATCCACAGTATCAAATGCAGCACTGAGATCTAACAGCACCAGAACTGTAGTGGTGTCTGAATCCATTGCAAGCAGAAGATCATTCGCCACTTTAGTGAAAGCCGCCTCTGTGGAATGATATTTTCTAAAAGCTAACTGCAGTGGCTCAAAGAGATTATTCTCAGTAAGATAGTCCACGAGCTGCCGTGACACCACTTTTTCCAGAATTTTAGAGCAAAATGACAGATTTGATATTGGCCGATAGTTTTTCAATACACTAGGGTCAAGATTAGGTTTCTTAAGTAATGGTTTAATCACTGCAGATTTGAAACATTTAGGAACAGATCCAGAAGTTAAAGAAAGATTAATAATTTCCAGCAGAGTCCGCCCAAGAGTGGGCCACAGGTCCTAAACAGTTTTGTTGGTATAGGATCAAATAAGCAGGTTGTGCTTTTTGTTGACATTACGAGTTTCATCAGCATGCCCAGAGAGATACTCTCAAATTCTGTAAATCTAGGTAATACCTCAGTAATGGCGCTCACCTCAATAGCAAGGTGTAGTGGCTGGGTTGAGGCATGCTGGGATATGTTTAACCTAATGTCTTCTATTTTCTTGTCAAAGTAATCCAGGAAATCTTGTGGTGTAAAAGGAGAGCAAACTACAGGTGGTTGTCCATGAATAAGTGTTGCCACCGTGTCGAACAAGTTATGCTTGTTTTTGTTGATCAAATCAGAGTAATAGGTCCGTTTTGTAGTCATTTGTAGCAGTAATGCATGCTTATAGTCTAAGATAGCATCACGCCATGCAAAGGTGGAACTATGCCATTTCTGTTCTAGACCTCTAGCCTTATGCTTGAGGTCACGCAGGTAATTACTGAACCAAGGTGACTGTGTTTTGGGGGAGCGCAGTTTTAACACAGGGGGCACAATCATGTCGAATGCAGTTTTGAGCACTGAGTTTAAACTGTCCACAAGACTGTCTACTGATTGGATAGAAATTAGAAATATTACTAGGACTGCTTTCTTCCACCTGCGAAATATAGCGAAGATTCGTCCCATCCTGTCTATGGCTGATGGTGAGACCCTGATCTATGCATTTATCTCTTCTAGATTGGACTACTGCAATGTTCTCTTTTCTGGTTTACCGCAGTCTAGCATTAGGGGTCTCCAATTGGTTCAAAATGCTGCAGCCAGACTTTTGACACGAAGCAGAAAGTTCGACCACATTACACCCATTTTGGCATCCCTTCACTGGCTTCCTGTCCCAGTGAGATCAGATTTTAAGGTTCTGCTACTAACCTATAAAATGAATCATTGACTGGCACCCTCCTACCTAGCTGACCTAATTAAACCTTACGTACCAGCCCGGGCTTTACGTTCTCAGGGTGCAGGACTACTTTGTGTCCCTAAGGTGAATAAGAAGTCTGCGGGTCACAGAGCTTTCTCTTATTGTGCCCCTGTTCTGTGGAATGATCTCCCTGCGTCAATAAAACAGTCAGATTCTGTAGAGACTTTCAAGTCCAGACTTAAGACGCACTTATTTTCCCTTTCATATGGCTAGCATACTGGTACAGTTTTGTTTTACGCTTTTTACTCTTTTAATTCATTTTATTAGTAATTGGAGTGGGCAGCGGCCTCAACTTTACCTAAATTCTGGGTCTTTTAGTGAAATTTAGGGCTAGTGGCTGGCAATCACTTTAGTATTTCTCTGTTTTTCTTGTTGTTTAATGCTGGCAAATTATATAGTATTTTTTGTCTTTCTGATGCCTGATTCTGTTTTTTCTCTCTGTTTAAGGTGCAGCTCCATCCAGAGATGGGAGTTGTGTTCGTGTTGGCGATCCTCCTGTCCTGTGCGCCAATAGCATTTCTTGCATATTCGTTTGTGAATTGTTCTGTGAATTGTTCTGTAATTTATGTTTTGTAGCATGGCCCAAGCAGAGGGTCACCCCTTTGAGTCTGGTCTGCTTGAGGTTTCTTCCTCAGAGGGAGTTTTTCCTTACCACTGTTGCTCTGGGGGTTTGTAAGGTTAGACCTTACCTGTGTGAAATGCTTTGAGGCAACTCTGTTGTGATTTGGCGCTATATAAATGAAAATAAATTGAAATTGGGTATTTGCCAAATGTGAAGCTAAGACATCAGGCAGTCTAGCTTCGAGTTCAGTCTTAGTTGAGGAGTTGATGCGTCGCCGTAGTAATATATAAAGTTGTTGTTCCACTAAACATGGCAGCGAAACTGTAAACTTAATGAGTGATCAGAGATCACTGATGTAAGAGGCATGATGTCAATATTCGTGACAGCAATACCACGTGCGAAAACCAAATCCAGGGTATTTCCACTAATGTGCGTCAAGTCCCGAATGCATTGCCGAAATCCTAATGCATCCACAATTTCCATAAATGATTTGCAGGGGGGATCAGAAGGCTTATTTATATGAACGTTAAAGTCACCAATGATCAGAATCTTATCTGCACTAATTGACAAGTTAGAGATGAACGCACCAAATTCATCTAAGAATTCAGAATATGGGCCAGGAGGCCTATATACAGTAACAAGGTAACACGGCTGATTTTTATTCTTCTGACCTTGGCAATGCGTAATATCCTGAGCAGAGTGGAGAATCACATGCCCAAACAAGTTATATTTGTGACCCCCAATAGCTAATAAGCTAAACCTAGATTTATAAATAAGAGCAACACCCCTGCCTTGCTTTGCATCACGAGGGACGTGGCTAAATGTATATGCTGGTGGGCAGGCCTCATTTAAGGGGAGGACAGCTGTAGGTTTCAGCCAGGTTTCTCATAACCCAATCATATCTAAGTGATGATCAATAATTAGATCATTAATCAACAATGATTTTGAGGCTAGTGATCTTATGTTAATGAGATCCAGACTAAGGACCTCAGTGGGGTTGACAGTTGAACTGTTTAGGGGTTTAGGGGTGGTTCCAGAGTAGCATATATAAGATGCCTAGAAGTAGGTTTAGGTTTGAGACATTCCACACACGTTGCAGGTAGCAGACATGAAATCTTTGATATTACTGGAACAACCACTGGGCCATCCTCAATTTCAACATCATCCAATGTAGTAATGGGTATTAAATTTGCAAAGCATATCCCTCTATGATTTTTTATGGACACATCTACGGAAGCAGGCCAGTCTCAACTTGTTGAATTTCCCTCCCTGGCAGATAAACTGCACTATTATTACAGCATTATCCAAACTTTTCAGTTAGCGGATTAGTGGTTATTGATGCTAACATTTACGTTAGCTGTGACCAGCACTGTTTGGGTGAAGCCAGTTATTGATGCTAACTTTTAGGTTAGTTGTGACCAGCGCTCTTTGGGTGAAGCCAGTTATTGATGCCAACTTTTAGGTTAGTTGTGACCAGCGCTGTTTGGATGAAGCCAGTTATTGATGCTAACTTTTAGGTTAGTTGTGACCAGCGCTGTTTGGATGAAGCCAGTTATTGATGCTAACTTTTAGGTTAGTTGTGACCAGCGCTGTTTGGATGAAGCCAGTTATTGATGCTAACTTTTAGGTTAGTTGTGACCAGCGCTGTTTGGGTGAAGCCAGTTATTGATGCCAACTTTTAGGTTAGTTGTGACCAGCGCTGTTTGGATGAAGCCAGTTATTGATGCTAACTTTTAGGTTAGTTGTGACCAGCGCTGTTTGGATGAAGCCAGTTATTGATGCTAACTTTTAGGTTAGTTGTGACCAGCGCTGTTTGGATGAAGCCAGTTATTGATGCTAACTTTTAGGTTAGTTGTGACCAGCGCTGTTTGGATGAAGCCAGTTATTGATGCTAACTTTTAGGTTAGTTGTGACCAGCGCTGTTTGGGTGAAGCCAGTTATTGATGCTAACTTTTAGGTTAGTTGTGACCAGCGCTGTTTGGGTGAAGCCAGTTATTGATGCCAACTTTTAGGTTAGTTGTGACCAGCGCTGTTTGGATGAAGCCAGTTATTGATGCTAACTTTTAGGTTAGTTGTGACCAGCGCTGTTTGGGTGAAACCAGTTTGAGGGGTGGGGCACCACATTATGATTATTAATTATACTAACCATCTGCAACCAGGCATTTGTCGTGAGGATCTGGTTCTTTTCATCCTTGTGTAATACAAAACATACAAGAACTCACTTTAGTAGACATATATGAATGCATGCATATATCAGTACAGTAATGGGTGAAATATCTGTGCATACCACATCCATAACCTGCATGAGAGTAAAGGAGAAGTGAACAGTGAGAGGCTGAGAGTCGTTGGCCACCGGCCTCTCCATCGGGTTGTAATCCCTCAGCAGCTCTCTGAGCAGAAAACGCTGGTGAGGGCCCTGCATCGACACTGAACAGGAGATAACTACGTTACGATCAAACACAGCAGAATGAGTGTGCTTTTTTCTGGACAGTCTGGAAAAGTGGTGTGAAAACTGCACAAGAAATAGAGACAGAGCAAATGTTGCAGTGGAGCTAACGCAGAGGGGACAGTGAAAAAGTTCACGGAGCTGAGCGGCAAAGATGGAACACAGAATGCAAATGTGTGAGTAAAAACAGACAGGAGGCAGAAAGAAACTAGAGGAGAATGAAAAATACCCTAATCAATTACATCCCTGATTAACTGATCACCGGCTGGCAGTCAGAGTCTCTCCCCCACCGTAAAAATGGCAGTTTCACTGCATGCAGAAAATACTGACTCCAATAAACACTGGAACACCAGAGAGATAGAGACACAGACGGCACTCATGATGATGAGGAACTTTCTGCACAATCACGGCTTCCATTCACATCCAAATCACTGTGATGTGCATGTGATTTTAAAAATGAACAAAACCTGAAAAATGTGCAGCTGCACAATCCAGTAATTGTGTTACAAAACACTAACTGAGTGTCACTTCAAGCCTCTTTCCTAAATGCATTACTGCATATTTATATTCGGCACAAATATGATTGCATTTCACACATTTTCATCAGAAATCTGTTTTTTTTTTTTCAGGCAGTTATGAGGAAGAGCATGTCCAAAGAAAAACACCACTACCACATCTCATTCAAGCAACAAATATAAAGGTCACTCACCTCGAAGAACATCTGCGAGTACCAACAACCAAAGAGCTACACTCTGCCACATAATGCATTCCTCTGTACCAGCAGAAAAAGAGCGCTAGAGAGAGAGAGAGGAGGGAGAGCTGGAGGGGAGAGGCTGTAGGAAACCAGCAGAGAGAATGTAATACAGCCAGGGGATGAGCTGAGAAAGACAGGACAACAAGAGAGGCAGAGTGGGCGAGAAATGCAGACAGAGAGGTGGTGCTGGAGTCAATAACAGACTGAGAGGGAACATCTACAAACCCCCTCTGCTCATTTCACTTTTATTTAACTGTTAGTCCCACTGAGATTGAGATCTCTTTTGTGGGAGAAAGCCGGAGCACCCGGAGAAAACCCACGCAAACACAGGGGGAACATGCAAACTCCACACAGAAAGGCCACAGGTGGGAATCAATCCCATGACCTTCTTGCTGAGGCAACACTGCTAACCACTAATCCACCATGCTGCTCATAAATCTCTCCATCCAGTTTGCCTTTTAACAAACCTGTGTCAATAATCAGCCCTCATCAGTAATGTTGAACTGATCTATTGTCTACATTTATAATCCATGCAGAATTGATTTATTAATCACTTTTTACAACTGATTACAGCCTTCTGTTTTATAATTTATACTAGATGGTCACAGACTTTTATATTTGACATAGTGTCTGACCCTGCTCCTGGACATCACCTGCCTTATGTGTTTTAAAGTCACCCTGCTCCACCCACTGCTAAATACCTAAGTCAGGTGTGCCCAACCACTCAAGAGCTAGAAAACACCAGGTTTGACTAAAGAGCTGTGGTTACAGCAGGTAATGGAAAACATGCAGGGCGGTTATTGATGCCAACTTTTAGGTTAGCTGTGACCAGCCCTGTTTGGATGAAGCCAGTTATTGATGCTAACTTTTAGGTTAGCTGTGACCAGCATTGTTTGGCTGATGATCTCCAGGAACAATGTAGGTGGCCTACAGAGTAATGCTGACCCCTGCTGGATATATCAGCAAAGTACAAAAAAGCTTGGGAGTGACAAACGGTGCCACATGATCAGGAGTTAAAAACAAATGAAAATTCACAGCTTCCACATACTGCAAAATAAAAGCCTTTCCTCTCATAAATTTGCCTTTTTCATTTTTGACACAGCTTTTTGTTCCTCTATGGCTGTTGGGCGCCATCGGCCACATTGAGCCAAGTAGCACTTCTACTCGGGGTGAGCCATATACTTCACAGTAGATGGAGAAAAACTTGAAATATGATTGTAAATTAAATCAGCAGGTTAGGTGTCTTTGGTGGTGAAGAAAGGTTTGCTGAGCTTTATTTTGATGCTGTGATCTTTGTAGATTCAGTGGATACCCTGATTGGAGCACTTGAAAGGCTGAGTGAGGAATTGGAGAGTCTGGGTTTGCGATTGTCCTCGATCAAGAGACCCGGGCTTTCAAAGACTTTCAGGACTCGACCTTCAGAAGTGTGATGAACCTGTCGAACCTGAAGACAGATTAATTTATCCCAGCAGTGATATTTGTGCTTTTGGGTCTTCACCCTTTGAGATCAAAATACACCAAGTTACAGCTTATGGTGTAATGAGGTTGCATGGACAGAATTGCAATGCCAGTATGTTTGCAGAAAAATGAAGGTCCAAGTCTTTAGAGCAGGGGTGGGCGGTGAGGGCCAAGACACTGCGGGTTTTGCTTGCAACCAATCACCTCAGCAGGTGGGCTGCTGATGAGCTTCTCCCCTGAACATAAACACCTGATCGTCAATGAAATCATCTGCTGAAACACCTGATCATGAATGAAATCACCTGCTGAGGCGATTGGTAGTAAGGAAAACCTGCAGTGTCTCTGCCCTTCATGGCACATGATTGCCCACCCCTGTTTTAGAGGCTGGTGCTTACTGTCTTACTGTGTGGTTGCATGACCTGGATGCCAACCAGTAATTCAGATTCAGATTCTTTATTGTCATTGTAACAAGTACAGTGAAAGGAAAGCTGCAAGTCTTTCAGTTCAAGTATAAACCTGAGTAACAAATTAACAAATATTGCACTCATTCTGAGTGTGGCATGTGACATGGTTATTTGGTTCCAGTAGCATTCATAGCTCCAACAGCAGTTGCGTAGAAACTGTTTTTCAGTCTATTTGTACTTGCTTTAATGGCTCTGACAGCAGTAGGCAGGCAGACGGCAGCAGTCAACAGAGCAGTCAATGTGGTACTCAGGTCAAAGCTGTTTCAGTCTTTTGTTCATGGTAATGAGTCATTCACATCATCAGGAGAGTCGTCAAGGGAGCCATCAGGAGAGGCGTCCATCCCATCATTAGGAGGGACAGCTGCCCTGCCCTGTCTGCCCTGAGGGTGCTAACTAGAGCACAATAGGTGCTAATTAGAGCTATTGTTTAGTCACTAGCCTATAGCAGTCTGCCTCTCAGTAGGAGGGGTCTGGTTAGGTTTAAAACTCCAGCTTTTGTGGCTTCTGTTTATTCTTTTCTACAAGAGTCAAGACATAAGTCAGGTCCCATCTTATCTTAGGGACCTCGTAGTACCATATCACCCCAATAGAGCGCTTCGCTCTCAGACTGCAGGCTTACTTGTAGTTCCTAGGGTTTGTAAGAGTAGAATGGGAGGCAGAGCCTTCAGCTTTCAGGCTCCTCTCCTGTGGAACCAGCTCCCAATTCAGATCAGGGAGACAGACACCCTCTCTACTTTTAAGATTCTGGTTCTGCTGGAGGTTTCTTCCTGTTAAAAGGGAGTTTTTCCTTCCCACTGTAGCCAAGTGCTTGCTCATAGGGGGTCGTTTTGACCGTTGGGGTTTTTTATAATTATTGTATGGCCTTGCCTTACAATATGGAGCGCCTTGGGGCAACTGTTTGTTGTGATTTGGCGCTATATAAGAAAAAAGTTGATTGATTGATTGACTACCAGAGCAAGAATTTTAGCTGAGGAAGCTTCTGCGATTTGAAGCGAAACGTCCTCGCGTCAAGTAACCCAGTCCAGTCGAAGATTCAAGCTTCTCTACTATGTCTTGATGGAGTGTGTCACCTATAAAGTGGAGAGAAGGCGTCTCTATAAAAGAATCACTGAGTTAGGCATAGGAAAAATCTCGCTGAAGACTCTTCTTGGCCCAAATAGCCACAGAGATGAAGTTGTGGCTGCTGTTGTATCGTTTATTTATTGCACAAGTCTCCATCTAAAGATTTGAGTAAATTAGCGTAGTACTGTCAGCAACCTGTGAAAGGCAGCAATACGCCTGGAGGCGTCTAGTCTGCCGGAAACATAAAAGGAGAAGAAGAAGAAGAAGCCAACCGCCATTAATTTCCACACCAGAAGAAGAAGAAAGCCGCTGTCCGTCGCGTGCTATTATACGCAACTTCCGCTCGGCGCTTCTTTGTTCGATTTGTCGCATTAAAATTTTTCAGTGGTTTTAGACCAGATAAAGGCGTAAGGAGCTGTGGGCTAAGGTAATCATTTGGAGTAATTATTGTTGTGAGTATAGGCTGTTAGTGGACATTATTTACACTGATTTTGATTCAGCAGACGAGCTGGATGCGTGTTGTTTGTTAGAAATGGTGCAGTGCGGTGTGTAGTACTGCTAGCGGGCTAGTTGGCTAAAAGCGGTGATCGAGCAGGCCGGCTAATGTCAGCTGAAAGAGGGTGTTATATGTTTTATCCGATTGCAGTCATATATATAAAGTATATAGCTGCTTTGTACGTAGACTTAAATTGGATGCAAGTGTTCACGTCTAACTTATCCGAAATTAAATTCGGGTTTTAGGTTAATATTTGTGCCCCCTGAGATTGTGTTGGTTAGAATAGTCCGACGATTTACCCAGGCTGCTCTCAAATATGAGTAAATTAAGTACTTTATTTTTGGTGGTTTAGAAATGCGGAAATGCTGTTCTTTCTCAAAACGATACATTATACTCGTAATTTTGGGTGGCGGCTGTGCCCCCTGGTGTTGAAGAGATGTAACTTCAGCCGCTGCGCCCAGACTGACTTTGAAAACTCGAACAATAATTCTTCAAAAACAACAAAAAAAAGTTTAATTCCCAGAATTTTTCAACATGACCTTCACACACAAAAGCGCAAGAAGCTATAAATAACATTATTATGAAGTTGCGCAAATAAATACATTCAGTCAATACAGCTCCAGTATGCACAGGTTCATAGAAGTCACTCCATTCTGGTAATGCAATATTTCAATTCTGATATGTTCATGTAATAAATTATATATTCACACCAGTGGCATAATACAATGTTCTTACATTTTGTAAGTGAGATGATGTTTTAAGGTACAGGAATGTAGTTGTCAGGTAAAAAGCACATTGATGGGAGAAGCAGGGAACACTGCCCAGTTCTGTACATCTGGCAGGTCCTTAACTTTAAATTAGTCATTCTTAATTATTTAAATAAATATATATGCATCTTCTTCTGTGTCAGTTTGTGGGATAGCAGCCTTCAGCACTGCCAGGCTGAACTTGTAACATCTAACAAATCAAGTAATGTTATAGTAAGGACTTTGTTACAAACCAGAAAGCAGTGATTCATACGTATGTTAGAAGAATGGTATGGGCTAACAGCCCCTCAGTGCCTAAAATCAGGGTCCACTGGCCCCATAGGATGGGCTCTTCACACACATTGGTGTGTGGAAAAAGTAAAAGTAATTCAAGATATGTAATGTTTTTGTAATCTACTGTTAAAGACACAACTTGAGGCAATTTAACTTGAATATGATGCATGTATTGTATTTGTTATATTTTATGTTATGCTAGGTCATAAAGCATTTTTAAAAGGTTTAAAACACACTCATATATGATGGACAAAGCACTTGCTCTCTTATTAAAAAATGACACACAGTAGCTTTAATCCAGTGAGGAAGAGTTGTGTCAGGCAGTTCTTCTGTCATCTTGACAGTTTTTTTTTTTCCTTCAGCATTTCTGATTGAGATTGCATTGCTTTTTTTTTTTATTTTTACACAATATAACCCCTTTTAATAATTGCCTTATTTGAACAAAAGCTGAACCTGGACTGATATGACTGTAAAGGATAAAACCTGGATGAAAGCTTTCTAAATCTTAGTTTTTCAGCCTTTCCTGTTTCAACAAGTTTGCTGTTCACACGAATGATATGATGTTTGTGTAAACAGTAAATAGTTTGTACAGTTTGTAAACTGTTCCAATGAAAACTATTATGTTTTGTTTTCATGTGAGACTGAGTGAACTCCCCCTCCTCCTCTCTATCTCTCACTTACTCTCCCTCCCCTTCGCTCAATTACACTGTCTTTGCTGTTTTCTTCTCCTTTGATCAACTTGGGGGCTTTTTGGAAACACAGAGCCTTAAAACTGTTAAATAATCTGCTAATATCTGAATGTAATGGACACAGGAAGAGCTCTTGATTATTTAATGGACAAGTACAGTGCCTGTAGGAAATGTATTCCTATAGAAAGCTGGGAGCTAAACAATAAAAAAAGACCACCACCAGGTCATTACTGCATAATAATGCCAAATACCAGACCAGTTGATTTCTAAATAGTGTTGTGAAATGCCATCACCAGAATGCAGCGCTTTCAAATGCCACCAGTTGTAATATAAATAATAAAAATCATAACCAGTGAATATGCCTGTACAGTATTTAGCACAGTGCTTTACTTTTCCCTCAAAATATTTTACAAACTATGGCTTGTCATTTTTTTTATGGTTTATCTATTAAAGAGTAAAAACGAAAGGAAATCGATTGTAAGGCCTGAAAGAAGTTTCTGTAGGAAGTATTTTAGCCATAAGGTCAAGTGAGATGGGGAATTGTTGGCTTAAAATACTTACACACTGGACTCATTGAGAGGATTTAGTACTGCTACAACAGACTGATGTGGAAGGTGGCAGCAATGCAACATTAAGGATGCCGTCTGCCATTAAACACCATAGAAGAAAGGGTGCGCTTGATTTTATTCACAGGGTCACATTTTGAGAAGAGTGTGTTTTGTGTCAAAATAAAGCCATTTTATATATATATATATATATATATACACATATATACACACACACACACATACGTTAGTGGTTTTATATGATGAAACAAGCGGAAGATGGAAACAAATTTTGGAGGAAATCCGTATACAAACAGAGGTTTTGCAGGACAGAGACGCCATGAAGGACGCCATCTTGGAAGTACTAATGTTACAGTGTCAAAATAAAGGTTGTGAAAATGAATCCCCAAAATTTTCATCATAAAGGATGCACATCATCGTGCCATGTGCAAGCCATATCCAAAAGCTGAGGTTGATCTGACAAACAGTCAGAGACATATATGAGCTCACACAGAGACATTTCTTGCTTTATACAGATAGATTTTGAGTGTTTTTTTTTTTCCCACTCAGACAGATGCTGCTTTCAGCTGTGCTCTGCAACTCGTTTCTGAGCTGCCATTACACAGCACTGTGGCCTCATGAAATGATAAAGTTCCTAACTGATGATCTCTCTTTTTAAAAAATGTGGGTGAGAAGGCGGAACTTGGTGACCAGTGCCGCAAAAAATTGTAAAAATTGCCTGTAGGTTTTCCTTTACAGTTCTGTAAAAATCGGCACTGTGCTTTATTTACGTTTTAAGCATTTTTCTGCTGTGTTAACTTTTGTGGTTTGGGGCCTGTATAAAAGTGAGAAAAGTACCAAAATGGTCACATTTGAGAAGAGAATCAGCGTGTTTGCTGCATTTTGCTAAAAAAAAAAAAAAAAAAAAAAAATTTTAAATGAAGTGTCCATCAGAATAGTTCACGGTTTGCTTATTACGGGGATACTTTATCAAAATGACAGAGTGTAACCTGACTGTGTGTCCTATCTCACAGAGGATACAGCATCCGGCTGTCCTTGTAGCTGTGCCACGTTTGAAAATAACTCAAAATTGATTGTGGCTACTTTACTTTGTGTTCCTGATGTGTGCAGCGCGCTCGACTCTTTTGTCTTTGTGCCTGTGGGAGTCACGTGACTCGCCGCAGAAACGATTCCTTCAGAAATGAAATCGAAAGTTATGTCGTCCGCAGCGGTGTCGTTTTACTTGAGACAGTCAGTCGACGTTTTTTTTTTTAACTTCTGATTTTGTTTCTCTATTTCATGGCGCCCTTTAAACCGAGCCAGCTTGTTTAAACTTTTGAACGGTGCGGAAGAAGACTTTATTGTTCGTGCAGTGTGGGGGGGGCGCAGATCGCTCTCCGTTTACAAGTTAAACCTGTTCGAACATTTACTTTTCTGCAACTTGGAGTCGGTGGCATTTTTCCTGTAACTGGTTTTATGTTGATATTCGTGCGTGGCTGTCGGAGCCCTGTGCCCCCGCGGTGAGCTCCTCTCGGACCGGGATCTGAACCGGGCTTCATTTCTGCTGCTCAGCGTGGTTAAAGTAAGTCATGCTTTATTCGTGGAGACAACTTTTTAATAATCGCGGCTACAAAGTTTTTCGAAATCAACGAGGTTTATGAAATAAGATGCAGACAAAGCTGATAAATACAGCTGGAATAAACTTTAATAAGTCGATGAAGCAGACATTGCTAATTTGATAGCAAATTGTTTTAAATGGACAAATGTGAGCTTAACTGACTGGTTTGATCTTACAACTTGTCCGAAATGAGTATTAACTCCTATTTTTCCATTTAATCGCAATTTCAATATCGTTGGGCGTTGGAGTGCTAGCAGATAGCACACGTAATATGAAGATGTCACATTATCTAAATGGGGTTTGTTTGTTTTTTAAATGGAAGTTTAAAGATTTAACCAATGCTTCCAGCATTGATCCTGGAGACCACTTGTCCTGCATTTCTTTGATCCATTCACACCTGGTTTGGTAATTACACTGCCCCCTGGTAAAGGGTGTGGAGGATGAAAAATGACGCAATTATATGTAAATGCAGAAATAATTGTGGTACATACCTTTTAGATGTGAAAAGGGGCATAATTTAATACAGGTGTTTGAGTTTATTTTTGTTCCTGACTTTACCTATTATTTGGGGGTACTTCTGGTTTTGTACCTTTATTTATTTGTGGCTTCTGTGGCAGGGGTGGTGGCCAAGCAGTGTCTGTTTACTGTGTGGAAGGTTCCCAGTTGATACCCCACCCCTGCTCATTCTCCATGTAACATGGAGATACGTCAGATTTATTTGTTGGTGCAGCTAAGGATTACTTTCATAATTAGTCACTTATTTATTTATTTATTTTGATTAATGGATGGACACCGCCAGCAGTTGTGGATGTGATCAGAGCACACTGCTTCTCATTCGTGTCATTTCATGACTACATGATGAGCAGACAGATCATATTTGTATTGCCCGCTTGATGAATGCAGTGTTTTTATATGGTGTGTGGTTTTATTATTATTTTTTTAAAATACATCCATGTCCTTTCTGATATCAGGCAGTTTCCTGCAGCTTTCACAGGACAGTGACAGTAGCTCAGTGGTAAAGTTTCTGACTGGCAATCAGAGCTTTTGGAAGGCGCAGGTTTGATTCCTGTGGGTTGCATGTAATTTTTATTTTTTGCTGTGTTACAGCATGTCTGAACCGTCGCACCGGCATCGTGCATGCCTGCCCGTCGACGTGATGTTTTGTGGTGCGCTCATATGAGCTCTGCATGGTGCACTCATACCGCCATGAGTCGCCCTGGAGTTTTACGTATTCGCACTATGTGTGAAGGGGCCCGTAGCACTGTCCCCTGTGTGCTCGCTCTAGGGGTTGGTAAGGTTATCTTTAAGGTTAGACCTTACTCGTGTGATTGTTGTGATTTGGTGCTGTATAAATAAATGAAAATGAGGAGGATTATAGACACGTTAAAGTACTGAATGTGACTTTTGTTTTAACAAATACAACCCCTGGCAAAAATTATGGAATCACCGGCCTCGGAGGATGTTCATTCAGTTGTTTAATTTTGTAGAAAAAAGCAGATCACAGACATGACACAAAACTAAAGTCATTTCAAATGGCAACTTTCTGGCTTTAAGAAACACTATAAGAAATCAGGAAAAAAAAAATTGTGGCAGTCAGTAACGGTTACTTTTTCAGACCAAGCAGAGGGAAAAAAATATGGACTCACTCAATTCTGAGGAAAAAATTATGGAATCACCCTGTAAATTTTCATCCCCAAAACTATCACCTGCATCAAATCAGATCTGCTCATTAGTCTGCATCTAAAAAGGAGTGATCACACCTTGGGGACCTGTTGCACCAAGTGGACTGACATGAATCATGGCTCCAACACGAGAGATGTCAATTGAAACAAAGGAGAGGATTATCAAACTCTTAAAAGAAGGTAAATCATCACGCAATCTTGCAAAAGATGTTTGTTGTTCAGTCACCTGTGTCTAAACTCTGGACCAAATACAAACCACATGGGAAGGTTGTTAAAGGCAAACATACTGGTAGACCAAGGAAGACATCAAAGCATCAAGACAGAACACTTAAAGCAATATGTCTCAAAATTGAAAATGCACAACAAAACAAATGAGGAACGAATGGGAGGAAACTGGAGTCAACGTCTGTGACCGAACTGTAAGAAACCGCCTGAAGGAAATGAGATTTACATACAGAAAAGCTAAACGAAAGCCATCATTAACACCTAAACAGAAAAAAACAAGGTTACATTGGGCTAAGGAAAAGCAATCGTGGACTGTGGATGACTGGATGAAAGTCATATTCAGTGATGAATCTCGAATCTGCATTGGGCAAGGTGATGATGCTGGAACATTTGTTTGGTGCCGTTCCAATGAGATTTATAAGGATGACTGCCTGAAGAGAACATGTAAATTTCCACAGTCATTGATGATATGGGGCTGCATGTCAGGTAAAGGCACTGGGGAGATGGCTGTCATTACATCATCAATAAATGCACAAGTTTACGTTGATATTTTGGACACTTTTCTTATCCCATCAACTGAAAGGATGTTTGGGGATGATGAAATCATTTTTCAAGATGATAATGCATCTTGCCATAGAGCAAAAACTGTGAAAACATTCCTTGCAAAAAGACACATAGTGTCAATGTCATGGCCTGCAAATAGTCCGGATCTTAATCCAATTAAAAATCTTTGGTGGAAGTTGAAGAAAATGGTCCATGACAAGGCTCCAACCTGCAAAGCTGATCTGGCAACAGCAATCATAGAAAGCTGGAGCCAGATTGATGAAGAGTACTGTTTGTCACTCAAAGTCCATGCCTCAGAGACTGCAAGCTGTTATAAAAGCCAGAGGTGGTGCAAGTAAATACTAGTGATGTGTTGGAGCGTTCTTTTGTTTTTCATGATTTCATAATTTTTTCCTCAGAATTGAGTGATTCCATATTTTTTTCCCTCTGCTTGGTCTAAAAAAGTAACCGTTACCGACTGCCACAGTTTTTTTTTCCTGATTTCTTATAGTGTTTCTTAAAGCCAGAAAGTTGCCCTTTGAAATGACTTTAGTTTTGTGTCATGTCTGTGATCTGCTTTTTTTCTACAAAATTAAACAACTGAATGAACATCCTCTGAGGCCGGTGATTCCATAATTTTTGCCAAGGGTTGTATAAGCCCAAAATCACAAATACAAAAAGCAGAGTTAGCATGAAGACAATAGTGCAGCAGCTAAGAGAATATTTAGAGCAAAATCGTACAAATGGTGATACAAGCACCAAAGTTGGCACAAATACTCCTTAGACATTACTCTTGTGAACAAATCGACTGGCCACTTGAATTTTCAATAGGCAGCCAGGTAGGGGTCAAAATTAAAAATGCTCAAATCATTTTGAAAACTACACTACATTATTTGTCTGATCGTAAAGATTCAGAAAAGTTGTAGTTTGGACTGTCTATGACTGAATGATCAGGAGTCATGAGGTAAAAACAGCAAAAATGGTGACAAAGGTCAGTGTTAGTTTGTACAGGGGTCAAAAGTTAAAGTTGCTCCAATTTTGGTAAAAAATGATGCAAATTATTAGTTGAGTTAACAGGGTTTTAAAAAGGAATAGTTTGGACCATGTATCATGCTTAATTCATGTTACGGGATAACATGTCACGTCATAGAATCCGATGGACGTTGACCTTGTTTGACCTTTACTTTGGAGACCAAACATTCAACACAATCAAAACTATTCCATTTATTAATCCTATTAGTTCAACCAATAATTTGCATCACTTTTTACCAAAATTGAAGGAACTTTAACTTTTGACCCTGTACAAACTAAAACTGACCTTTGTCACCATTTTTGCTGTTTTTACCAAATAACTCCTGATCATTCAGTCATAGATGGTCCAAACTATACCTTTTTGCAATCTTTACAATCAGACAAGTAATTAGGCTGTGAAAACTCCACGGATCTGCGAAATTCTGCGGATTTCATCATGGGGGGATCATCACTGAGTTTTTAAAATGTCTATTGCAAACAGTTTTTTTTTTTTTTTTTTTTTTTTTTTTTTTTTTTTTACAGCATCGTGCAAGTTTTATAAGTCCGTGGACACTGATCTTTGTGTTACAGATATAGATTGGTTTCCTCGGATTCGCAGAACTTTGCGGAGGATAGATGCCACTCGAAGCCTGGCTGTTACGACGGTTGTCATAAAGTGGGACTGGTTGGTTGCTGCGGTGATGCTGTCTGGCTCCTGCGAGACGCTTAAGCTAAATGTAGCATGTGGACATCGCAAATTTTTAGAGCTGTCAAGATTTTAAAAGAACAATTTGCAGCATGTCTGTGTCACGGAGCACCGTCGGACAGAGAGAAGATGGCAAGAAAGATGGTTTGAAAAAGTCTAATAAGGACAAGAATTTGTGGAATTGTCGCTGACTTCATAAACACACCTGAAAGATAAACGGGAAAAACGAGCTGTGCCCTCATTTATAAGAATTTTTCTCTCTGGAAAATAAACATTGTGCTGTTCAAACAGGATTTTAGACAAGATTGTGTGACTTTTCTTTCATTAATCTAGGCTTTATTTCATTGGGAAAAAAAGATTGTGGTTTTGAATGGATTTACATGAATTTGCACAAGAATGTGAGTTTTTATTAATGTGGAGTTTTTTCATGGGAAAAAGACACTGGCTTTGAGTGGATTTACAGGAATTTACACAAGAATATGTGAATAGTTGAATTGTTCTGAGTTAATGCATAATTTGGTTTACACATATATACACATACATAATTTATTTTAATGCACACATGTATTGTTACAAGTATCGAATTGGGACTCTGTATCAGCAGATATTAATTGACTCTGAGTAGAGGCTAAATAAATAAATAAAACTACACAAGAATATTTGGCTTTTTTTACAATAAGGTATGTTATTAATATTTTACCATGATTTTAAAAATATTCTACAAGCTTTAGCTGTGCTTTTTGAAATGCTTTAACAGGCTTTTCAGTCTTCATGAATTTCATGTAGTTTAATTGTTCTGAGTTAATGCATCATTTGGCTTACAATTAAAAGGAAAATCTTTCCAGGTCTTACTTCCATGTCATATTCTGTTATTTCAACATTATCATTGACAGTTCAAATGAAAGGTTGAATATAGGATCATTTAAATGTACCCTAATTTTGAGATTTTTTTCTTCTTCCGGGAGATGCTGAAAATGTATCATTAGATAAAAAATGAATTTGGTTTCTGGGGCCCCATGGGGCCTGAGACCCCAGCTATGCCCTCCAGACCCCCTGCAAAGTTTCCTCGGATTTCACAATTTTCATTTCACAGCCCTGAATAATGTGGTGTAGTTTTCAAAATGATTTGAGCATTTTTAATTTTGACCCCTGTGTAATTCTTCAGTTGACCCCTAGTGATGGGCAAATGAAGCCCCATTCAAGACTCGAGGCTTTTCATCAAACGTTTCGATACATGTCTCGAGGCCTCGCGCAGCGCTTGGTTTGCTGTACTGCCATCAAGTGGTGAAAGATATGCACAGGATGAATTTACTCTGACGACCCCCTGCATTTGATGTTTGACCTTAAATTGTGCAAATAAATACTTGAAACAATAAATTAATAAACCAAGAATAATATTGTTCATTAACTTAGTGAATTAAACAAATAAGGCCCTAGACATATTAGTTTTGAGAGATATATTAATGTTATTTTTTAAATGGGTGGTTTCAAATAATAATCTATAACAATGAAAGACTATTTTGGGGAGAGAGGGGCTGCTACGTCCATAATCAACAATTTAAAACAATCCATAAAATTGCGTCCCAGCTGCTGGCATTGAACCTGTGATCTCCGTACAGCAAGCGAGTGCTGTATCCACTAAGCCATACTCCACGTGTACTACCTGAATAGAAGTCTTCTATCAATGGTACATGTGTCGGATATGTATCAAATCTCTTCATGAACCATTGTATTTATATATCTGTATACAAAAGCTGTATATGGTTATTTGTTTATTATATTTAGATTGTTTACTTTATTGGGTGATATTAAATCAAAATGCTCCCAAACTGGAGATGTCTTGCACCTTTTGGATGGCTCCCATTGTAAGTTTCGTTTTTAATACTGATGCTGCTGTCAATCACTCTCCTCCACGCACTGGACCGGGCAAGCACCAAACGTTTCCTGCATTTTTCGAGCGCTTTTCATCGAATCGCTCAACGAAGAAGTCACGTGGTTTCAGAAATCGAGGCCCAGTTTAGCTGTAGTCACATGGTTTGATACAGGCCTCGAAGCGGGGCTTCATTTGACACGCCCCCTTTTGCTCGATACAGCCTTCGGAGCCTCGCTTCATTTCGCCCAACACTATTGACCCCTACCTGGCCGCCTGTTGAAAATTCAAGTTAATAGTCTGTTCATTGACTATTAAATTGATTAACAGTTATGTTGATTAATTGACTAATCATTGCAGTACTGGGTTTGAATAAGAAATATGATCAAAATTGGCTTTACTAAACAGGAGTTTGACCGTGGTCCATCTGTGGCCAGTTTTGGGAGTTATGTGTTGATGTAGCGGATGGCCACAGCTCTATTCAGTGCTTGTCGGTTCACCACCAATGTGGGCGGTACATTTTAAAAATATATCCTGAGGTGTAAAACTCTGGCTTCAGAAAGTAAAAGCCTTCCCATGTGTTGCTTCTACCTGTGCATCTAAAAGACGTGATCTCAATAATTAACTCATCCACCTGCCTAAAGAGCTGAACTAATTATAATCAGCTGGTTTATTAAGATGGAACTAATATGTGGCTGGGCTTTAACTTTCTGAAGCTAGAGTTTTACAACTCTGAATATATCTAAACTCTGTTTCACTTCAAATATGCACAAAGTGTATTTTTTAAGGATGCTACTTCAGTACTTGCAGTTTTTTTTTTTTCTTTTCTTATCCAGGCATCGTCACCTAACTTCTTCCACAGTTTATTGGTGATGGCAAGCTGTTCGTGCATTAGGGCCATGAATTGGTGTGAGCGAGCTTAAAGTTTGCCCTACATGTATTGTTACAAGTATCGAATTGGGACTCTGTATCAGCAGATATTAATAGACTCTGAGTAGAGGCAAAAATAAATAAATAAAACTTGTGAAAAACTGGCATCCTGTCCAAGGCTGTACCCTGCCTCTCACCCAGTGATCACTGGGATAAACTCCAGCTCCCTTATGACCCTTAACTGGAATAAGCAGGTATAAAAAAATTAATAAATTAATGATTTGGGACATCTTTATTAATTCATCTATTTATGCATATATGCATAACATTTACCTTCAAGACTGTCTTTGCAGTAGCACAATTTTCTTTCCACACATTGGGCCTCATGTATCAACGTTGCGTACGGCGATATTTGAGCGTATATGTGGTGTACGCCAAAACGGCTGCGCTACTTGGCATTTATCAATGTGGTCGTTGGCGTACGCTGCGCTGAAAATATACACCAGGTCGAGAGGTGGCGTAAATTATACACCAAAATGAACCAGCGCTGGAATCCACATAAAAATGAAGATGATCAACATGATAAACAGTGCCATTATACAAATCAATGCATGTGTTACATAAATAACACTTTCCTGATTATACTACATAATAATCAATACAAATCCCGCCTTTGCGGGATTGTTATGGAGCACGATCCGTGGTCACAGCGCTGACTGCAAAGACAGCGCTGCTCGCCTTTTTCTCCAGACTTCGAGCCTGGAGCCAGAGCAGCACTGAGCTTAACTTCATGTGGTGTGATCGTTTTAGACTATGAAATTGATAATAACAACTGTAGTTTTGTCATTCCCTTAATTCGCCCGTGCTGCAACCAGGTTTTGTCATCTCCATTCGGTTGTCACAATAAAATAAATACAGAAATACATTTAAAAAAATAAAGAAATCTGACAGATTAGGCGTGTCTCATTAATTGAGCGAGCAAATATCCACATGTCAAGAATTATTGACATGTGAAAAGAGAATACAGTGGTCCCTCGCTATAACGCCGTTCACCTGTCGTGGCCTCGGAGTCTCGCGGAGTATTTAGTCCAATTTTGCATGCCTTTTTTTTTTTTTTTTACACTGTTCTGCGTATCTGTTTATAAGAATCTTGTTGCCCAGAAGAAAAAAGAGCACCAACAACTACTCATAACTGTGTTTGTCACACTGAAACAAACACCTGCTGCAGCCAGGTGTGAGTGGGAAAAGGCGCAGAGGCCCGATCTGTGAAATATTGGTCAGTCACTATTAATAATTTCTTACGTGTCCAACCTCGTTCGTTGATCGTTAAAATTAATTCATTAGTTCTAAATGCCATCATAATTATTTATAGGAAAACGTTCTATTTTTATTTCTCAAACAAATGTTTGGGCCTGAAAACAGTTTGGTATTATTTTCCTACTAAGGTTTGAACTTTGAGAGTGTTTACACACGAGAGAAAAGTGAGAAAATGTTCATGCCTGATTAAGTGTATAAAATGTGTAGTGAGGGGTTTTACAGTTTTGAAACGTCTATAATAATTGTAAAAAATAACGCTGACTACGTCGCGGTTTCGCGTATTACGGGCTATTTTTTAGAACGTGACTCCAGCGATTAATGAGGCACCACTGTAACACTTTATTGATTATATACTACAAAACAATTGATATGACGGCCACTTTTGACGCTCTATTGGCACGCGTCGTGATTGGTGGAGTTCTTTTTCATTACCGGCTTCCATGTCGTAAAATGAGGGTGTGTCTGAAGCGGAGTCTGAATATTTATGGGCGTGTTTATTATAATTACGATTGTTTCCACCCGCCGCATTTATCAAGATCACGTCAGGCGTACGCCGGAAATGGGCAGGTGCGCACTGCTTGATACATGTCACGGCGACTTTGGTGTATTTCAAGTTTACGCCGTAAATTTACGTCACAAGTGTGCAACATTGATACATGAGGCCCATTGTAACCAAAAAGCCCTTATGTGAACTTGTGTCCTTAAATCTGTCCTTTTTTCTTGTATCAGAGTTTCACTTTCCTCCCCAATAGGGATGCAGTCTGAACAGCTATTTGTAAGGCCAGGAATAAAATGGGACTGTCACAAGAAGGTCTGAATTATTTATCGCTACTCTTTTACCCTAGGATTAAGTTTCAGTGTCACTCACAATCAGTCTGTCACCCTATGATAGCCTTCTTTTCAGACTGGCTGGAGCACAATATGCAGACATTATGGTTACCTGTTTCATTGTCCTTGTAGGGGATCATTTGTTTACTACATTCTGGTTAGACAGTGATACACTAGAGCAGCATCTTCAGCTCCAGTCCTCGAGGGCCGGTGTCCTGCAACTTTTAGGTGTGTCACTGCTTCGACACACCTGAGTCAATTAATGAGGTCATTAGCAGCACTCTGGAGAACTTGACTGCATAATGAGGAGGTAATTCAGCCATTTGATTTGGGTGTGTTGGGCCAGCGACACATCTAAAAGGTGTGGGACACCGACACTCGAGGGCTGGAGTTGAAGAGCATTGGACTAGACCAGTGTAAGTTATATGTGCCACATGCTGGCATACATTCAGTGACTCATCCTAAGACTCTGGACTTGTTAGTCCTGGCCTTGTTACTGGGGGTGTGACCATTTACCTGAATTCCCAACTTGTGTCCAGACTAGAGCCCCCCCCCCCCCCCCCCCTATTTTTTTAACACTATTCCTTACCCCCACTTCCTGTCATTTCGTTTTGATATTATTTGACATTATCCTTTGTTTGTGTTTCAGGTGCTACCAATGTGAATGTGACCTGCCCTGACTCTCCATTGTGGTTTGACATCTCTGTTATAAGAAATACACCCACACAGAAGCTGCACTGTCAGCTGCACCAGCCCCCCTCACACTCAACCCCTGCGCTATGAGCAGAGGTAGAGGAGGGCCTTCCAAAGAACGCTATCATAGACATCCACTACCCCAATTCCAGGCCTATCAGACTTACTATCGACCAAGCCCAGTCTCTCTGTCCCCCCGAGCTAGTCCACAGCAGACCTCACATCTAAATGACTACTACAATTACCATCCTTTAGTCCCGTTACCGTCCCCAGCTCGTCTCATCCCTACTACTCCACCCACAGCAAGCCACAGTAAAGGGTCCTCTAAACCTGTGGCACTTAATAGCCCACATAATCAGACCCACCACTCTACTCCTGTTCCCAGTGATTTTTCTTACCAACAAGTCCAATTCTTGACAGGAAGAAGATCTGAGGCTCCGCAGTTCAGAACAGATTTGCAAGGACAGACTGCTGTATCTGGCAGGCCATCTAGCTCATCACAGCAGCCAGAATTGGGGTGCCCTTCTTATCCAGACACCAACAGCATTCCACTTGGTAAAGTGGGCTCTAAGCAGGACCAGAACCTTACCTACCGACCCAAAGTAGGTGATCCTGAATGTACCTCAGGTCCTCAAACAAATCAAAAGCAATTGCGGGGGAAAAATCAGAACCAATACAGCAGCCGATCGTGGTTACTCCAAACAGAATCTCTGTGTGATAGTTTTCATAGTTTTTCACTTAAAGAAGACTGGGCCAAAAAAGGTGAGGGCAGATCTTCTGCCTTCAGTAACTCAGCAAAATCGAAGTTTAACAAAGTTCACATCACTCTCACTCCTGACATCCAGATCCAGGTACATAGGGTTTTGGTTGCTTTGAGGCCAGGTGAGAGTATTTCTGCAAAATTGTTAGCCAAAAAACTGCATTTGCCTAAAAAGGTAGTTAACAAGGCTCTGTACTCTCTGGAAGGTTCACAGCAAGCTTCCAAACAAGGGCTTCATCCTCCAGAGTGGAGTGTGTACAGAAAGCATCTTGTTGGTCAAGAAGACCAAAACTCTGAATTGCAAAAGCCACTGTCCCAGCAATGTGCCAGTTCAGAATATCCTGAAATACCTGAACCCAAGTTCAAACTAAAAGCGGAAGAAAAAGAAAAGTGCGGTGAAACAAACGAAGACGACTCTGATTCAAAATCTACTTCTTCTTACTGCTCTTCTGGAAACTCATTTGACTCTGAAGAACCCCAGTCACCAACAAAAGCTCAAGATCAAGAGAAACAACATCTGAGCATTACACCCTCCTCTGATACAGAGCATAGGCTTCCCACAATGGCAGACCAGAAGGACCAAGTTTTGCAGTATCTCCTGGAGACAGGGGAGGCAAATGCTCTCGTTATAGCCAAAAACATAGGTTTTAAAACCGCTAAACAGGTCAATCCCACCCTTTTCTCCCTGGAGAAGCAAGGTAAAGTTATTAAGAATAGTGATATGAAACCTCCCACCTGGGACCTTTCCACTCACCATCGAGAGAGGATGGAGAGGAGCCTCAAAGCAGCACAGAGCCCCCCAGCAAAGAGGACTCAGCTGGAAGATGGGAGTGGTGGAGATGTCAAGGGAGGTGAAGGCAGTCTTATGCCACAAATCCCAGGTCTGGAATCAGTACCATTTCAGGGAGGTTGGATGCCAGAACAAAGTCACACTGAAGAAGTGAGTAAAAAATGATTTGTTTTTTTTACGCTATGTGTTAGGGTTGAACAGCAGTCTACGTGTGTTTTGCTCCAATCAGACACCTCAGTGAGTGAGCTTTGCTAATTACTTTCTCAACTTAGTGGTGTCCTGCTGGGGATTGGCTTAAAAAAAACCCTGCAGAGACTGTTGGCTCTTCATGGCACATGGTTGCTCATCTCACCAATCATGGTGGAAAAAATGTAAAATGAATTTTAATATACAAGTACATGCAGCTGTAAAAACATGGGTATAGAGAATGGAAACTATTTTGCATAACTTATCGATATGACTTCAGCAGTTTTTCTTTTTTTTTGTTTTTGTTTGTTTTTAAGGGAATCCTTCCACTATTACCATAACATCTTAAACAGTAGTCCTCAACCCTGGCCCTGGGGTTGCCATGTTTTGGTAGAACACATCTGATCAGGGTTTTGTTGATTGGTTGACCACCCCTGTTTTGGTTAATCACATGTAGGGACAGCAAGGAAGTCATGGAAAATATGCAGGTCCTCAGGGGGCAAGCTGGACACCACTAATCTTAAAAAAGGAGAAAAACAAAATGACCAGACATGTTTTGAAATTATCTTTATCTAAATAAAATTATGGCTGCATTAACTTTTTTTTTTTTTTTTTGCTTGTTTAGTCCAATTCCACCCCCCAGCCCTTCTCCTTTACCAAATTTAAAGAAGAGACCATTGAAGGACAGTGGGCCACTGATGACATCCCAGAATTTCTTAATGCAATTCGGAAGGAAACGGATGCTCAGAGACGAGACGCAAATGGAGCTAATGTCATGGGAACTGTTGCTGTGTCTCTGGCTGCTGCCCCATCACAGAACCTGTGGGCCAAACTGCAGGAAGTGAGGCTAAAGAACCCTGTCAGTGGGCTCATGGAGTATGCCCAATATCTGGGCCAGTCCTGCGAGTTCCTGCTGCTCGACCAGTCAGGGCCTTCCCATGACCCAAGGTTAGACTCTTGAGCTGCTTTGTTACTTTAAAGTGTCCAATGACGCAACAAGTAAAGCAATAATTTTGCCCCCTGTATTGATCCCTTGTAATTATCCTGTCTTGCCAAGATTGTTAAAATATTACAGGAATGTTTGCTTTAATTAAACAGATTCACAAGCTTTGTGTTCTCTTCAAGTAGATAATTTTCTTGGCTTATAACCCAGCGCAGATGTGTTGCAACAAATTGTCTGTTGACACAGTGGTCTTACCTCAACATTTAATCTTTCTCCTTAAGATTTCGGATGCAGGTAATGCTCAATGGGAGACTGTTCCCTGTAGCCGAAGCTTCCAGTAAGAAGGTGGCAAAGAAGGACGCTGCTGCAGCCACACTGCGAATTCTCACTGCAGAGATGCATGGAGGAGCAAGCACAGGAGATGAGGGATCAACAGCTAGTATGGACCAAGTCTTGGCTATAAGACCAGATGCTTCTGTAAGTTTTAGTGGCCGTGGATAAGCCTACATCCACAGTTTCAAATTAGGCTTTGCACATTGGAAATGGTATTGCTGCATACCTGGTGTTGAGTCAATTATTTTAACCTGTTTTTAAAGCTTTTATTAAACAAATCTGTATGGAAACTGCTATTTAAAAGTTGGAAACAGGAGATTGAAGGAATTTTTCATCTAAATTGTGGTCCACATTGAAGTGTTTCTAAGTCATTGCTTGCAATGATTATAAACATGAATATAAAAAAGCTTGGTATGGCTGAAAAAGCTCAAACATGCCCCAGCGTGCCAGCATTCATACTTAACTAAAATGTATTTTAAAAAAAATATACAACTGAAAATTATCTTAAAACTTGCCAGTGTGGCTCAGAATAGAAGTTTGAATGTCCCTTGCCTGGATCTGGGAAAACCAAAAATTTGTGAGCTGAATATGCTGTAGTTTTTATAGAACTTTTTTTTGCGGGTCAGCTCACTTACTAACAAACTCCATTAATATTATGCTTACCTTGCAGAATGCATGGAATTGGTACATTTTTAAAATATATTTTATGCTCTTTCCTCAGTTAAATTTCAGTATGAACAAGTGTTTTGAAAGGGTAAACCGTTAGATGATCTTTAATAGGACTTTTTGTTAATTATTTTGTTCTAAAGGTATTACTGCTTGTGGAGCATGTAGGTGAGTGAAGCTGGCCTGCCAGTATGTAGACCTGGGTTTGAATCCCACTCATGCTGCATGTCTGTGTCCTTGGACAGTGGTTCTCAATGGACCTCAGGGTCCATATAGGAATTACTTCTACTTCAAGGGTTTACTGGTAAACCATTATAATATCAGAAGTAAAGACAAAGTCTGGTGTTTTCAGACTTTGAATGATAGTCTAAATCTTGCTGCAAATGTGCTAATCTTTAAATTGTTGCTGTGCAATCACAGCTTGGAAAAAACAAACTGCATTTATACTTGCAGTATGCATATGTGGCTTTAAAAACAAGGCCATGGCTACACCTGTAACTTTGTTAGGGGAGGACAGATACTCTTCACGGAACATGTTTGAGAGTCTTTATATGACCCGAAAGCATTAGCTCAAATAAACTGTGCTGCACACTATGGTATGCTTAGTTTATTTGTGAAAGCCAAAGTTGTATTGATTTGTGCTGTGATTAATTGTGTTGAATGCATCAGGGATTCATTCAGTCATTCATTTTCTAAACCCGGTTACTCCAACCTATTGTCACAGGGGTGCCGGAGTCTCTCCCAACAGTGCATCAGGGATTACTTAATTTAAAAGCACAGTACCTAATGAAATGGTACCATCAAATGAATTATACATTGTGTATCTTTGTCTTCCTCCAGGGTCCTGTTGATGATATGGGAGACATTTTTGGCATTGGTGGCATGGAAGAAATGGGCATTGTAGAGGGATCACTTCAGCCATTGTCCCGGTCTCTGCCTGGTGGCAAGAATCCAGTATCTGTTCTAATGGAGTATAGCCAGCGCAGTGGGAACCCCATTGAGTTTATTGCCACTGGCCAGGCAGGTCCACCACATGACCCAAGGTATGGATAATGTCACCGTTTCAGTCTGCACCCCTCAAAGTTGTTGGTGCCCACATTCATAGCAGTTAATCAGTGGTCATACATATTATTTTTGGGAAGCAGGTGATCAACTATTTCTGTTCAGTCTGGCCTCAGTACTACAGTCATCTGACAGCCAGACATTACTGTCTCTGAGTTCTTTGGAAGTCAGCTATGTAGAGATGCTATTAGCATTTTTTCTTCCACTTCCTGAAATACAGCATTGTAACTCCTCATATTTAGATGAGGAAAAATGATTTGGTTGAGTGTGACAATTTGTGCTCTGCATACCATCTCATTACAAAGTTGAAAAATGTCCTCTTCTTTCACTCTGCTCAGGTTCATGTACAAGGTAAAGGTTGGAGAGATTATGTATTCAGAAGCATCAGCTCCCAGCAAAAAGGCAGCACGCCAGCTGGCAGCCGAGGAGGCCGTTAAAGAATTGATGGCTGACGGGAAATTGCAGCTCAACAAGGTAATGTGTGAAAGGTAGAGATTTACATTTACCAAAGCTGTTATTAGTGCCTGAAAGTGAAGGTTCCGTACATCCAGAAGAACTGCCATCATTTTGGGAACCAGCTGATGAGTTTGAAAGAAGGGACGGCCCACGCTCTATCCACACATATGGTTCAGTTTTTCTTTTGTGTATTCAATGCCCAACTTTATTTACACCTCTCTTTGTTTTCCCAGCCGCAGCTACCTCTGGGCTCATTGAGTGATAGTGATGGAAGTAGTTCTGCAAGCTCCTCCTTGCTTCCTTTGACAGCAGATGAGATGCGTGCAGCCCATGAAGCAGGGGTGGGAGATCTCATCAACCATCTGAACAACAATGCAGTGTCGGGTCTACTTGAGTATGCCAGAGCCCGGGGCTTTGCTGCTGAGATCCGCCTGGTGGGCCAGTCTGGCCCACCACATGAGCCCAAGTATGAGAACTATCTATGAAGACACTTGCATGCACATACATACACTGTGTGTAAAAATTGTCACGCATATGAGATAAATAGCCTCTGATATTTAGATAATTATATGGATGTTCCATAGTATCCACATTATGGAAAAACAACAGTTGTCTGGATATTTGAATTTACAGTGCATCCCGAAAATATTCATAAACCTTCGCTTTTTCCCACATTTTATGTTATGTTGCAGCCTTATTCCAAAATGGATGAAATTCAGTCTTTTCCCTCAAAATTGTACACACAATACCCCATAATGACAATATCAAAATAGTTTGGTGTGGGTGTTTTTAGATTTTTGCAAATTTATTAAAAAACAACTAAGAAATCACTTGTACATAAACATTCACAGCCTTTGCCGTGGAGCTCAAAATTGACCTCAGGTGCATCCTCTTTCCACTGATCATACTTGAGATGTTTCTACAGTTTGTCCACATGGGATAAATTCAGTTGATCAGACATGATTTGGAAAGGCACACACCTGTCTATATACAAGATCTCACAGTTGTCAGTACATGTCAAAGCAAAAACCAAGCATGAAGTCAAAGGAATTGTCTGTAGACCTCTGAGGCGGGATTATCTGGAGAAGGGTATAGAGATATTTCTGCTGTTTTGAAGGTCCCAATGAGCACAGTAGCCCCCATCATCTGTAAATGGAAAAAGTTTAGATCCACCAGGACTCTTCCTAAACCTGGTCGCTTGTCTAAACTGAGTGTTCGGGGAGAAGGGCCTTAGTCAGGGAGGTGACCAAGAACCTGATGGTCACTCTGTCAGAGCTCTAGCATTACTCTGTGGAGAGAGGAGAACCTTCCAGGAGGCCAACCATCTCTACAGCAATCCACCAATCAGGCCTTTATGGTAGAGTGGCCAGACGGAAGCCACTCCTTAGTAAAAGGCACATGGCAGCCCACCTAGAGTTTGTCAGAAGTCCCCTGAAGAACTCTTAGACCATGAGAAATTAAAATCTCTGGTCTGATGAGACAAAGATTGAACTCTTTGGTGTGAATGCCAGGCATCATGTTTGGAGGAAACCAGGCACCATCCCTACAGTGAAGCATGGTGGTGGCAGCATCATGCTGTGGGGATGTTTTTCAGCAGCAGGAGCTGGGAGACTAGTCAGGATTGAGGGAAAGATGAATGCAGCAATGTACAGAGACATCCTGGATGAAAACCTGCTCCAGAGCGCTCTTGACCTCATACTGGGCTGGCAGTTTATCTTTCAGCAGGAAAATGACCGAAAGCACACAGCCAAGATATCACAGGAGTGGCTTCAGGACAACTCTGTGAATGTCTTTGAGGGGCCTAGCCAGAGCCCAGACCTGAATTTGATTGAACATCTCTGGAGAGATCTGAAAATGGCTGTGCACCGATACTCCCCATCCAACCTGATGCTGCAAAGAGGAATACTTCTATGAATACTTTCGGATGCACTGTATCACTCATTTGACTTGAATCTTGAAGCAAATGTTATCCTTCATGATTGGGTTTTTTTTTTTGTTTGTTCCTCCTGTTCAGATTTACCTACCAGGCCAAGCTGGGGGGTCGCTGGTTCCCTCCAGTCTGTGCATCCAACAAGAAGCAGGGAAAGCAGGAAGCAGCAGACGCCGCTTTACGGGTTCTGATTGGAGAGGCTGAGAGGGCAGCCCGCACCGGGGAGCTTATCCCAGCTGAGGTACTGACATTTTAATATCTTTTTTTTTTTTCCATACATTATGTAAAGCTTTGACATGGACTGAGCTGCTTCACTGTAAAAGGGGTATGATGTTCAAAGTGAGGCTAAGGCTGAATAGATGGGAGGAGCAGCAGCTGGAATGGAAAAGTCTTTTGGTGTCGTCATTATGGCTGCTGACGAGCATAAGGATCATCTTTGTCAGGGTCCTTATCATTTACTTGGGCAGTGCTGATTAAATGACAAAAATCACAGCTGAAAGTATCATTTGAGGTCTCTGAAAATACAAGTAATGTGAGATTGTGAACGCAGAGACTCAACACTATCAGTCAGATGTTTTTCCTTTTCTGTTTACTGCAGACTTTTTTATGTGAAGTAGCTGCAGTTATTCTCTGCATAAACCTATTTTTTTTGTGTGTGTGTGCAATCGTTTACAACCTGCTTCAGGTATGCAAAAATCCTCTCAAACTGTTTATAAAATAAAGAAAAAAATATTTGCTACATTTTTGTACCTTCATTGATGCCAGCAGTGATCATACCTCAGGCATTGTTCAGATGACACATTCTTTCTGTAAATTTAAACAGTCTGCTGATCCAAATCAAAATGATCCAGCTAAACTTTGATCTTGCATTCCTGTGATGTGTAGTTGCTGCCTCATCTTAAGCACAAAAGATTGCACATTGGTAACTGGAGGCCAAAAGGTGTATTTGTGCTCTCCTATGTGGAAAAAGCATTTTCACATGTGGTCTTTGTAAGATAAATATATAACCAATACTCTTTTCCTTCTTGCCATCTATAAATCCCTCTCTCTAGCTTCCAGTGAGTGGCAGCACACTGCACGACCAGATAGCAATGCTGAGTCACCAGCGTTTCAATGCCCTCACCACGCGCATCCAGCACAGCCTTCTGGGACGAAAGATTCTGGCCACCATCGTCATGCGGCGGGGGAAGGGCCTGGGCACTGTTGTCAGCCTGGGAACTGGTATGTACCGAATGTGTTACCTGTGAAGCCAGAGGGGTGTGGCTAGAAACAGGATGCATCAAGAATTTTCACATATTTACTACACACACACACGCACTGCATTTTTCATATTTTATGGATTTCTGTACTTTGAAGCATTTTCTGTTAGAAAGCTGCAAAAGTAGATCGCTGCCGAGCTCGGAGGTGATATGTGTTTGTGTGCATTGATAGTGAAATGATCTTGAAACAGTTTCTCTTTTTTTTTTTTTTTTTTTTTTCCCCATGTCAGGGAATCGTTGCGTTAAGGGGGAGGAGCTGAGCCTTAAAGGGGAGACTGTTAATGACTGCCATGCTGAAATCATCTCCAGACGAGGATTTGTCCGGTAAGAATAGATATTTTATTAATTTATCTTTCTCTGTTACAAAAATAGCCCTTTGCCCTTTCAGACCCAGTCTGCAGGACATTATTCATGAGTGTCATTGTCTCCTTCCTCTCAGGTTTCTGTACAGCGAACTACTGAAGCACTATGACGGCACAGACGACAGTATATTTGAGCCAGCCGAGGATAACAAACTGAAAATCAAATCTGACATCACCTTTCATCTCTACATCAGGTGGGAGGATCAAATGGTTTGCCGTCTTCACTTCTCTTCATGCTGTCTTCTCACATCGGCCCTTAATTTTGGAAAAATGTCAAACTGTGTGTTCTATTCTTTCCCACTGTTTGCTATCCACAGCACTGCACCATGTGGGGACGGGGCTCTCTTTGATAAGTCGTGCAGTGAGGCGGGGGATGAGGTCGAGGGCCACCAGCCTTTGTTTGAAAATGCGAAGCAGGGCAAACTCCGCACCAAAGTGGAAAATGGTAGGAGGGATAAAACAGGCAGAAATTGACATTCTAACCACCATATTTCTTTGTAGAGGAAAGACACCCATGATTCCATCTCAGTGTGTGAGCAAGAAATGTGACTTGTGTTTGTGTATTGTTGGATGCGATAGGCGAGGGCACCATCCCTGTGGAGTCGAGCGCCATTGTGCCCACCTGGGACGGCATCCAGCACGGCGAGAGGCTCCGGACCATGAGCTGCAGTGATAAGATCCTCAGATGGAATGTACTAGGCCTGCAGGGGGCACTGCTTAGTCACTTTGTGCAGCCCATCTATGTGAAGTCCATCACACTCGGTGAGATGTGCTGTTGCACTCAGTTGACAGAATTCCATTTTACATTATTCTTTGTTCCAGAAACGTGATTTTTACAGCATGTCTTTGTGGCTTTGTTCTGTCAGGCTATCTGTACAGCCATGGACACCTGACACGTGCCGTCTGCTGTCGGCTGGCTAGAGACGGTGAAGCATTCATAAGAAGTCTCCCTCCTCCCTACACACTAAACCACCCAGAGGTAACAGTTTTCAGCAAAGCCACGTGTCAAACTCTAAAAACATCCAGCCTGCACAGTTGTTTCACCTTGACATTAACAGAGAGGAAGAAGCGCTGAAGTAGTTTAACTATTTGATTATTCAGTCAACAGTAAAATCAGGAACTCTTGATAATTATGCAGAATGTGTCTGAATTTGTGACTGGTGGCTGGCGTATTAAAGGGAAATTAAAATAGTCTTGTTAATAAAAAAATTATTTTGTTCATGTGTATATTAAGTAATTGGTGATAAGAAAAACAACTTAATGAACAAATAGTTATTTGCAGTTTGAACCCCCCAAGAAGAGATGGGTTAATTTTGTGTCCCTGGTGAACACCTGATGTGACGGAGCAGCTCATTTTATACGTTCTGGATGCAGGAAGTGCTCACACTCTGTCTTCTCTCACACCACTTGGTCGTGTTGCAGGTGGGCAGAGTGAGTGTGTACGACTCCACACGTCACACGGGGAAGACCAAGGAGTCCAGTGTGAACTGGAGCTTACCAGATCAGCACAGTGTGGAGGTGCTGGACGGGACCAAAGGCAAACTGGACGGGTATGTAGTTCATTATACAGCTGCTAAACTTGAACCTGTTAATCCCAGTGATGTTTGACACCTGAGCTATACCCATCTTCAAGAATAGCCAGTAGTGTATCAGGGCAGTTTCCCTGCAAACTTAAGTGTTGTTGGGTTTAATCCTGCAGTGTGGTTGAGTGTTGTGTGGTGTCCTTGAGCAAAACACTGAATCTCTAACCTGTTCAATTCCACGTCACCTTGTCCCCACACAATTTTGGGATGAAGATCACATCTTTGTTAGAGTATTTTTGTATTAACAGGGAACAGCTATGTCCTTTGTTTGTCTCATCCAAATTTAACTGAAACTGCATCTCTGTGTGTCTCTAAAATATATTGCAGGGGTGTGATTGTACTCTGAGGATGCAGAGATTAAAAAAGAAAAAACTGTATATACCGACCAGCAAAATAATTAATGCTTCAAAATGTTGACGTTAAATTACTTTTTCAAATTAGACTAAAGTTATACTAAACTGCTGATAACACCATATTTTACTATGGAATATTTGCAAGCCGGCAAGATATTTTTTGATTGTACAATGCAAGACAACCTTAAAACTGTTCATTTGTATTTGGCAGATCTAGTGATCTTGACAGGTAAAGAACATTCACACCAGATATTTGTTTTGCTTGAGACTCTCAGCAATATCCTTTTATTATGAATTACTTGGTAGTTGGAAGATTTTATTTATTTTGTGTGTCTGTATAATACTTGCGTAGTATTACATGTGTGTGTAAGCTAACAGATGTGCACAGCAAGATAAGAGGGGAATTTTTATGCCACTTTATTAGATAGATTTTGACCTTACTTTTCACTTGTCATCTTAATTAAAAGTCTATATTCTGTTTTCTCTCTAGGAATAAAATGGCTGTGTCCCGTGTGTCCAAGTCCAACCTGTTCTATCTGTTTCGCACTCTGTGCCAGCGGTCTGGCCGTACTGACCTCCTCCTGCCCTCCTACACTCAGGCTAAAATGTCAGCTGTAACCTTCCAGCAAGCCAAGCAGCAATTTTTTCAGGCTCTCAGTATCCACGGTTACGGAGCCTGGATCGGCAAGCCACTGGAGGAGAAGAGCTTTGAGTCAGGCGATGGGGGAATGGGAGCCATTTCCCTGTAGTAGGAATGGATAGTAGATTTCCCACAAGAGGAGTTCAGGGGCATTGACATGGCAGATGAAGTGAGTAGAAAGCATAAAGTGGTGAAATAAGTGGACAGGAAGAACGATAATCAAAGTGCACAAAGGCAGCAATCAGTCAGGTGGGAAAGAAACCGAAGGTGTCAAAGGCATGTGTGAAGAATGTGTCAGGTCAGAAAGAAAAGTCTGAGAGATCCAGGGGATGTACAAAGTGATGCAAACACTACATGAACCAGGAATCTGTTTGAAGTGAGAATCATCATTGCAAACACTGCTGCAGAGGCACATTAGAACTTATACATTATTTTAGTTTTGCATTATTTTGTGGGATGCTCACTTACCATGTGAGCAGCACACGTTGCTCTGAAGTGGCGTTTTTGACGATATGTATGACACATTTACAGTAAATAACTCATGAGTTTAATTAGTGTCAGTGTAGACTTCACAATAATGAGACATAGAATTGAGTTACTGCAAATAATAATTAAATTGGACAATGAGCCAGCAAATAAATGACTGTGCCAGCAGTGGAGAACTTAGAAACGGAGGTGGTAAATGAAAGGGAATAAAACACCTTAAAGTCTGCTTTAGCTCTGCTACATCATCCACAGAGAGCTGATGAGGAACCGAAATATGAGCAGTTTATATTTTGTCTGATGTATCTGCTGGTTCATAACCCCACCCACCTACCCTCATCTCTGATAGTTGGTCCATAACCCCCCCCACCCACCCTCATCTCTGATAGTTGGTCCACATTGCTTTGAGATTTAGCTCAGTGATGAGTGATGCTCATTGACATTGCATCAAATACGATCCGCTTCTGTAACAGGGTTTGTAATAATGAATCGGCTTATGTGGCTTGCCTGTCCTCTATCATGAAGTGTTTAATTTTTTTTGTTCTACAACCTTTACTCAAGTAGTTGGAATTACAAGCAGTTGCTTTGACAGCAGATCGTGTATAGTCTCAGCAGAAAGCCTTTTTTGTTCTTCTTTTATAAGAGCACTCACTGTAATTTGAGCAAACTTGGTGAAACCAGTGCTCACCCAGCACAGCCTCCCTTTTTCACTGTACAAAAGAATATTATCGGTGACCTTTATTTTGACCAGTGACTTACCGAACACCCACTCTAACTCCACTTCCTGTACATAGTTTAAAGCAGGGGTGGCCAAGTTCGGTCCTCGAGAGCCACATTCCTGACATTCTTAGTTGTCTCCCTGCTCCAACACACCTGAATCTAATGAAAGGCTCATTAAACATCTGCTAAAGACTCGTTAGCAGACATTTAATGAGCCTTTCATTGGATTCAGGTGTGTTGGAGCAGGGAGACAACTAAGAGTGTCAGGAATGTGGCTCTCGAAGACCGAACTTGGCCACCCCTGGTTTAAAGTCTTTAAACCGACACATTAAAAGTGAACGTGCACCTTCAGCTGACCTCCATCCTCATGTTGCTGCCATGGTTCCATTAGCTCCGATTATTGAATTCTGAAATTACTCTGTGCTTTTCTACACAGTAAGATGTCTGATGTCATGACCTCCAAGAAGTAAAATATATTCTTTGCTTGTGTGTTATTTGAATGTTTTTGTTCTGTAAGGTCACCGGCTGTTGATCATGGTGGAATGCCTTGCAACATGTTCTCTCTACATCTTCCAAATGGTGATAAGGAGACATGCTTTCAGGGTCTCTAACATGTACACACCTTGAGGACCAGTAGTTATGGAAATGTTCAAAAATAGAAACTGTTATTTTGATTGCAGACATGATGATGCAATATGTACATCATTTATATACAGATACATGAACACACAGGTACAGTGGGGTCCACAAGTCTGAGTGGAGTACCAGAACGCCTTTTGCTTAATCCTTTCCCCAAACTAGTATTATTTTGCATTGGTACATGCGATTTACTTTTCTGGATGTTTGCCATGTCTGTGTGTGTCTGTTATCCACAGATGGGTGGTGAAGGGGTACAAGTGAGGGGTTCTGGTGGATTTAAAACCTGCTCGGCAAAGCAATGCTTGATCTTCATGATTGTCATCCCGCTAAATGTAAAATGAACCATTTATCAGACTTTTTTAAAGCAGACATGAGTACATGGATCTGTACAAGAGTGGCACCTCTGTCAGGTGTGTGGAGTCAGTCCTGCAAACCACCACCTCCACAGTTACACTTTATTTTATTTTTTTAATACAGCTTTGTTGACGTGTTGGGTATAAATCTGAAAGTGGATACTTGTCTGTCAGCACATTTTAGCCATGATGGATTGGTAACTGGTCCAGGCTGCACCCTGCTACCTGTACAAAGCATGCTGGGAAAGGCTGTAGCACCCTCCCTGACCTCTAACGGGAAAAGTGGTGCAAGATGGATGAATCAAGACATGTCTGTTTTAGTCCCTGTTGCATTCAGTTAATCATGCAGACAAGTACTATTAGCAACACAAATTCCATATTTGGACATTGTCATTTATTTTAGCCATCTAAAACAGCATGTTGATGTTGCATGGCAGAAAGCGATGTTCTATTGATTAGTGTAACTTTAAAAATGAGTCAGATGGTTTGGCTGTAATGTTTATCCATCTGTGATGGATATTTTTCAGCCTAATGACTGCTTGCTTCACTGGCATTAACGGCTCTTTGTTGACAACTGCAGCAGCTTCCGATTGGACTTGCAACAATTTACATTAACTGATGACCTTTCATCTGCCAACTACATTAAATAACCAAACATCTGGTCATAAAACAATTGAGTAGACAAATGCTCAAGTATTTTGATTCCCAAAGGAGGGAGCCTTGATAAAAGTACTGCAGCGAATGCAGTTTGAGGGATTTGGATATAAATATGCTGAAGTTAATATTTAGGCTTTTGGACCCCACTGTCTATGCAGATATGGCTGTGTACTCACTGTGTGTATGTATATGTGCATGCGTCATGTATATTTTGTAAGTCATCTGTAGCTGTTTTTCTATATTTTAATTAAAGTACAAATGATTGTTGATAGTTTTTTGCTTTTTTTTTAACAGTGAAAGATAAAAGAAATGACTATAATTGTGCAGTTTAGTAATGTGCATATTGCAATTTAAATCAATTTATATTGTACTTCATTGCATTTAGTCATTATCTGCTCCTGTAATGGGAGGTTTTTTTTGAGCTGCTGTTAAAATGTTTGCCAAAAGAACATTTGACCAAAACAGAACCAAGATTTTTCTCCATTGAATGAGATTGGAAAGATTTTCCAGCACCTGTCCTCACTTTGGTGTTTAGTTTTGGACTAGTTTCTGAATCCTTTGAAAGCATATTGCAATGCTCCAAAGGATCAGCAGATGGAAACATGTCCATGCCGCTGATCCAGAAAGAGGGTGTGTGTGTTTAAGAAAAAAAAAAATAAATAAACTCAGCCCTGGGTGATCTGTCCTTCGTGGTGGGTGTTAGACAAAATTGTAGAGATTTACATCTCTCTGCAGTGCTGACATCTGCCTCACCTTCAGTATGCAGCAGCGTGATAATTGCACACTTAAACTGACTTAGAGTTTGTAAAACAGCATGAGACTCATTCTGTTTACATTTTGTTTTTGTTTAATGTTTATTTTATTTTTGGGCTAATTGGAGCATTTAACCTTTTAGTTGAGGGTGTTTAATCTGCCCTTGCTTCCTCACTGGAGTATTAGGATTAGATTAAGAAAAGGACACATGCGGCTCATGTGCTGAATAATGGGCAGTATTGTGGAACTTCAAAAGGCGGTATTCTGAGTTCTGTTGACAATGCGAAAATCTTTAACAACTAGTACTGGACAAAATTAAATCATTGAACAAGCATTTTAGAACTTGTAATGTGACGATGTGTGTTGACACAACTAAAAACAGCTGGGGATATGCAGTTGAGTCCAATAGTAGAGAAGCTTGAATCTTCGACTGGACTGGGTTGTTTGACGTGAGGATGTTTCGCTTCAAATCGCAGAACTTTCCTCAGCTAAAATTCTTGCTCTGGTAGTCTGACTTCTGTCTTGACTCTTGTAGATCTACAAGAGTCAAGACAGAAGTCAACAAGCAAAACCTTGGTTCCAAACCAACAAAATTAATGAGAACTTGTGGGTTGACATCATAAAACGCTGTTTCTGAAGCAAAACCAAGAAATGTGAATGAATTGTGGAATGTTGTTAAAGAATCTTGGAGTGGAATAACAGCTGAAAGGTGCCACAAGTTGGTTGACTCCATGCCTCACATATGTGAAGAAATCATGAAAAACTGTGGTTATACAACTAAATACTAGTGATTCACAGGATTGCTGAAAAAGCAGTTTGAACATAATAGTTTTGAGTTTGTAGTGTCAACAGCAGATGCTGCTACTATTGTGAACACCCCCTTTTCTACTTTTTTACTAATAGCCCAATTTCATAGCCTTAAGAGTGTGCATATCATGAATGCTTGGTCTTGTTGGATTTGTGAGACTCTACTGAATCTACTGGTACCTTGTTTCCCATGTAACAATAACAAATATATTCAAAACCTGGATTAATCTTTTTAGTCACATAGCACTACTATTATTCTGAACACTACTGTAAGCGCCTGAAAGACAGAGTGTGTACTGTGCGAACCCATCACACCCTCTCGCAGCAGGTGCCGGCCAAATTCCAGGTGACACATGAACACCGCTAACCGCTAACACTGCTCACATGGCACTTAGAAAATGTGTGGCCAGTCGCACTCTTGGCGCGACAACAGACTGCAGATGACCACTGTCATACTGCTGTGAAATTTGTGTAAGTTCCCCATGAGTGTGACTTTGCAAACACACACATTGACGTGGGTGTGTGCGTTCCACTCACTGGAGGCGTGGCTTCCAACAGAAGCAGCTGTGTCATTTGTCATTCTGGACATTCCAGCTACACAACACCTGCTCTGTTTGGACAGTCATGGACTAACGACTGTCCACTGTGAGGCACATGTGTCTGATTGCTGTATTTACATGGCCATAAATAAAAAATCGCCATGGTAGTGACAAGCTGCAGCAAGCGAGCGTGTGCACAGAGCGGACACTGACAGCTCCCCAGGTTGAAACAGACCCTCAGATCAGAACACGCAGCGGGCGATCTGACCATCACGTCACCCACATGAGCGCTGATCCACATAACGTGGTGTCTGTGCTGTGGCACACCGTCCACAAGGCACGTGTCAGGCAGAATGCGCGCAGCCGGCTGGACACACCTGACCAGTGGATGTGGACATGATCAGAGCACACTGCTTCTCATTCATGTCATTTCGTGATTGTTTGTCTGTGACCATGGGTCACCAGACGAACAGGCTGATCATATTTGTATTGCTCGCTTGATAAATGCGGTGTTTTATATGGTGTGGGATTTTAATATATATATAGAGATTTTTTTTTTTTTTGTAATACTTCCATGTCCTTCCTGATATGAGGCAGCTTCCCACAACTTTCAAAGAACAGTTCTGTAGCGCGGCAGTAAAGTCTCTCACTGGAAATGAGAGGTTTTGAAAGGCACAAGTTCACATCCTGGGTGGTGTGCTTTTTTTCTTTTTTTGTTTAAATATTATTCCACACCAGCGGCGCGATGTGGTCCCACAGGTACCGGCTGGTTTTTATTTTTTATTTATTCCACATAAGCGGCACGATGTGGTTCCACATGTACCAGCTGGTTTTTATTCCACATAAGCGGCGTCATGTGCTGCACCCAGCACTGTTCCTGCTTGACGGACACCGGCATATGCACGAACTCTCGCACAGGGTTCGTGCACGCCTGCGCGTTGGCGTGATGTTTCGTGCACTAATTGTGAACTGTTTTGCCATTTTCATCTAAACACTGTCCAAACGTCCCATTATGTGTGAAGGGGCCATAAATACAGTAAGTGCTCATGTGATTAAACAACAATAATTCCAAGAGGATTCATGGATTCTCTGGAAAGGCCTACAGTAGTACTGAAGACTTCCTGTTGTGGGCAGTATAGTGGGTTTGTGGTTAGCATGTCCCAGGGTGGGTTCCAACCTCATCCTTTTCTGTGTGGAGTTTGCATGTTCTTCCTGCGTTTGCCAGAGACGTGTAGGTGAGTTGACACAAAACTGACCTACAGTGTGAGTGAGTATGAAGGTGTCTGTATATGCTGGTGCTGTGACAGACTGGCAGCCTGACTCTGGAATAAGTGGGTAAAGACAATGATTGAACATTCAACTGTCAGGTCACTGTTTGAAGTTGAGGTCTCAAAACTATGCAGTCAAACTGGAAACACAAAGACTCCAGGCTTGGATCATTGTCTCCCTGCAAAAATGGCATGCAAAAAAGTGAACTCATGACTCTGTCGACATTTCTTGACTTCATAGACCAAGCTGCCATGTTTGTATGTAAGCATGTGCAGACACACTGGTGATGGCAGAGTCCAGGATGTTATTGAAAGCCAGGGTCTTTAATGACCTCAGTTGCTTCTTGAATGCTGCAACCAGAACATCCATTAAATATGCATTCAGCTGGCTCAGCAGCTATGGAACATATTTAATCTGGCACACGTTGTACATTTGGGTAAATATTTGAAATTTTAATTCTGGACACTACCATTGCTTTGCTGAATGAAGCAATCAAGGTGCTTGTTGATGGCTACTTTGAGACGTGGAGATCGTTTATCAGCCCAGATGGTTGCTGTCCAGGATCTGGCCCAGTTCTGTGGTTGGGAGATGCAGTGTTGTGAGGCATTCATGTACGCTCCAAGACCTGACCTGAATTATCTCCGGACCGTCTATCTGCTTAAATGAAGAAGGAACAGGTCACACCAGACCACCACACTAATTGTCAGGCAATTGAACAATTGTCCAATTACTTATTACTCAAACCACCACCCTCAGTGGTGGTGGTGGTTTGTAAGTAATGGAGACTGTCTCCAAAGTACACACAGGCTACTTTTAATCTGAATTACTATCAAATGAGATGAACAGTGTAGGAATATGACTTTACTGATAAGTCAACAGATACAATTTTAAATGTGCTTGTAGCATATCAGGGTAGAACAGGATGTCCTCAAAATAATTGTAGCAAGATGAAGTCCGGATTGAAAAGATGTTCTTGCTAGCTTGGTTAATGGGGAATTCCCCTTTGGCAGACCTGGTAGAGTTATGGTCTTTAGTGCGAGCAGTCCGGGGTTCGATCCCACCACTGTCCCGGCCACAAAGGTCCTACGGTCACAATTAGCGTTGTTGGCAGGATGTGGGTAGTCACAGAACATGCTTAAATGCACCTGTGACTTTGGGACAAAGTCAAAAATGGTGGGGAGATATGTAGCAATATGAAGTCCGGATTGAAAAGATGTTCCCGCTAGCTTGACTAACGGGGAATTCCCCTTTGGCTGACCTGGTAGAGTTCTGGTCTTTAGTGCGAGCAGTCCGGGGTTCGATCTCACTGCCGTCCCGGCCACAAAAGTCCTACGGTCACATAATGATCCAGACTACTGGGGGGATGTCACCCAGGCATCCATGAACATCCTGAAGCAGTTTGAAACTTCACAACAGATGGGGAGACTGTGAACATTAAAAAAGAGAAAAATGCCAGCCAGAGCTGTTCTGTGCATAAAGTCGAGGCCACAAGTCTCCATGTTAATTTTTTCCCCACTGCTGGTGATAACGTACTGTTGGGCCTGCTCAGCAAAAATGTAGAACACTGGTTGAGTGTGTTTGTCCATTCCAGCCAGCTTTTAAACAATAACTGAAAAACAAGAAATGCTGTCATCTTGTAAGTCCCCAAATTAAGAAGAAACAATAACGAGGGCACACCCTGAATGCGCCACGTCACTTGACAGAGCAACCCAAAGACATGCTGCCACCTAATGGATTGCTGATGGAGGTGCCTGCTTCACAAGCGTCAGCTGTTCAAAATTTTTGACTATTTATCCATCAATTTTCTGTCTAAATTTGCTATGGTTGAAATTCACATGAAGGTTATCTTCCTTCTGGACACTGTAAACGTTGTGTGCTTGTTGCTGTACCCAGCTTGCACCTGCAGGGAGCGTCTATATCAAAAGAATTTTTGTAATTTTATAAAAAAAAAAAAAATGGGGTGGAGGGATTAGGCAAACTCTACATTTTTCAGTTTGAAAGACTATGAAATGAGGAATCCAAAAAAAAAAAAAAAAAAAAATCCATGTTTTCTCAGGCTTGTTATGGCCGCCATCTTGGATTTCCAAAATTGTTTACCTTTGGAAACTAACTTCTAGTTATTTGTGGGTCACCTTTGTGATATGCAGTTAACAAATAACGGCACCATTCTCCATTTAAGGGTTCATAACTAACCTTTATTACAAATTACAAGAAGGCTTGAATACATTTTTTTAAATAATAGACAGTTACAAATATCTGGATCTGATTGGAAAAGACACATGGATCAAGTTCCTATATCCCACATGTCATTCACGTCTGCTACGTGCAATAAAAACTCAAAATGTTTGGAGACACTATTGCTATTCAGCTTCAGTAATTTATAATTAGTATCTCTGGATCCTTGCCCTTTAAAATGTTTTATTTAGTCACTTCAGTCATGATAAAGGGTTCACCAGAAGTCTACAAAGTAAAAAGTTAGTTTTAGAAGGTTTCCATTTTTAGAAATCCAACATAGCCAGCATAACAGCCTTTGGCAAACATGGAAACATTTCATTTACTTTCTAAAAATGTAAAGTTTTCCTAATCTCTAAAGAATTTTAATGAACCTATGAATCATTATATAAGGAACTTGACTATCACCATCTGAGTCTAATCATAAATTTTCTCCCACCTATTCCAATTAAGGGTCACGGAGGGGCTATCCCAGCAGTCATTGGATGAGGGGCAGGTCACACCCTGGACAGGACACCAATCTATCACAGGGCCACATATAGATAGACAAACACACTTATGGGCCTCATAAAGTTTCCAATTCACCTCATCTGCTTGTCTTTGGAAGTGGGAGGAAGCCAGAACACCCTGACGGAACCCATGCAGTCATGAGAAGAACATGCAAACTCCACACAGAAAGGAAAGTGGGAAACAATCCCAGGACCTTCTCGCTGTGAGACACACAATGCTAACCACTAATCCACCATGCCACCCACTGAGTCCAAACATATGCTTAGAAACATTCATGTTGATTTGGTGTTAAAATATTAAAACGTGTGAATGGGTCACACTGTTGTTGGATGACATATATAAAGGCTTGCATAGGTGGAGGGTCTGTTCGTGTTGCAGCACATATGTTGTTGCCAAATCATGCATTGATTTCTTGTTTTCTTCAGTGTAAGGAGCATGTGCTGCAGTTGGACACTGCCACACCCCTACAGGATAATAAAATTAATAGACATTCAGACCCGTGACTCAACCCAGAACACTTTAGAGGAGGCAGGAGTAGCTGGGATTCGATATCATGAACCTTTGGCTGGTTGACATCCTGCCATACATACGGTGTTATTGTCCGTCTGATCGTGTGTATTCAGAAAGCCATGCAAACACACCTTAAAGGTGTTGATGCTACAATGAATCCAAGTTTATTTGGCCATGCTCCTCTCTGGCAGGCATTTAGAACACGTATGCACACATATGTGTGTGAGAGCACTGTTAATTGAAATAACATTTCTTAATCAGGATCTTTGACTACTAAGGCGGATTCACACCGCCAAAGAGTATCTCCAGTCAAACACCTTTTGAAGGTGGAGGTGAGACTAATAAGAAAGATGGAGGGATAAAACAACAGACGACCAGATGGATGTGTGAACTGGGACTGAGGTGAAATATTAGTCCTCACCGAATGGCATAAATGAGCCAATCGATGCTCTCCAATGGAAACAAATGAGAGTGGGGAAGGAGGGAGAAGAAAGCTGAGTGGTGAAAGAATGGGCTTAAAAGATAAGATAAAACAATAAGATCATTAAGAAGCTTTGCAGATGTCTAGTTTGACTTTATGGTGGTCATCAAACATGTAGCTGGAGGGACCGAAAATCCATTAAGAAAAAAATGTGTGCACTTTCAGATTTAGTATTGTACCGGCGACAGTAAGGGTGATTTACTGCTGTTCTGTTTGACATTGTGCAAAGTAAACATTCTGTATATTTTGGATATGTTTCATATATTGACATCTGGAAATCTTTTAAACTATCAAAGCTAACTAGTCAACCGGTTCTTTGGATTTCCAAGGTGTTTAAAAATTGGGACTCTTTGTCAGAGGCGTGATGGTCACATTCCTTACTGACGGTGACGGAAACATTCCCAGTTGGCAGTTTCGCGTCAACTATCAGCTATCGGAGCTGCGTCAGTCACAGTCAGTCAGAGCTGCGTGTCGTCAGAGCGAGCTGCAAAAAGTTTGTAGCTGAGTTTTCAGAGGTGGTGTTTGTAGTTGCCATCTGCCACGCCGGTGTTTGCCAACCCGGACAGTGGGAATACCACCTCAACCGGCAACTTAGCCCCGCGACTGGACAGCAACAACGTCCGAGGCCCGCTCAACGTGGTGAATTCACTGAGGCCGCGCGCTGCGTCATTAAAGCCGCGTGTCACAAGTGCCGCTTCCCCGAGGCCTCGTGCAGCCACCGCGGATCCATCAGCGCGGAAACACCGAGGCCGCGCGGCACCAGCGCAGTGCAGATCCATCCCGGTGACAAACAACGCAGGCTGTTAACATCGGCGATCGACAAGCTGCTCATAAGCCGACCATGGGGCCTAAGAAGGTTCTGACAGCGGAGGAAGGTGACGATACTAAAAAATCTCTGGACTTTCTATCAGAGGAGATTTCTGTTGTGAAGCAGCAACAGAAATCAATCATGGATCTGGTGGAGGAGGTGAAGGCATTACGGCTCCAGAACGCCGAGAAAGACCGGCATCTGGTGCAGCTGGAAAATAGAGTGGCTGAATTGGAGCAGTACACCAGAATTAACGACGTCATCATCACAGGTCTTCACATCAAACCACGGTCCTACGCACGGGTGGTAACAGATGAGAGCGGAGGGGAGCCCAGTGAACAGGAGGTCAGCTCTGTGGAAAAACAGGTTGCTGATTTCCTCCTATCTAAAGGTATAGAAATGGATTTAAATAACATTGAAGCGTGCCACCCTCTGCCCCGGAGAAATGACGGTGATAAACGAACCGTCATCATGAGATTCATCAACAGAAAACACAAAACAGCACTGTTAAAACAAGGAAGAAAACTGAAAGGGACAAACGTATTCATCAATGAACATCTCACCAAACGGAATGCCGACATCGCCAGGAAAGCACGCTTCTTAAAGAAACAGGGAAAAATCCAGCACACATGGACTTCAAACTGTAAAATATTCATCAAACTGAACGGATCACCTGAACAAGCAAAAGTCATGGCAATAAGGAACATCGAGGAGCTGGACAAATATGAACAATAGGTATGAGGACTCAAACACATCACAGCACCATGATGCAGACTGGAGCAACCCACTCATCCACATCATCTACACCCGGAGACAAGAGAGACATAATGACAAAGGATAATGATCCGTTTATTTCTGCCCAGGAGCTCTGTCTTGATACATTTAATTATAATAACTCTGCTAACCACCCCTTCGAATCTGAAAATGATCCTGATACCTTTTTCAGTGAGAATATTGTGAGACAGTGCAAATATTTTACAGAAGAACAATTCAAAAATTATAAAATCAATGATGAAAATTTTTCAATTATACATTTCAACAGCAGAAGTCTTTCTCGTAATCTGTCCACTATTAATGATTGTTTGAAAACATCCAAAAAACGTTTTTCAGTTATTGCAATTTCAGAAACATGGTTAAATGAGGATAATAAAGATCTGGTATATCTTGATGGTTATGAATTGTTCCTGGTTAATAGGCAGACGAGAAGGGGCGGAGGCGTTGCATTGTTTGTAAGGTCAGATTATAACTGTAAACTCATTAACAACATGTCATTTACAGTGGACAACATCATGGAATGTGTTACCATAGAAATGACATCTATAAACTCCAAAAACATAGTTGTTAGTTGCATTTACAGAGCTCCTGGGACAAATATTGACACCTTTGAAGACATTATCTTAGGAATGTACAACAAAATCAACAGAAATAAGCATTTATTTGTCTGTGGAGATTTCAATATAGATTTTTTAAACCCTCACAATCATCCACAAATTACCTCATTTATAAACACCTTGTACTGTTTAGGGCTGTTTCCAACCATCATTCATCCTAGCAGAATAACTATGGACTCAACAACTCTCATTGACAATATTTTAACTAACGTTATATCCGGTAATCTTAGTGTGGGACTACTGGTCAGTGATATCAGTGATCACTTGCCAGTTTTCTCAGTCTTTGCATTGGAGGGTTGTTGTATGTATCGAAGCAATATCAAATTCATGAGTAGAAAAGTAACACCTGAAACAATTGATAATTTAAGGGAGGATTTATCAAGTCAGAATTGGTCAGATGTTTTTGTTGATGATGTTGACAGGTCATATGATGCTTTCATCTCCATTTTTTCCAGTTTGTATAATAAACACTGTCCATTTGTTGACAAAATATATAGAAATCAATATAGCAACAAACCATGGATAACTAAGGGGCTTCAGAGGGCATGTAAAAAGAAAAACGTACTATATAAACAATTCATAAAACTACGAACTAAGGAAGCTGAAAGTAAGTATAAAACATATAAGAATAAGTTAATCAATATCATGAGACTCAGTAAAAAAACATATTATAATGAGTTACTTGTCAAAAATAGAAATAACATCAAAAACACATGGAACATATTAAATGAAATAGTAAAAAAGAATAGAGTAACTAGAGATTATCCTTCATTTTTTCAGAGTAACAACTACATCACGATTGATAACGACGAGTCTATTGCTGAACACTTTAATGAATACTTTGTTAATGTGGGTAAAAATCTTGCCAGTAAAATTGACTCATCAACTAATAACTTCTGGGTAAATAATTCAACGTTTAACAAATCTGTTTCAATGTTCATTGGTGGTACTCATGAAAGGGAAATACTTGATCTGGTTCATGGTTCAAAAAGTAAGAAATCAACTGATTTTAATAATTTGGATATGGCTTTATTAAAAAAAGTTATTGATTGTATAGTAAAACCGTTCAATTATATTTGCAATATGTCACTAAGTACTGGTAAATTTCCTTCTCAAATGAAAATAGCCAAAGTAATTCCTCTGTTTAAAACTGGTGACAAACACACATTTTCTAATTATAGACCTATATCACTCCTGCCACAATTTTCCAAAATTTTGGAAAAAATATTTGCTAAAAGATTAAATGATTATTTACTGAAGCATAACATCATTTGTGAAGAACGATATGGATTCAGAAGGTCTCGAACTACATCACATGCTTTGATGGACTTTGTGGAAAGTATTGCAACTGCAATTGATAATAAACAATACACAATAGGTGTGTTTTTTGATTTACAGAAAGCGTTTGACACAATTAACCATGGAATACTATTAAGTAAACTGCTGAAATATGGAATCAGAGGTCTGGCATATGAATGGATAGCTAGTTATTTACAAGGCAGATTTCAGTATGTTCAATTCAATAATACAAATTCTGAACTCAGGGATGTCACATGTGGGGTGCCGCAGGGCTCAGTGCTGGGTCCTTTGTTGTTTATAATCTATATAAATGATATAAGTTGGGTGTCGAGTTCACTGAGATGTGTCCTTTTTGCGGATGATACAACTGTGTTCTGTAGTGGTGAAAATCTTGAACAGCTTCTGGACATAGTGGAGAAAGAACTGGAAAAATTTAAGGTTTGGTTTGACGCTAATAAGTTGTCACTCAACCTTGGGAAAACTAAATGTATTATATTTGGAAATAAACAGGCACCCAAATGTAAAAATTTAACTATAAACAATAAGGAAATTGAGTTAGTAACAGAGAATAAATTTTTAGGTGTTATAATTGATAATAAACTTAGCTGGAAACCACATATAAATTATGTGAAATCAAAATTGTCAAAAACTATAGCCATTTTGTATAAAGCCAAAGACCTACTGCCGCAAGAAGGGTTACTTACTTTATATCATTCTCTGATGGTACCATATATGACATATTGTGTTGAGTCATGGGGAAACACTTACAAATCAAATACCAATCCAATATTCCTTTTGCAAAAACGAGCCATACGAATCATCTGCAATAAACAATATCGTGAACCAACTCATTCTCTATTTGTGTCTTTAAATTTATTAAAATTCATTGATTTGGTTGATTACATTACAATTCAAACTTTATTTCGAGCGAAAAACCAAGCCTTACCGAGACATGTCCAGAGTCTGTTCCGATTGAGGGAATCCAGATATAGTTTAAGAGGTTGTGCAATTTTTATGAAACCACCAGTAAGAACAAATGTAAAGGGTTTTTGTGTGTCTGTGGTTGGGGTGAGGAAATGGAACAAATGTTCAACAGAGGTTAGAATGAGTAGTACCTTAGTGAGATTTAAGAAACTACTCAAAAAGAACATTATGTCTAAGTATCATAAAGAAGCAAATATAATTTGATTTATATGGAATGTTCAATTTATAAGTGGGACTTATTGTATATTTGAATGTGTGGGTATGTATATGCGTATGTAGATATATAGATATGGGTAGGTGTATATGTATATAAGTGACTGTGTATATGTATGTATATATTTATGTTTGTAAAGTATATACGTATGTATATAGGTATATGTGGCACAGCCCAAGCAGAGGGTCACCCCCAAGAGCCTGGTCTGCTTGAGGTTTCTTCCTTATAGGGAGTTTTTCCTCACCACAGTTGCCTAGTGCTTGCTCTGGGGGTTGGTAAGGTTAGTCCTTACTGGCGTAAAGTGCCTTGATTCGACTTTCTTATGATCTGGTACTATATAAATATAATTATAAGTGAATAGTATATTGATGTGTATGTCTGTGTGTCGACATGTAGTAGTGAATTTATATTTATGTAAATATGACTGATTAGAATTGTTGGACTTGTACTAGCAGGGGTGGGCGCTAATAAGCTTTGCTTCAGCCCACACCCTTTCGGACTCACTAGTTTTGTCTGTGTTTGTTTGTGGAATTGTTCATTTTTTTCTATTTGAATATTTTGTGTGCCGAATTAAAAAACTTTGTCACTTTGTCACTTTGTATGCTGAGGTGCTTTCAGTAGTCTGGCAGAACTACTTGAACTGGCTGCAGAGACACAGGTTATCATGTTGAGTTCTCAGTCTAACATGAACTATTACGTATCATACGATTCTAAAATACGAGGGCTGTCAATAAAGTATAGGTCCTTTTTATTTTTTTCAAAAACTATGGATTTCATTCATATGTTTTTACGTCAGACATGCTTGAACCCTCGTGCGCATGCGTGAGTTTTTCCACGCCTGTCGGTGACGTCATTCGCCTGTGAGCACTCCTTGTGGGAGGAGTCGTCCAGCCCCTCGTTGGAATTCCTTTGTCTGAGAAGTTGCTGAGAGACTGGCGCTTTGTTTAATCAAAATTTGTTCTAAACCTGTGAGGCACATCGAAGTGGACACGGTTCGAAAAATTAAGCTGGTTTTCGGTGAAAATTTTAACGGCTGATGAGAGATTTTGAGGTGATACTGTCGCTTTAAGGACTTCCCACGGTGTGAGATCAAGCATTTTATCCGGATATTCCACTGTTAAAGGAGATTTTTTTAATGAAAGACGTGCGGACGGGTCCGCTCATTGGGACGCAGCCGGCGCGGTGTGGCGGCACAGGAAAAACACCTCCGTGTTGATAACCATTTGTAAAATCCAGGCGGCTTTTGATGGCTTTCAGTGGAGTAAGTATATGAGAAATTGTTTAACAGCTGGACATGTTCCAACTTGTCCTTAAGGCTTCCAACGGAAGTGTTTTTCCTGTGGCGGAGCATCGCGGCGGCTGCGAGGCGACGCTGCAATCCGCCCGCACGTCTTTCATTAAAAAAATCTCCTTTAACAGTGGAATTGTTATGTGTCGACGCGGATTGAGGAGCGAACCTGCGTCAGACAGAACCCAGCGCATAAAATAACCAGGAAGCGGTTCCAACAACAAAAACAATTTATTTTTCACCTGTGCCTAAATAAAATGTACAAAACCAAAACCAACGTCCTTCTGGAGGAGTGACTGCTGGCACGCTCTCCAGCGCCCGCAAGGAGAGAAGTCCGGCGCTCCTGGACCCACTACCACCAGACAAACACCCCCCAGGTGGACACGACAAACTGACTCTCTTTAATGTGTGCTGACAGCATGTGTCCTCACCCTTCCCTGCTTCACGGCTCGATGTGTCAAACCCAGGCGCGGTCCTCAGCGTCTCACAAACGAACATCACAAGGTCGAGTTCCCGGCAGTTCTGCTTGAATCACACATGACTTAAATGCAGAACGCCATCCAATTATCTGCTTCAGCTGAAAGTCTTTAAGGTTGCATGTGAGCACCAGTCACAGGTGCCTCACATGATGCTGATGAGGGTGAGGATTCTTCAGCCAGCACCTTCTCCACAGACAAATCAGTTTCCATGCCACCTGAGGAGCAAAGAAAAGAAAAGAACACCAAAACATCCAGCCACACCCCCCAACACACAACAGGAATATCCGGATAAAATGCTGAAACCGACTTCTTCTGAAACTTCTCTGTTCTCTCACGACGTCCTGGATCAATAGAGCCTGAAATGTGGAGGTTTTCAGCTTGAAACAGGCTGACGACGGCGCCTGGGACCGCTGCACGACGTCTCGCTCCGTGGGAAGTCCTTAAAGCGACAGAATCACCTCAAAATCTCTCATCAGCCGTTAAAATTTTCACCAAAAACCAGCTTAATTTTTCGAACCATGTCCACTTCGATGTGTCTCACAGGTTTAGAAAAAATTTTGATCAAACAAAGCGCCAGTCTCTCAGCAACTTCTCAGACAAAGGAATTCCGACGAAGGGCTGGACGACTCCTCCCACAAGGAGTGCTCACAGGCGAATGACGTCACCGACAGGCGTGGAAAAACTCACGCATGCGCACGAGGGTTCAAGCATGTCTGACGTAAAAACATGTGAATGAAATCCATATAGTTTTTGAAAAAAATAAAAAAGGACCTATACTTTATTGACAGACCTCGTATGTGTCATATGTCTGATTGCGTGAAAGTTGTTCTGAATTTTCCTTTACCTATAAAGATCCTTCATAGAGCTTTAAGTGTACACCAGCACCTGCCCATAGACACGTGCGTGTCAAACTCTTTCATGTCTACCGCCCGCAAAATACTACCGACTAAGGGCAGGTGGAAGTTATATAATATTCCCTATTTGCCAGTGGTAAAACTCAAGAAGTCATTTGTTTATATTAGTTTAGTAAAAGACTACAACACGGTCACCTTAACCCTAAGCTCTCTCTGACCTAAAATGTTGTGCCCCTGAGTTGTTTTCAGCTCTTGACACTATATGAAGAGTTTATTACATATGTGCTCCTTGTGGTACATTATCCACATTGTCAAGTGTTCCAAGTAAGTTGTAAAGGACAGCTCCCGAGTACCTCTCCTGATGCCAAGGGCTACATCGACATGTCATATTTGATATCTTCAACCGTGACGGTTGCAAGTTGGGTTTCCATTACAGATTTGCAGAAAGTTAAGCGAAATATTCAGAAGGTCAACAAAACACAAAATGATAGCATTTCCATTAAATGATGGAATGTGACTGCTGTTTTTTGGGGTTTTTTTAATTCAGTATTCCTGTCACTTTTTCTCTTATCAGGTTTAACAAGCTGTCTATCTTTCTCTCCACACATACCACGCTGTGAATATTAGAATGTCATTTGACTCTTTAAGTCATGTGACCTGTAATAGAAAAAGTGTTTCCATTGCAGTTTTCAAGGCCTTTTCAAATTGACGCAAAGCTGATGTGAGCTTCAAACATCTTTTTTTTTTTTTCAATATTTTACAGTTGTTGTTGTTGTTGTTGTTTTTTTTTTGTTAAATACACGTGCTTCCATTAAGTGTATTTTAATTTTGCTACTATAAATTGTGAAATTTGGAGGGTAATGGAAACCCATCTACCGTTAGCTGTAATCAAAGTTTATTTTAACACAGCAGTTTTTCTTGTTTGTTTTGCTCTCATCATGTCATTTTACTTTGTTCAATATTGTAGCCCATTCGATCAGTAGCATGATGCTCCCACACCTATTTAACAAACACATTACCCTTTTTATAAGGAATATATTCATACATGATTGTATGTGAGTATAAACCAGGTAGTTTACGATTTCAGAACAGCAATATGTCAGATGCACTTATTTAAACTCTATATTTCAATTTAATTTATTTTCAATTCATTTCATTTATATAGCACTAAATCACAACAAAGCTACCTCAAGGCGCCTCACACAAGTAAGGTCTAACCTTACCAACCCCTACAGCAAGCACACAGTTGACAGTGGTAAGGAAAAACTCCCTCTGATGATTTGAGGAAGAAACCTCAAGCAGACCAGACTCAGAGGAGTGACCCTCTGCTTGGGCCATGCTACAGACACACTTGACAATACAAATATAGAGGAAATTTTGGGAGTTCATGCTGATGTCCAGGATGGGGGCTTGTAGAAGAAGCCACTCACTCCCACTTATGGATGGAGCCTATAAGCTTACTATTAACCTAAAACATTAAATTATTTTCCTTTGTGCACAATGACCACTTCAAAAATATTTGCAAAGTACCAGAACACAGTTACAATCATATAATCCACCTGCCTTTGCAATCAGGAGTGATGATGGCTTCCACATGTGAACATCATCTGTACAGTTTAACAGTCATTTGTCATAAGGTTTGAGACCTTGACTGCAATGCTGCTACAAATAATCATGTATAAACAGGGCGCTTGGCAACATCACACACTCGTGATGAGACAAACAGGCCGCCGGCTTTTTCACTCTGATTCCTTTCTACCATGACTGCTAATCAACACTTCATTAAAACAGGGAAACTCCTACATGCTGCTACAAACTGAAGAGGTGTGGGTCCCTGAAATCCCGGCCCACAGTTTGTGTGTGTTAAGGGCTTTGACAAATGGCAGTTTGGAAACAGAGTCAGTGACTGAGCACAAGCAGCATATCAATTCACACACATATGGAAGCAAAGCTGAGAACACTGTTGTAGAAACTGAATAGGCCAAGAGGTTGTTCCAGAAGATATGGATCAGGACAACGGGGCTTAGTTTACCTTGACGGACGGTAAATACAAAGATGCTCTCCACATGAATATCAGCTACATACTAAGTATTACAAACTGGCATGAAGATGTTGGTTATTGTTCTCAACCCTATCATGGGCTTGGATAGCACCAACAGAATCACCTAGAATGGTTGGAAGGGTGACTTGCTGTTTAAAAAAAAAAAAGGCTGGGGCCAAGACGAGCTGATCCATCAGGACACAAGTAAACATCAGTGACCCAAAGGTAAGAATTCAACTGAAAGCGTTGTAAAGTAATCCATCAAGAGTTGGAAAGAAGAGGAAAAACATATTGGATCTGAATGTTAAAGTGAGATGGAAAATGTGCAGAAATCCTGTCACCATTAGTCTGCTGCTCAGTGCTCAGCAAGAAAGCTGAGTGATTGTGAGACACACACACGCACACACACACACACACACACACACACACACACACACACACACACACACACACACACACACACACACACACACACACACACACACACACACACACACACACACACACACACACACACACACACACACACACACACACACACAGAGAGAGAGAGAGAGAGAGAGACAGAGACCATCATTTAAAGCACTTGGTACCACCCTGACAGTATGAAATTAAACAATACATTACAACACCCTCTCTACTTTTAAGATTAGGCTTAAAACTTTCCTTTTTGCTAAAGCTTATAGTTAGGGCTGGATCAGGTGACCCTGAACCATCCCTTAGTTATGCTGCTATAGACGTAGACTGCTGGGGGGTTCCCATGATGCACTGTTTCTTTCTCTTTTTGCTCTGTATGCACCACTCTGCATTTAATCATTAGTGATTGATCTCTGCTCCCCTCCACAGCATGTCTTTTTCTGGTTCTCTCCCTCAGCCCCAACCAGTCCCAGCAGAAGACTGCCCCTCCCTGAGCCTGGTTCTGCTGGAGGTTTCTTCCTGTTAAAAGGGAGTTTTTCCTTCCCACTGTAGCCAAGTGCTTGCTCACAGGGGGTCGTTTTGACCGTTGGGGTTTTACATAATTATTGTATGGCCTTGCCTTACAATATAAAGCGCCTTGGGGCAACTGTTTGTTGTGATTTGGCGCTATATAAAAAAATTGATTGATTGATTGATTGATTGAAATAGCACAGTGACACAGTCAGTTCACAATTATTCAACTGGTACACACTGCAAATGTGCTTATTAAAAAAAGTAATGTGAAATTAGTGAATTCTTGCTGCATGTTATTCAGACATTTTGCCTATTTTACTTTGTACAACATCACAGCTCTCAACAACTATGCTGTTTAGAGCCGTTTACTGTGATGACTTTCAATGTCACATTGAAAGTCATCGGAAATACAACCAAGGCATCACCAGAGAGCCACCATAGCATCTACTGATTTGCAGGAAACTGTTATACAAATAATGAATGTTTATGATTTCAATGGTACGAATATTTCACGAGGTGAAAGCTGGAACATACCATTCAACGAGGACGTGCACACATGTCCATGTGTGATCACATGTGCGTGCGTGCAAGAGGACGTGCACACGCAAGCGTGCACGTGAGAGTGCAATGGTACCAAACGTATGGAGCCAAATTTGCACTCTAAATGGAACCAAGCCGCACTCTGAATGCAATGCAACACAAATGGGATGAATTAATCCATGTCATGTCACATACAAAGCACCAATCAAATGACAAGGATCCACTCAGCCGTTATATAAAATCGATGGACAAACCCCACATTTAGCTAACCTGACATGAACTCAGCCAACCAGTCGCACCTGCCACTGACTTTAAGGTCTAAAAGTCACGTGCTTGTGACATTGCTATTCATAGATCATGTTCAGAAGTGAGAAGTTGCCTGGTGACAAAATGGATCTGTACTGACAGAGTGGGTGTGTATACACAAAATCAGTTGGCTAAAGAGACATAAACCTGGAATTTTATTGTGACATTTGTGTTACCACGTGTGCATATTGAATGCATTAACATAATTTATGTGTGAAGGGCATCTGCTGACTACAGTGCATGGCTTTGCACCTACAGGCAGGTCCAAATTTGTACTTTGCCCCTGTGTACCAACACAGCGGGGTTGAAATAAAAAAAAAGAATAAAAATATGCTTGTATTGTAGTCTTTTAACTTTTAATTTATAGAGTCCATCTATCTATTGATCCGTTGAACGATCGTAAGGTCCATGAGTAATAAAGTCTTCTTGTAGTCATAAGGTGTTCTTAGTGTAGACTTTCAGCTTTACTTCAAGGGGTTAAACAAAAACATCACATTAACCATTTATGAATTATAATCATCTTTAGTCACAATCCCTTCAATTTTAGAGCCTCATAAGTAATTGGACAAACAAATTAGGATTATTGTTTATACAAACCATCTTGTATTAACATTGTATTGAACCTTGGCTCTCAGTCCATCAATTCACTCATCAGTCAGAAATCTGATCTGAGTGTTATATTTCACCAGGTTCCAAATTTAGATATGTGTGTTAGTCGTAAACTGGTTTCTTCCATTTACAGAAAATTGGCCGCCTTAGAAAAATCATGTCTCAAGGTGAGCTGGAAATGATCATTGTTGCTTTCATTTTGTCACATTTTTATTGCTGTAGTTCACTGTTTTTAGCCTCAGTAAGTCTTCTCCAGAGTGCTTACAAACAGTCCTGAATGGCTGCAACGCTTCTTACGAAGTCCTCCAATAGGTCTCTTGTAACACCCATTCTTTCTTCTTTGCACTGGCTACTCATACAGTTCAGACTTAAGTTTCAAATCTTGGTGATCACTCTGGATGGACAAATGCCACTCTGCATCAGTTAACTTCTGCACATTACATAACAAGCAAGCCTCTGAGGTCCTCAGACCAGAACCTGTTAGTGATGCCTCGGTCAAGGTAGAAGGCCAAAGGAGACTGCTTTTGAGGTTGTGGCTCCCAAAATGTGGAATGCACTGCCTCTACATGTGAGATCTGTGGACTCTGTTGAAACCTTTTAAAAATAAGCTCAAGACCTATTCATACAGACGTGCTTTTATCCAGTTTTATGTCACTGTTGTTTTAATTTCTGTATTTCTATTTTATTTTATTATCGTTATAAAGCGTTTTGTGATTTTATCTTGGAAGGTGTTATATAAACAAACTTTACTTACTTGTTAAAATTCTTCTCTGATCCATTCCAGCTTAAAGCTGAAGCTGACTGCATACTACCTTGTCTTTTATTTTAGAGATTTTTTTATTTATTTGTTTTTTGCCTATTTGAATTTATGTTGGAGTCACAGTGACAAATCTGCTATACATCGCTTTTCGGTAACAATCTCCCCATAATCATTAAGTCACACATTCCTTGTTAACTTATATATATATATATATATATATATATATATATATATATATATATATATATATATATATATATATATATATATATATATATATATATATATATATATATATATATATATATATATATATATATATATATATATATATATATAAGTCTGAAATTTTCATCTTAGGTGCACAGGTCCACTGTGAGACACATAATCTAAAAAAAAAAAAAAAAATCCGGAAATCACAATGTATGATTTTTTTTAATAATTTATTTGTATGTTACTGCTGCAAATAAGTATTTGAACACCTGTGAAAATCAATGTTAATATTTGGTACAGTTGCCTTTGTTTGCAATTACAGAGGTCAAACGTTTCCTGTAGTTTTTCACCAGGTTTGCACACACTGCAGCAGGGATTTTGGTCCACTCCTCCATACAGATCTTCTCCAAATCTTTCAGGTTTGGAGTTTTAGCTCCCTCCAAAGATTTTCTATTGAGTTCAGGTCTGGAGACTGGCCAGGCCACTCCAGAACCTTGAAATGCTTCTTATGGAGCCCCTCCTTAGTTCCCCTGGCTGTGTGTTTGGGGTCATTGTCATGCTGGAAGACCCAGCCATGACCCATCTTCAATGCTCTTTGACAGGGTTTTCTATATATCAGCAATATGATTATCAAATATTAATGTCTTTACTTTGATGTACTGTCTTTGATCTTGTCTTTGATTCTGTTCTCTATTTTCATAAATACATATGCATGTGTGAGTGTTCATGTACCATTACTCTTTTAATTAATCACTTATTGTTAAAGCAATCATATACACTGAACTGTTCAAATCAATCAAATCAATTTTATTTATATAGCGCCAAATCACAACAACAGTTGCCCCAAGGCGCTTTATATTGCAAGGCAAAAGCCATACAATAATTACAGAAAAACCCCAACAGTCAAAAGACCCCCTGTGAGCAAGCACTTGGCGACAGTGGGAAGGAAAAACTCCCTTTTAACAGGAAGAAACCTCCAGCAGAACCAGGCTCAGGGAGGGGCAGTCTTCTGCTGGGACTGGTTGGGGCTGAGGGGAGAGAATCAGGAAAAAGACATGCTGTGGAAGAGAGCAGAGATCAATCACTAATGATTAAATGCAGAGTGGTGCATACAGAGCAAAAAGAGAAAGAAACACTCAGTGCATCATGGGAAGCCCCCAGCAGTCTACGTCTATAGCAGCATAACTAAGGGATGGTTCAGGGTCACCTGATCCAGCCCTAACTATAAGCTTTAGCAAAAAGGAAAGTTTTAAGCCTAATCTTAAAAGTAGAGAGGGTGTCTGTCTTCCTGATCCGAATTGGGAGCTAGTTCCAGGGGAGAGGAGCCTGAAAGCTGAAGGCTCTGCCTCCCATTCTACTCTTACAAACCCTAGGAACTACAAGTAAGCCTGCAGTCTGAGAGCGAAGAGCTCTATTGGGGTGATATGGTACTATGAGGTCCCTAAGATAAGATGGGACCTGATTATTCAAAACCTTATAAGTAAGAAGAAGAATTTTAAATTCTATTCTAGAATTAACAAGAAGCCAATGAAGAGAGGCCAATATGGGTGAAATATGCTCTGTTCAAATAATCATTACAACTGCTCACACGGGAAAGTGAACAGATGATCTTTGGCTTAGTGAATGTGCAGACTGTTTTGCTAAAGCTATATTTTTGCTAAGCGCAGATGTGCATCTTTAATTAACAGTTCAGTCTTGAGGGAAGAGCGGTGTGACCTGCGTATTAGTTCATGGTTACGCTGTTTACTTCGTAAAACAGAAGGCTTAAAGCCATAACAATTTCATATCGATGTGAGACCAGACTTTGTGTCGCTAACATGTTTTGGTATTTTGTCCTTCCATATGCCTATATGTTACTTTGTTCTAAATAAATATGGGAGGCAGATGGGCGGGGCCCTTCAGAGCGGACGAGACGGTTGTTGGCGAGGGGTCACGCTCGTTTGCTCTCTCCTGATCAGGAAGAGAAATTCAGTTTCTCCTGTGTGATTATTTTCTGTGTTAACTGAGTTGTTCTTTTCAGGTCCAACTCTAAACAACTCTGACACTCTTACTGAGGAAAGAAGGTTGTTTGCCAAAATGTCACAATACATGACCCCATCCATCCTCCCTTCAATACGGTGCAGTTGTCCTGTCCCCTTTGCAGAAGAGCACCCCCAGAGTATGATGTTTCCACCCCCATGCTTCACGGTTGGGATGGTTTTCTTGGGGTTGTTTTCATCCTCTAAACATGGTAAGTGGAGTTGATTCGAAAAGCTCTATTTTGTTCTCATCTGACCACATGACCTTCTCCCATGCCTCCTCTGGATCATCCAGATGGTCACTGGTGAACTTCAAATGGGCCTGGACATGTGCTGGCTTGAGCAGGGGGACCTTGCTGCCCTGCAGGATTTTAAACCATGACAGCATCATGTGTTACTAATGTAATCTTTGTGACTGTGGTCCCAGCTCTCTTCAGGTCATTGACCAGGTGCTCCTGTGTAGTTCTGAGCTTTCTCAGAATCATCCTTACCCCACAAAGTGAGATCTTGCGTAACAGTTGTTGTCTTCTACCAAGCTGCTTGCCTGTTGTCCTGTAGTACATCCCAGCCTTGTGCAGGTCTACAGTTTTGTCCCTGGTGTCCATAGACAGTTCTTTGGTCTTGGCTATGGTGGACAGGTTGGAGTGTGATTGATTGAGTGTGTGAACAGGTGTCTTTTATACAGGTAACAAGTTCAAACAGGTGCAATTAATACAGGTAAAGAGTGCAGAATAAGAGGACTTCTTAAAGAAAAATAAACAGGTCTGTGAGAGCCAGAATTCTTGCTGGTTGGTAGGTGTTCAAATACTTATTTGCAGCAGTAACATACAAATACATTATTAAAAACTCATACATTGTGATTTCCAGATTTTTTTTTTTTTTTAGGTTATGTCTCTCACAGTGGATATGCACCTAAGATGAAAATTTTAGACCCTTCCATGATTTCTAAGTAGGAGAACTTGCAAAACCACAGGATGGTATATGTGTGTGTGTGTGTGTGTGTATTGCAATAGCTAAGTGGCCTCTGTGTGCGTGTATGCATGTGTATGGCTTCTATCATGGAGAAACTGAGGTGAGTTGACAATTGTCGTTTGGTATGCTTATGTATTTTGGGTCAGGGATGAACACTGTGAAAACAGAAAGTTGATAGGACTAAAATCTTCAGAGAAATAAGGGATATGAACTAACAACTGTGAACAATAGATGTGCTGCAGTGCAAAATGGGAGTTCGGGGTTTTGGGGAATTAAATGTTGTTATTTGTTGTGTGTTGGGGGGTGTGGCTGGATGTTTTGGTGTTCTTTTCTTTTCTTTGCTCCTCAGGTGGCATGGAAACTGAGTTGTCTGTGGAGAATGTGCTGGCTGAAGAATCCTCACCCTCATCAACATCATGTGAAGCACCTGTGACTGGTGCTCACATGCAACCTTAAAGACTTTCAGCTGAAGCAGATAATTGGATGGCGTTCTGCTTTTAAGGCATGTGTGATTCAAGCAGAACTGCCGGGAACTCGACCTTGTGATGTTCGTTTGTGAGACGCTGAGGACCGCACCTGGGTTTGACACATCGAGCCCGTGAAGCAAGGAAGGGTGAGGACACATGCTGTCAGCACACATCAGAGGTGATTAAGTATTTGACTAATTGTTGATAGTAACTTGGTGTTTTGTTACATAGTATACTTGAATTGTGATGAGAATTGGGCAGCTTGCTTCTCACTGCTGTGGCGTGCAGGATAAGTGATCCTCTACTTGTTGTGAGAAGCTGCTCATTTGCATAAAGATAAAAAGTACAGAACTGAATGTGTTGCTGATAGCGTGTGTCTTTTGAAAGATATTGTTGTAATTGCTGACTTACCTCACATCTTCTTTGCTTCACAGAGAGTCAGTTTGTCGTGTCCACCTGGGGGGTGTTTGTCTGGTGGTAGTGGGTCCAGGAGCGCCGGACGTCTCTCCTTGCGGGCGCTGGAGAGCGTGCCAGCAGTCACTCCTCCAGAAGGACGTTGGTTTTGGTTTTGTACATTTTATTTAGGCACAGGTGAAAAATAAATTGTTTTTGTTGTTGGAACTGCTTTCTGGTTATTTTTAGCGCTGGGTTCTGTCTGACGCAGGTTCGCTCCTCAATCCGCGTCGACACATAACATTATTGTTATTCATGTTAGTTTAACAGTGGTGTTAGTGTTATGGACTTACTGTGTTTTGTAGTTCAATTGGTTTGGTCAGTTTAGTTAAGTTTCATGTTGCCATCACTATGGGTGAGTTCATTGTCATGTTGCCATTACCATGGGTGACAAGTGTAGTGCATTTGATGTCTTCTGCCACAGTCTCTGTTTGTGGCTGTGTAAAAACAAAAGCAGAATGCAGAAAAGACAGAAATCTCTGTGTAAGTGTATGTGTATAACATCGATCACGGACAAACTGTGGAGAGCTGACATTTTTTGTTTGGTATGCTTATGTATTTTGGGTCAAGGATGAACACCGCCAAAACGGAACATTGATAGGACTAATATTTTTTGGAGAAACTATGCGTATTCGCTAACAGCACTGAACAATAGATGTTGATAATAACATTCTGGACTCACGCCATTCCAGCAGGGGGTGGTAAATCATCTGTATATTAAATGCATGCATGTATGATTTGATTTAGTAAGTTCAATAATATAATTGTAAATATGTTAAAAATACATAGATGACACAAGAAAGTGAAAACACGTATTTACATTGTGGTCCATTTAAAAATCAATTGACAAAAAAGAAGTAATAATAAAATAAAATAATAATAATACTGATAATAATAATTATAATAGTGTGTATATGATAACAAGAATATAAACAATTTATGAATACATTAAGACAGTAAATTAACATTAAAAACAATTACAGAATTAATAGGAAATAAAAGGATTGAGTTCTTCTAAAAACTGTTGAGGTCTAAGGTTCTAAAAAACATTCTGGACTCACATGCCATTCCAACTCATTTTAGAAACTTTGCGCAATTTATTACCACCCTTGAAAACTGTCAGCTACCAATTTTATAAACACAACCCAATCTAGAGCCTGTGGATCCCCAAGGGCAATGCACACACACACACACACACACACACACACACACACACACACACGTGTGTGTGTGTGTGTGTATGTGTATTAGAACGATGTGTCTGTAAAGACACCACAAAGAATGCAGATGAAACCGCTGGATAATTACAACTGTGTCCCACCCAAGGCTTTAGACAGATGGAGCAGCAGTGCAGCAGAATGCATCATTTTGAGGACTGATCTGCGGCCTGGTTTATATCTTCTCTCCATGTTACACTATACAGTTATATTTCACTGTGTAGACTGCAGATTTAATCACAGGCCATTTCACAAGACTAGAATCCATATTAAAACCTTTTTCCAAATGGTGAATGATTTTGTAATTAAATTTCAATAAGCTTATTGATTGTCTGTTTAATATTTGTGAGTAAACATTTTATATAAGAGAGTGAATGTGGTGAGGAGCAGTGGGTATGTTGTTTGATCTGTGAGCCTATTAAAATGTGCCAATATTATCTGTGCATGTGTCCTTTCATTAAAAGGGCACAGTTGCTTGGAGGCCAGATGTTTCGCACTGCTTGTTTGCCACTTAAGCAGGAGCGTGGATGCCTTACCCATCTGCAAGTTTTGACTTCTCTTTCCAATCCCAACCTCGGATCTCAGCACCCCCTCTTAGTCTCGCTTTCTCTGAATTTGATTAATCCCTCTCAGGCAATCCGAGCAGAATGCTGCTTGCTGTGAGGATGTGCATACACGACGGTCAGCTGGATGCTGCTGTGGGTAAGTCCACACAGCTTCCAACCCCCTAATGCAATCTGTGCCACCAGGAAACAATGGAAGTGATGCACAGGCCAGCGATTAGAGTGTGTCTGATAGAGTCTGGCCAGCGGTCTATTAAGAAGCTGTGCAATCTACTTACTCATCACTTCTGTTCTGACGTTCATCATCAATCTTTTCTACAGGTGTGTAGTTAGAGCAAAGAACAACAAAACACAAATAAATAAATAAGCTGTACAGTGTTCACGTCGAAGCCGAACAGCTTGACATGTGATATCACTTTGGTGCAATTTTATTTTTTATTACCCTGTGGATTAATTTTCAACTCATTGATTTATCGTTTAACTATAAATATAGCAGAAAACTCCAAAAATACCAATCATATTTCAAAGTAATGCCTTCAACTGTGTGGGTTTTTTTTTTTTTTTTCATCTGACCAACAGTTCAAACCATATATATGTTGAATTCACAGTTCAGCATTATAATAATTATGCAGTAACCTCAAAGGGCTATTTAATTGATACAATTCATAAGGCAAAAAGTATTAATCATCTCATTTACCATGCACTGGCTCATATGTTCAGATTTTTATGGAAACATGTAATAAATGATTATACAAATAGTGACTGGTTTGGAGGGCAGCATATGATCCCTTGGGGTGACATTCCATTATGCTGCCCTCCAAACCAGTCACCGTTTGTTTTATTATATTTTATTATTATACACCGTGCAAATCTTTCCTGTCGTCCTTCGTTTTTCTTGATACTTTTCGCGGTACTATCACTGTCTTTCTTGGATAGAAGAACGTTTATCCCATCAGTATCCACGGACGCAAACCTTCTGCAATCCGCCATGATGTCGTCTGTGACGTATCACCCCTGCGCATGCGTGAAACATTGTTGCCCCGTTATAACAAAATTGGTCCACAATCACTCATAATGTTGCCCAAAATGTTGCCCGAATCAGTCAATAATGTGGATATTATTAACTCTGCATGATTTATTGTGAAAAAGTATTACAATTATTATCAGTCAGATGTACAATAAAGTAAAATATTTATAACATATTTCTATATGGGGCAGCACAGTGGTTTTGTGGTTTGTACAGTGCCCTCACAGCGAGAAGGTCGCAGGTCTCCGGTGCTCTGGCTTCCTCCCACTTCCAAAGATGTGCAGGTTATATGAATCTGACACCAAAATTGACCACAGGTATGAGAGCATGAATGTGTTTGTCTGTCTGTCTGTATGTGTCAGCCCTGCGATGGAGCGGCGGCCTGTCAAAGGTGGACCTCACCTGTCACCCATTGATTGCTGGAATAGGCTCCACCCCCCACCCTATGACCCTTAACAGAAGTAAGTAGGTACAGAAAATTAATGAATGAATTAACATATTTAAATAATTTGATGAACAAATTGGAAACTGGAGGCAACAACACAACTTGAAACTATTATTTTATATTATATTACAGTGCACCCGGAAAGTATTCACAACGCTTCACTTTTTTCCACATTTTGTTGTTACAGCATTATTCCAAAATGGATAAAATCCCCCCCCCCCCCTTCAAAATTCTACTTACAATTCCCCATAATGACAATGTGAAAAAAGTTTTTAAATTTTTTTTTTCCTCAAGATTTTGGCAAATTTATTAAAAAGAAAAAACTAAGAAATATGTGTACATAAGTATTCCAACCTAATTGAGCTCAGGTGCATCCTGTTTCCACTGATCATCCTTGAGATGTTTCTACAGCTTAATTGGAGTCCACCTGAGTTGATTGGACATGATTTGGCACACACCTGTCTACATATAAGGTCTCACAGTTGACAGTGCATGTCAGAGCACAAACCAAGCATGAAGTCAAAGGAACAGTCTGTAGACCTCGGAGACAGGATATTGTCTCGAGGCACAAATCTGGGGAAGGGTACAGAAACATTTCTGCTGCTTTGAAGGTCCTAATGAGCACAGTGGCCTCCATCGTCCGTAAATGGAAGGAGTTTGTTATCCACCAGGACCTCCTTCCTAGAGCTGGCTGCCCGTCTAAACAGAGCATTCGGGTTAGTCAGGCAAGTTAGTCAGGCAAGTGACCAACAACCTGATGGTCACTCTGTCAGAGCTTCAGCATTCCTCTGTGAAGAGAGGAGAACCTTCCAGAAGGACAACCATCACTGCAGCAATCCACCAATCAGGCCTGTATGGTAGAGTGGCCAGACGGAAGTCACTCCTTTAGGTCACATGACAGCCCGCCTGGAGTTTGCCAAAAGGCACCTGAAGCACTCTCAGTCCATGAAAAACAAAATTCTCTCATCTGATGAGACAAAGATTGAACACTTTGGCATGAATTCCAGGTGTCATGTTTGGGGGAAACCATCCACCATCCCTACAGTGAAGCATGGTGGTGGCAGCATCATGCTGTGGAGATGTTTTTCAGCAGCAGGAACTGGGAGACTAGTCAGGACTGAGGGAAAGATGAATGCAGAAATGTACAGAGACATACTGGAAGAAAACTTGCTACAGAGCGCTCTTGACCTCAGACTGGGGTAACGGTTCATCTTTCACCAGGACACAATGAGCCTAAACATACAGCCAAAAAATCAGAGGAGTAGCTTCAGGACAACTCTGTGAATGTCCTTGAGTGGACCAGCCAGAACCCAGACCTGACTCTGATTGAACATCTCTGGAGAGATCTGAAAATGGCTGTGCACTGACGCTCTGCATCCAACCTGATGGAGTTTGAGAGGTGCTGCACAGAGGAATGGGCAAAACTGTCCAGAGATAGGTGCACCAAGCTTGTGGCATCATATTCAAGAAGACCTGAGGCTGTAATTGCTGCCAAAGGTGCATCAACATAGTATTGATCAAAAGGTGTGAATACTTATGGGCATGTAATTTCTTATTTTTTTTATTATTTTTTTTTAATAAAGTTGCAAAAATGTTGTCATTATGGGGTGTTGTGAGTAGAATTTTGAGGGGAAAAAATGAATTTACTCCATTTTGGAATAAGGCTGTAGCATAACAAAATGTGGAAAAAGTGAAGCGCTGTGAAAACCTTCTGGATGCACTGTATATTATATTATATGCAGCATGAGGACTTGGAACTATGTCATCTGGCATTTAGAACATAACCACCATTTAAAATCAAACAATAATGAGTTACTTATCTGAGTGAGTACATTTCTGTGTGGAAATCGGCTGTCTATCTTACTAACAACCACACCTGCTCCCAATCCATCATCAACAAGCATCTACTAGCCACCAATTCTGTATAATTGGTTGTCAAACTGGGACACCTATCAGAACAGAATGTAATTTCTCAGAGGGACGGGCAGCCAACCACAGGGTGTTTCAGGCTATTGTTGGAACACAAGCATCAATCTACAGACATTTGTGGCAAATTGTGCAAAAAATTAGAGAACCTTGCAATCACCATCACTTCCCTTTGTGGTACAACAGACCAGGGGCTGTTTGTGTTTCTCCATGTGGAACTGGAATTGTGTTAGGAAGGGCATCTGGCATAAAAACCTGTGCCAAATCCCAATTTGGATCTGTCCGTGCTGGTGACCTCGTTAAACTGGGAACAGATACATCCACATGTAGATTCTGAAAATTTTTTAAAGTAATTCTTGACGTTGAGAAATAGCCTGAATGCTTATATCATGTCAGGATGTTGATTTTCTTGTATTTGATTTATATAGTAGATGCTGAAAGCGCTTTGCAATAATGCCTCACATTCACCCATTCACTCACACGTCAGGGTGCTGCCATGCATGCTGGGAGCTACTTGGGGATTAAGGACCTTGCTCAAGGACACCTTACTGATTTTCCTGTCTGACCAGGGAATTGAACCTATGACCATCTGGTCACAACCTTTTATAATATTTAGGCCAACACTTCCCATGTGTGCTGCTGGTAATAACCTTGTTATAAGATAATCGGTAGCAGGATAAACTTGGCTTGTGAGGCGTCCCCGTTGATATAAATTCTCTATATTTCACTTTTTGCACTCATCGTATCTTCCTCTCCTCATCCATTTCCTATTCAACCCACCCGCGGGTTGTGTTACTTCTGTGTTTGATGTGACTTACACACTTTCATTTCATGGCATGAAGCATTAATTTGACTTTAAGTGACTTTAACCTCAAAGGAAGATTAAGACAGACAGACAGAGAGTGAACGAGATGGAGAGACATCAGAGGGAGTGAGAATTCAACTGTACACTACAGGGTTGGCATAGCAACTACCAACCCGTTTTATTATTCCTCTATTCTATTATTCCCTTTCTCGTTCACATCGTTCTCATGCCGCACAGCTGCTGTATGCTGCAGGGTAGAACTGTGAACCAACCTTTTTGTTCAATGGGCCGATTGTTTCTCCTCTCTGTCACCGCTTCCTGCTTTCACTGCTCAGAAATCTTCATCTATGTCTGTTGAACTTTCACCTTTGCCTGCAATATTAAGGCTTGTGAAAGCTATACACTGTGGCGTACCTCCATTACCACTTTCTGTCCTAATGCCTTCTTGGACTGTGACGGACGGCCCTTTCCCCATTCACCGTACTCTGTTGGATTGCCCGGTGTTTGTCCTCCGCTTTGTTATTCACAAAAGAAGAAGAGGTGAGTCCTGTGCAGGCCCTGGGGCTCATTGGTGCCGGTGCTTCTTTCTGCATTCCTTTGTGTGCAGATGACGAGTGCCTATGACTCCACCTGGATGTGACACCATTTCAATACAGGTTACTTCTCCAGCTGTGGCTGGTACCCACTTACAGCTGGGTGGACTGAGACAATGCAGATGAAGTGTTTTGACTCAAACTCAGGTCTCCTTATCCACGGAGCTACATGCTCTATATTAGCAAGCAGAACTACTGCTGCTGAAACACGTGCAGAGGTTCATTTATTTGAATCTTTGAACAGATTTTCTTACAGATTCAGTGATGAAACAAGCAAACTCTATACCAGTTGTACGCATCACTCTTGTATGTCGAAAATGTAATTTTATTGACAATCATCAGCAGTTAGCTCTAAACTGACAGTTTTGTTATTATGAATGAGGGTGAATGCTGATATATTACTGGGGCAGAGGCAGTCAAAAAATATAATTCAGTCTTAAAATGCATTAAACATGATGGCAAATATGGGATGAAATATACAACCTATCGAGAATGCAAAACAATAACTAAAGAATGGATAGAATGTGTGGCTGGGGATGACACTAAAACCTTTCTTCTGTAATGCAAATTAGTGACGGCAAACTTGCAAGAGCGCTTTGAACATTGTTCCAGAGTCCTTATCAAAAGGAAGTCTTACTGAACACTGGCACCTGCTGGACAGTTCATACATGTGCATCTATATCAAATATTCAGAGTTACAGAATGCAGTCAGCATAGGGCCAGAAGTGCACTAGCAGATATGTTGCTTGTCTCATAGAGAACACATAAAAGCAATAACACAAAGAACACACAATATAACAAAGTCAATAAATTGTAATAATAGCAATGAACAACACTTACAAACAATTTAAACACGTTGTTGTATCTCAGGACCCTACACCATTTTTATGTTAATAAAAGCAAAGGTTAGAAATCATATAGAGTGTTTTAAGACCCTTGATCAACAATGGTTTTATTAAAATGAAGATTTTTACATATTTGTTTTTCAAAGGAAAGGAAGAAGAAAAAAGGGGGCAATAGGTGCTATTCTGGAAATGGCATTGGAGAGCGCAATCCCCCAACCCAAAGGTTAAAAATGTTAGAAGGGAAGGTGAAAGAACAGCACTTATCTCATCCTATACCATCGCTAAGGTGTCCTCAAGCAAAGTGCGCCTGGTGTGCATGGCACCCAGTGTGCACGGCACCCGGTGTGCATGGCAGCTTCCTGACATCAGGTGAATGTGAGGCATCAATGTAAAATGCTTTCAGCATCTGCCATAGGTGGAGAAGCGCTATAGAAATACAATGTTTTATTTGCAATCATTTATAAATCAAGCGCCACATTCATATTTTAATGTTGTTCTAGTCACCTACATCCTGTGATTGCGCGCAGTGTATGTGAACATTCCTACACAATCCAGTAGGGGCCAGTGTTTATCAGGTGGCAGCACAGAACATGTTGCCTTTGTTTTCATGTGGCCTCTGAAATACTGTTCAAAATACAGATGTTTCAAAGGATATGAAATGTTTCAAAGCAGTGTTTTCTGTTAACCATCATTAATTTGCAGTTGACAAAAAAAGTGTGAAAGTTATAGTCACATTTCAATCCATTCTTTAATTCTGTTTTTTACCTTTCTGTGTGGACTCAGGAACAACATGTAAAACACAGGCTTCAAAATGTTTCCAAGCAGTTCAAGTTCAACTTAGCCCACAGTAATTTGCAGTAACAAGGGAAAGGTTTAACACCATCTCCAGCCACATGTTCTTTCTAGGATTTACTTTCCCATTCTTTTGTATTTTGTCTTTTGCCCAGACAGTGGGAATCATGTTTCTCACCCTGCTTGCTATCTTAGTTCATTAGCTGATGCTAACAGGAGGGGCAGAGCAGGCACACCTATATGATGTTATACAGGCAAAACAAAGTTACTTTTGGATTTAATAGTTCATCAAAGTTTGCAGTGAACTTATCAGTTCACCCTGATTGTGCATTTGTTCTAATTTGGTGATTTACAAGATGATAGCAATTTGTTTTTGAGTTACTGTCTGCACAAGATGGCTGGGATGGACTCACTCACTCACTCACTCACTCACTCACTCACTCACTCACTCACTCACTCACTCACTCACTCGCCCACCTTGAATTTTTGCTGTTCAAACCCTACACTGTCACCAGCATAAGGAATAATTATGTTTTAAATGCTGACAGAGAAGTATTACCCAGAGATGATCCATGGCTACTTTAATCACACTGCTTTATTCTTCATTGACCACCACAACCTCTTGTTATTATTAGATTAGATTAGATTAGATTACATTACATTATGTTACATTAGATTAGATTAGATTAAATTAGATTCGATTATATAGACCTCTATTGATCCCTTGGGAAGACTCCCTCAGGGAAACTAAGGTTCCAGCAGCATTGTATAGCAGCACACAGGGTAAGAAGCACACAGAATATCAAAAGTGAAACTAAAAAAAAACAGTTTGCAAATATAAATATAAAATAGAAATACCAGACATACTGGTCAATACTGGCTTATTGGCTACTACTGCTCCTCTCATTCCTGACCTCTGTCTTCCTGTTCCTGTATTACTTCTGTCATTCGTAGCTACATTGATTATAGTAGTGTGTGAAGGAATATATCCTAAATGTGCTTAAATATACATTAGCCATCAGTACTTTTTTTCCTCATTCAGAATCATTGTATTATTCTTTATCTTTTATTGAGCCAAGAATATATTGTTACATTTATGAGTGTGTTCTAATGTTTGGAAGTGATCATTTATAATTTAATAGACCGTGTTGCTGTTGAAGAATATATTACTCATATGCCCATAGTGATCAGTATTTATCAATGCTTATTAAACATGTAATCTATAGCTAAGGTTAATTACATGATACCTTATATGTTCAAATACCTTTGAAATATATGTTTGAATGCTTTTGAATTGTGTATTGTGTGTACCAAATTAAAGGTATGTTATGTTTATGATTATATTTGCTTTTAAGTTTTGCTTTTGCTTTAAGTATTAGTTTAGTTTCTTTGCATGCTGTTATAAAGATGATTTACTTATATAATCATTTTTAAAGTGTTGTAAATGTGATGTGTCCCTTTTTCAGTGAGGCCCAGAAAGATACATTGAGAAACATCCACATGTTGCAAACAGCATATGGAACAAGATGCCAGTACTGACCACAAACAGTCAGAGAAAGAAACTAAACTTGATACATGGGTATGATTAGACTTGTTTGTCAGAATATTGTGCAACTTTGAGATGGGCAAATATTTCTGTGATATAACCGCAGTGATGAGACTTGATGACAGTCCTTCAGTAGCAGTTTTCTGACCCAAAACAATTTCCTATCAGTTTAGGCACAGGTGTCACTTTAGGAGAAAGAGGAAGCAAGAACACTCCACGGCACATGTGTGCAGGACCAATGCCACGAAGCAGAGGGATGAAGACCAGACCACTCAGATGAAGGACAGCGCCTCAGATTAGCATGAATCATTGTATTAGCATAGGAAGACAGAGCAGTATAAAAACAGAATCCAGCCCACTGTTCGGAGTTCCTCTTTGCTGAGAGCTTGCTGGAACACCAGGCGCCTGGTTGGAAGCTCTCAGCTACTGCGACCCTCAGAACTTCTGGGTATGATTTAATCTATCTCACTCATTCTGTAAAACTTGAATTCTGTTAAATTCTGTGACATTTAAATTCTGTTTAATAAATCTCTGAGTGATGGTTTAGCCCTCAGGGTAATTGTGTTTAAATTTAAATAACTGGTCAAAACCTTCTTTCAAATCAATGGACACGCGGGATAAGAGAGACAGGGGGAGGCAAGTTCACTCGAGAACCCTGACTTATCCCAAGATGTGCCTCATTTGATCTTTGCGATTTCCAGTCCCAACTGAGCACGGATGACCCAGTTCATCTCTTGGACTATTTTGGGTTGATTTTAGCCTGCATCTTGAGCGGTATCTGGTGCCGTAGCCCACTGAATGTACTGATCTTGTACCGAGGACCTGTTCTTTGACTGCCATGTTCAGAACCATACAGTCCCTTCGACCAGTCTTTTGCAACAACTTCATGTCATTGTAAACCATTATACATGCCATGGGAAGGCTTAGCTTTCCATGACACCTCGTCTTCTTAATCTTGCTCATCACCCTTAGTTGTTGCTTCCAGTAGTACCCAATGGCTAACTCAGCCACATGGGGTGTGCAGCCAGTACAGTGTTCAGTATTTATCAATGAGGAGGGATAAATGAGGAGGGTTGCGTCAGGAAGGGCATCCGGCATAAAACAAGCCAACCCAACTATGCAGACTCAGAATCGAATTCCCATACTGGATCGGTCGCAGCCCGGGTTAACAACGTCTGCCACTGGTGCTATTGCCCAACAGGGTGCCGGTGGAAATTGGGCTACTGCTGGGCGAAGACGACGAAGAAGAGGAGGAAAACGTTGCCACGAACAGCGGGAGAAGAAGAAAACTAGAAGGGTGGAAATGAGAGTGGGGACTTTGAATGATGGTAGTATGACTGGTAAAGGGAGAGAGCTGGCTGATATGATGGAGAGGAGAAAGGTAGACATATTGTGTGTGCAAGAGACCAAGTGGAAGGGAAGTAAGAGCAGGAGCATCGGCGGTGGGTACAAGTTGTTGTACCATGGTGAGGACAGGAAGAGAAATGGTGTTGGGGTCATTTTAAAGGAAGAGTATGTTAAAAGTGTGTTGGAGGTTAAGCGAGTGTCTGACAGGGTGATGAGTGTGAAGTTGGAAACTGAAGGGGTGATGATGAATATCATCAGTGCATATGCCCCACAGGTAGGTTGTGAGATGAAGGAGAAAGAAGATTTCTGGAGTGTGTTAGATGAGGTGGTGGAGAGTGTGCCCAAGCATGAAAGAGTGGTGATAGGAGCAGACTTCAATGGGCATGTTGGTGAAGGGAACAGAGGTGATGAGGAAGTAATGGGTAGATACGGTATCAAGGATAGGAATGGGGAAGGACAGATGGTAGTTGATTTTGCAAAAAGGATGGAAATGGCTGTGATGAATACCTACTTTAAGAAAAGGGAGGAGCCCAGGGTAACATATAAGAGTGGAGGAAGGTGCACACAGGTGGACTACATTCTTTATAGGAGATGCAAGCTAAAAGAAATCACAGACTGTAAGGTGGTAGCAGGAGAGAGTGTCACTAGACAGCATAGGATGGTTGTTTGTAGGATGACTTTAGAGGTAAAGAAGAAGAAGAGAGTGAGAGCTCAACAAAGGATCAAATGGTGGAAGCTGAAGGAGGAAGACTGTTGTGTGAAATTTAGCGAGCAGGTGAGAGAAGCACTAGTTGGAGGGGAAGCAATTTTGGACAACTGGAAGAGTACTGCAGATGTGGTGAGGGAGACAGCTAGGGCAGTACTGGGTATGACATCTGGACAGTGGAAGGAAGACAAGGAGACTTGGTGGTGGAATGAAGAGGTCCAGGAAAGCATGAGGAGACAGAGGTTGGCGAAAAAGTTCTGGGATAGTCGGAGGGATGAAGAGAGTAGACAGGAGTATAAGGAGATGCGGTGTAAGGCGAGAAGAGAAGTGGCAAAAGCAAAGGAAAAGGCATATTGCAAGCTGTACAAGAAGTTGCATAGTAAGGAAGGAGAAAAGGACTTGTACCGATTGGCCAGACAAAGGGACAGAGCTGGAAAGGATGTTCAGCAGGTTAGGGTGGTAAAAGATGCACATGGTAATGTGCTGACAAGTGAGGAGTGTGTGCTGAGAAGGTGGAGTGAATATTTCGAAGAGTTGATGAATAAAGAAAATGAGCAAGAGAAAAGGCTGGATGATGTGGTGAGAGTAAATCAGGAAGTAAAAGAGATTAGCAAGGAAGAAGTGAGGGCTGCTATGAAGAGGATGAAGAGTGGAAAGGCAGTTGGTCCAGATGACATTTCAATGGAGGCATGGAAATGTCTAGGAGAGATGGCAGTAGAGTTTCTAACCAGATTGTTTAATAAAATCTTGGAAAGTGAGAGGATGCCTGAGGAGTGGAGACGAAGTGTGCTGGTTCCTATTTTCAAGAACAAGGGTGATGTGCAGAGCTGCAGTAACTACAGAGGCATAAAGCTGATCAGCCACAGCATGAAGTTATGGGAAAGAGTAGTAGAAGCTAGGCTTAGAAAACAGGTGAAGATCTGTGAGCAGCAATATGGTTTCATGCCGAGAAAGAGCACTACAGATGCAGTGTTTGCTCTGAGAATACTGTTGGAAAAGTACAGAGAAGGACAGAAAGAGTTACATTGTGTGTTTGTGGACTTAGAAAAAGCTTATGATAGGGTGCCAAGAGAAGAGTTGTGGCATTGTATGAGGAAGTCTGGAGTGGCAGAGAAGTATGTTAGGGTAGTGCAGGACATGTACAAGAATAGTGTGACAGCGGTGAGATGCACAGTCGGAATGACAGACTCATTCAAGGTGGAGGTGGGATTACACCAAGGATCAGCTCTGAGTCCTTTCTTGTTTGCAGTGGTGATGGACAGGTTGACAGATGAGATCAGACAGGAGTCCCCATGGACTAGGATGTTTGCAGATGACATTGTGATCTGTAGTGAGAGTAGAGAGCAAGTTGAGTCTAGTCTGGAGAAGTGGAGATATGCTTTGGAGAGAAGGGAAATGAAAGTGAGTAGAAGCAAGACTGAGTACATGTGTGTGAATGAGAGGGAGCCCAGTGGAACAGTGCAGTTACAAGGAGTAGAAGTGGTGAAAGTAGATGAGTTTAAATATTTGGGGTCAACTGTTCAAAGTAATGGAGAGTGTGGTAGAGAGGTGAAGAAGAGAGTGCAGGCAGGGTGGAGTGGGTGGGGAAAGGTGGCAGGAGAGATTAGTGACCGAAGAATATCAGCAAGAGTGAAGGGGAAAGTTTACAAGACAGTAGTGAGACCAGCTATGTTGTATGGTTTAGAGACAGTGGCACTAACAAAAAGACAGGAGGCAGAGCTGGAGGTAGCAGAGCTGAAGATGTTGAGATTCTCTTTGGGAGTGACAAGAATGGACAAGATTAGGAATGAACATATCAGAGGGACAGCTCAGGTGGGATGGTTTGGAGACAAAGTCAGAGAGGCGAGATTGAGATGGTTTGGACATGTGCAGAGGAGGGACCCAGGGTATATAGGGAGAAGGATGCTGAGGATGGAGCCACCAGGCAGGAGGAGAAGAGGGAGACCAAAGAGGAGGTTCATGGATGTGCTGAGAGAGGACATGCAGGTGGTTGGTGTGAGAGAGGAAGATACAGAGGACAGGGTGAGATGGAAACGATTGATCTGCTGTGGCGACCCCTAACGGGAACAGCCGAAAGACAAAGAAGAAGTACCCAATGGCTCTTCACTTCATTGTCAGCAACCTTTATCTCATTTGGCCAGCTTATAATTATGACAACTAGGACTTGTGTCCTTAATTGTTTGTAGCTCTTCCTTCCCAGTCAGCTGGCTCTTTAGGACCTGCTTCACCCTATGGACATATCTGTCTGTGGCTGACTTCTCTGCCTCCTCTTCATGATGATTCCCATGCGACTGCTGAATACCTGTAGGCAATTAAGCTGTCCGATCTGCTTTGTTGCCTTCTGCTAACTCAGGCCCTTCAAGCTTTTGACCAATAACAACTTTCTTAATTATATAAATAATCCATTTAAGAAGGAAGGACAAACAAAATAATTCTTGAACAGTCTCCTCAAAGATCAGTTGCCACAAACATTAGCACACATATTTCATTTTTTTTAACACATTTTTCATATTCCTCCCACACATTTCCTAATTATTGTCCCCTGTAAACCTGAATAATTAGTTTTGCTCTGTCACAGTGCTGACTTGAGCTTTGACCTCTCCCCAAGTCGTTATTCACTGCTTCTTGAATGAGCCACTTTTAATCACTAACCCTTGATGAATCAGCCCAGGGCAACAACAACACATTACTGTGTGTAAGACCCCTTAGCAGAAATAAATAGATGGTTTAATATGCAGAGAATAGAATGACACAGTGAACAGAAACATACAAAGAAAACTTTTTTATAAAAAAGTGAGGAAAACCCAGATAATGTGGCCCTGAGGTAGAATAGTTTTATTGCACATTGCAATAAATTCTACAGTTTCTGAAAGTGCACTGGGGAGATCGCTGATAAATATTTCCAACATCTGATATTGCGATGATGACAGTGCTGCATGATGTCTAATGCCAGCCCGAAATCTCCAATAGTGGTCTTAAGATGTTATGTGGTGGTGAATGGCCAAATAATTTCAATCACTTTCAGGATCTTCATTGACTGAAACCTCTTGTTCTGTTGTTTGGAGAGTTACCTTGTTGGAATGTTTCCACTTAAAGGTGTGAAGTGTTTGCATTGATTTGCTGTGAACCCAGAGGACACGTGAACACACACCAGCATATAAGAAAATGGAAAATTTTAGTTTCTGGATAAGCTTATCTTTCTGCATTCAGTTTTTACCTTTATTTTGTCTTTTGTAAATAAAGTACTGACAGCTAGGTGGTGGTGTACACTCAAAATCATTCTCCACATGACGATTTTTTTTTTGTCTGGTATCATCATGGGATTGATCCATTGATGGCATCAGATGTTTTTTTTTATGTATTTATTTATTTTTCTTGAGTATTTATTGGTTAGCTGACACAGTTTGCAGGTTGGGCCTGGTCTGGGAACATGCGCTAGTTAAGTGCATTGGTGCATCCACCACAATATGGACATATCTTGGATCCTGGATAGAAACCTCCCAATCAGACAACCTGTCCATCACAACCTCTCAAAAGGCACCATATTCACTGCAGCCAGGTGCATCATGGACATTTTCTTTTACTTCTCCAGCTGTTGGATTCCTCAACACTGAGGTACCTGTGTGCTAGATCATGTCCAGAGAACCACACCACCAAGAACCACACCATGCAAGTACTAGTCAACATCAGAGGTACCCATGGTTCCTCATAAAAGATATTGTGCTAAAGACATCTAGTCATCGCCTTAGGTCATTCGATTGTGCTCAAGTGTCACAACCATACCATAAGACAGGAAGCACCATGACCCTAAACACTTGGACCTTCATTCTCCTGCAAAGATATCAGCATCATCAAACATCTGTATCCATTCACCTCAAGACTCAATAACCTCTTCCCAGTGGTCTCTCAATCTCAAGGTCTGAGGACCCAGAAGCATGAACATCAAGATAAGTGAAATTCATACAGATACACTTCAGATGTCCAAGTCCAGGAAGTCATTGAAAGCCTGGATGTGTCTTGAAGCAGGTCAATCACAAGTCCAGACATTGTGATTCTTCACTCAGCTTCTCAAGGAGCACTCATTATTCTGCAAAGATCAAAGCGTCATCTGCAAAGTCAGTAAATCTTTGCTAAAAAAGATACAATTTGAAACAAATGTACAAATATGAATTTTAAGGTAAATTTAATGTGCATATGACATTAATTTTGTTCATTCCCATTTCAAAACACAATAAACAGAATCGACAGTTCTGTCAGGACCTGATGGAAAATTCAGAAATAACTTTCAGGTTTAATATGTAGATAATAAAACCCTTCACATCCAACAGTAAGTCATACAGTCATCAACAAAGCTGCTCTCCTTTATGTGGGTCAATCCTTTCTCATTCTCGCTGAATTCTGGATGGTTGTCCTCCCCTTTTTCACTTGTATCAAGTTCTGTTTCTTGGTCAAGATTGTTTGACAAGTAAACAATCCATTATTAATCCTGCTACTGAATCAAAGAAGCTTAGTAAGAATAAATATATCTTGCATTATGTGAGTAGCATACCTTTGATCAGTGAATCCAGGGCAGCACATATAATATGGAACAATAATGCATGTTTATAGACAGAAAGATAGATAGATGTGAACTTTATTGTCAGATCATGGATCTGAAATTTGTTTCGCATGTTCAGCAGCTCCGTATAACACAAGGACAATAGACATCATACATTAAAACAATTACATCACATAAAGAAAACAACAATAAACAATCATCCATTTGCCTTCACACTCTGACTCTATGAACTAAGCTCCCCATTTAGTTTCAAGATAGACTGATGTATAAATGAGTTCTTAAGCCTGACTTTGTTATAGTGCGGCACACAGTAGCGTCGCCCTGATGGTAAGAGCACATATTCAGAATTTAGGACATGGCTGGGGTCAGAGGCGATGTTCTTTGCTAACCGCATCATGTTGTTGTGATATGTGACTTCATACTGACCATCCAGAGACTGTCCCACTATCTTAGAGCAGATTTTAAGCAGTTGTCTAAGCCAGTTATTCTCAACCGCGGTGCCGTGCCGTGATCGATCGTCAGGGGTGCCGTGGGCAATTATCAAATATCACCATTATCAGGTGTATGTGCTGTAATAGTGTGGCAGATGATGTAATGCTCTTTTATTCCAGTAGATGGCAGCAAACCGCGCAGTAGCGCTGAGCCGTGTGCCGACAAGGAGGCGTGATCGCCATTTTAATTCCGGTCAAGTTTGTGATTTGCGTGCATACAACCCCTGGCAAAAATTATGGAATCACCGGCCTCGGAGGATGTTCATTCAGTTGTTTAATTTTGTAGAAAAAAGCAGATCACAGACATGACACAAAACTAAAGGCATTTCAAATGGCAACTGTCTGGCTTTAAGAAACACTATAAGAAATCAGGAAAAAAAAAAATTGTGGCAGTCAGTAACGGTTACTTTTTTAGACCAAGCAGAGGGAAAAAAATATGGAATCACTCAGTTCTGAGGAAAAAATTATGGAGTCATGAAAAACAAAAGAACGCTCCAACACATCACTAGTATTTTGTTGCACCACCTCTGGCTTTTATAACAGCTTGCAGTCTCTGAGGCATGGACTTAATGTGTGACAAACAGTACTCTTCATCAATCTGGCTCCAACTTTCTCTGATTGCTGTTGTCAGAACAGCTTTGCAAGTTGGAGCCTTGTCATGGACCATTTTCTTCAACTTCCACCAAAGAGTTTCAATTGGATTAAGATCCGGACTATTTGCAGGCCATGACATTGACCCTATGTGTCTTTTTGCAAGGAATGTTTTCACAGTTTTTGCTCTATGGCAAGATGCATTATCATCATGAAAAATGATTTCATCATCCCCAAACATCCTTTCAATTGACGGGATAAGAAAAGTGTCCAAAATATCAACGTAAACTTGTGCATTTATTGATGATGTAATGACAGCCATCTCCCCAGTGCCTTTACCTGACATGCAGCCCCATATCATCAATGACTGTGGAAATTTACATGTTCTCTTCAGGCAGTCATCTTTATAAATCTCATTGGAACGGCACCAAACAAAAGTTCCAGCATCATCACCTTGCCCAATGCAGATTCGAGATTCATCACTGAATATGACTTTCATCCAGTCATCCACAGCCCACGATTGCTTTTCCTTAGCCCATTGTAACCTTGTTTTTTTCTGTTTAGGTGTTAATGCTGGCTTTCGTTTAGCTTTTCTGTATGTAAATCCCATTTCCTTTAGGCGGTTTCTTACAGTTCGGTCACAGACATTGACTCCAGTTTCCTCTCATTCGTTCCTCATTTGTTTTGTTGTGCATTTTCGATTTTTGAGACATATTGCTTTAAGTTTTCTGTCTTGACGCTTTGATGTCTTCCTTGGTCTACCAGTATGTTTGCCTTTAACAACCTTCCCATGTTGTTTGTATTTGGTCCAGAGTTTAGACACAGCTGACTGTGAACAACCAACATCTTTTGCAACATTGCGTGATGATTTACCCTCTTTTAAGAGTTTGATAATCCTCTCCTTTGTTTCAATTGACATCTCTCATGTTGGAGCCATGATTCATGTCAGTCCACTTGGTGCAACAGCTCTCCAAGGTGTGATCACTCCTTTTTAGATGCAGACTAACAAGCAGATCTGATTTGATGCAGCTGTTAGTTTTGGGGATGAAAATTTACAGGGTGATTCCATAATTTTTTCCTCAGAACTGAGTGATTCCATATTTTTTCCCTCTGCTTTGTCTAAAAAAGTAACCGTTACTGACTGCCACAATTATTTTTCTTGATTTCTTATAGTGTTTCTTAAAGCCAGAAAGTTGCCATTTGAAATGACTAGTTTTGTGTCATGTCTGTGATCTGCTTTATTTCTACAAATATAAACAACTGAATGAACATCCTCCGAGGCCGGTGATTCCATAATTATTGCCAGGGGTTGTGAAGTTCACACAGTGCTGCGTGACACGTGACACATGACAGTGGTGTGCCGCAGGATTTTGTAAATATAAAAAGGGTGCCGTGGCTCAAAAAAGGTTGAAAATCACTGGTCTAAGCCCAGATTTAGCAGTGACGGACAGACAGCTGAACCACACAGCGTTACAATACTGCAGAACACTGAGGATGATGGAAGTGAAAAACAGCAACAGCACCTGATGAGAGGCCCCAAAAGACCGCAGGCGATGAAGGAAATAGATTCTTTGTTTGGTCTTTTTACAAACAAAGTCTATGTGATGTTTCCATGACAATAAACAGTCAATCATCACACCCAGATATTTAAATGACTCCGCCTGTTTTACACTCTTGTTGTTTATGATGGTGGGTGCTACTGTTACAGTTTTTGTACAGAAAACCACCTCCTCTGTTTTTTTTTTTTTTTGGTGTTTATTTCCAGAGCGTTTTTGCTCCACATCACAACCTTGTCGACCCCCTGTTGGTGCAGCTCAGGACTGTCTGTGTTTGACAGCAGTGTCAGCAATACAGTATCGTCTGAATATTTGATGACGTACTGATTACTGGATGTTGCACGACAGTCATCAGTGTATAAGGTGAAAAGCAGGGCTGAACTAACACAGCCCTGGGGGGCACCGACAGAGGTCGTGATGGCAGAGGAGAGTGTGTTGTTCAATTTAACCAGTTGGACTCTTTTTGTGAGGAAGGATGCGTACCAGTGAATCAGATATGGATTAACTCCATGTTGTGACAGTTTGAAGATCAGGATGTCTGGTTTAATAGTATTAAAGGCTGATGAGAAATCTAAGAAGAGAGCTCTTGGATAATTATTTGACTTATCAAGGTGCTTTGTGATAATGTGGATGAGGGCAGCAACAGCATCCTCAGTACCACAGCCAGTTTTATAAGCAAACTGGAACGGGTCCAGTTTGCCGCTGACTGAACTTTTTAAATGTTTTATCAAGATTGTATTTTGCTGTCCTACCACAATTTGCGACTTGCACTAGTTGGCAACAGGACTTGATAGTGATTGTTCTGTCAATTTATGCTAATTTCATGGCAATGTAGCCATATTCATTGGTGAACAACTTGATAAATGATAATATCTTAATACAGTATAAGATATTATCATTTATCAAGTTGTTCACCAATGAATATGGCTTTAGGGTGTATGGTTTTCTGAAAGGTGTAAAAAGCCATATTCTTTGGTAAAACAACTTGATAACGATTTTATCATATATAGTGGTCCGTCATTTATCGCGGGAGTTACGTTCTAAAAATAACCCACGATAGGTGAAATCCGCGAAGTAGTCAGCGTTATTTTTTACAATTATTATAGATGTTTTAAGGCTGTAAAACCCTTCACTACACACTTTATACACTTTTCTCAAACAGGCATTAACATTTTCTCACTTTTCTCTCCTGTGTAAACACTCACAGTTCAAACCTTAGTAGAAAAAAAATAGAACGTTTTCCTATAAATAATTATGATGGCTTTTAGAACTAACAAATTTAATTTTAATGATCAACCTACGAGGTTGGACACGTAACAAATTATTAATAGCGACTCACCAGTATTTCACAGTTCCTCTGACCGCGCCTCTTCGTCGTGGCGCCGCTCCGCTGTCCGGATTGGCTGATTACTCGGGTGATATGAAAAATATTACCCATCTGCGAAAAGGGTGTATTGCTATTTATTCTTTAGTGTTTTATCCACTCTTATTGGTGTATCATTTATAGGTATATGATAATAGTTGATACATTTGGCTGTGACGTAACTTAGCAGGAGTTAACAGGCTCTATGTTTCGCTTGCTAGTTGTCTGTTCATAATTCACAAGCATGATGTTAGAACGGAGCTATAACTGAATCCTCTTGAATCTTAACTAAATAACTCTAAACTCTTTACACAGTTAGGGAATAACCCTGTTGTGTCTGATGATTTGTGGGCGTTCATGCTGAAATTTACAGTCACAAATTGAGTTTTACTGGCGACACGTTAGCGGAACCGGTAAAACTCAATTTGCCACCATAATCCAGCATGAACGTCCACAAATCATCAGACACAACAGCGTTATTCCCATTCTAATCCAATTTCATCTTTAGCATGGTTTGTTTTTCTGTAAGTACTTAGGTCGGTGAAACTTACCGTAGCAACAGCGTCTTCATGCCAAACTGGAAATTCTGTGAGCAGACCCACAGATTTCTCCATCTCGTCACCTGCATTGAGTTAATCCATCAATCAATCCAGTTAAATCCATTAAATCCATGCATTTCGGCATCGTCGTTGCTGCACTAGTTTCTGTTGCTCTCAGCTGACAGCACCATGATTGACACTTGCACAGCAACGCAGTCAGGGCGCAGAGTTATACATCAAATGTGAAACGGTCAAATATTTTGCCACCATCTACTTGATATTTTATGGTCTGAAATCTCACATGATTAACCAATTAGATTTGCGGAAAAATGGATTTGGATTAGAATTTACTATTACCTTTAGTATCTTGCTTTCAACTCCCTGTTCACCCTTCCAGCTACTTGAGTAGCACAACATAATGGGCAGAATTTCAAATTCAGTGTGATGATGTAATCCAGTGTTTTCAGTATTTACACAGAGGAACATAGAGAAAATAGGAATTTCTGAGGGATAGGAAAATGCAGAACATCGGCTTAGTCAAAAAATATGACAAAGGCTGAAAATGTCAACGGATTTTAGTGGGGTCACTGCAATTCTGCACAAGGCTACAAAGGCCCACCATAGACTTGCCTATGAATTGATCTGCTATATTTCTATGTGGTGCAGTTCTGTCAGTGCCGTCATCCAGAACCCTTGAGGCACCCTTTTCTATGAACACAACTAAAGTTTTCTTTAGAAAAGTCAGGGGATTGATGCAGTCGATGAATGTATCATGCATGGAGTTCATTTACATCACAGCTTCATGGTCAAGTGGAACAGAGAAGGACTTTGTTGTAACAAGACAGATCCAATCTAGGCTGGAGTTTCCCATGCACCTTCGGGCAAACTGCAGCTGACGTGACATGATGTTAGAATGGTGCTATAGCTGAATGGGAGAAGCACAAAGTTGCTAAATGCATGTGTTGAATCTTAACTAAATAACTCTAAACTCTTTACAATGTTCAACTCACTGTTCACCCTTCCAGCTACTTGGGTAGCACAAAATAATGGGCAGAATTTCAAATTCAGTGTGATGATGTAATCCTATGTTTAAAAAAAAAATCCAAAACCCTTGAGGCACCCTGTTCTACAACACATCTAATGTTTTCTTTAGAAAAGTCAGAGGATTGATACAGTCAAATGAGGTGCTTTTTGTGACAGGGGCACGAAAAAAAAAAACCTGTGAGAATGGGTTAATAAATCATGGAGTTCTTTTTCATCACAGCTGCATGGTCGAGTGGAACAGAGAAGGACTTTGTTGTAACAAGACAGATCCAATCTAGGCTGGAGTTTCCCATGCACCTTCGGGCAAACTGCAGTTGAAATTTCACAGATTCTTTTTAAGAAAATTCTTCTCTATTCTACTCCATCATGAACCTGTATAAACAGTGATGCACCACATAAAAGCTGCACAATGCGCAGTTTCTCCAACCACAGCCACAGAAGCATATATTTCCTTCAGATTTGTCATGGGTGTCTTAATTCCCCCACTTATCTCCAGACAGATTTACCACAAAGTACCATGGTTGTATTTTTTAATAATTGAAGTAAATGAAATCCAAGACATAGTCACTGACTGGGAAATGTTTTTGTATCCACCCACTAACTTGTCTAAACAAAACTGGTTGGTTGTGTTGTACTAAACGATGCCCATGTATTCCATTATTTTGGCTTGGAAATGTTTTGCTGAGATCAAGTTGTGTAGAGATTTCTTTTTGCTGTGATTTTAAAGGGCATAATTTTACACATCATAAAAAGGAGAAATTCTGAAAGGTACTGAGTGTGAGATCTGGACAGAGGAAGGAAGACAAAGAAACTCGGTGATGGAAGCTGTTCAGGAAGGTATAAGGAGAAAGACAATGAAAAAGATTTGGGATAGTTGGAGAGATGAGCAAAGTAGGAGTACAAGGAGATATGACAGAAGGTGAAAACAGAAGTGGTAAATGGAGATGGCCTACAGTAAGCTGTGCGTGAAGTTGAACACTAAGGAAGGAGAAAAGGGCTTGTATTGATTGATCAGACAGAGGGACCCAACTGGAAAGGATGTGCAGCAGACTGGTGTGATAAAGAATGCAGACGATAATGTGCTGACAAGTGAGCAGAGTGTATTGAGAAGGTGGAGGGAATATTTTGAGGAGCTGATCAATCAATCAATCAATTTTTTTTTTATATAGCGCCAAATCACAACAAACAGTTGCCCCAAGGCGCTTTATATTGTAAGGCAAGGCCATACAATAATGATGTAAAACCCCAACGGTCAAAACGACCCCCTGTGAGCAAGCACTTGGCTACAGTGGGAAGGAAAAACTCCCTTTTAACAGGAAGAAACCTCCAGCAGAACCAGGCTCAGGGAGGGGCAGTCTTCTGCTGGGACTGGTTGGGGCTGAGGGAGATGAATGAAGAAAATGAGAGAGAGAAGGCTGGATGATGTAGAGAGAGTAATTCAGGAAGTGCAAGGATGAAGAGTGGAAAAGGAAGCTGGTCCAGATGACATGCCAGTGGAGGCATGAAAATGTTTAGGGAAGATGGCAGTGGAGATTTTAATCAGAAAGTTTAATAAAATATTGGAAAGTGAGAGGATGACTGAGGAGTGGAAAATAAGTGTGTTGGCTCCAATTTTTAAGAAAAAGGGTGACTGCAGAGCTGCAGTAACTACAGAGGCATAAGGTTGACCAACTACAGCATGACCCAATGAGATAGGGTAGTGGAAGCTAGACTTAGGACCCCAGTCTGACGCAGGCTACTTCCCCAGCCAAGGCTGGTATACCCATTACAGCCAGGTGAACTGAGTCAATGCAGATTAAAGGTCCCCACATACTTTCGTGTCCCTGTATTGTGCACAGTTAGCATGTTAGAAAAAATGAAGCATGTAAATGCCCTTACAATTCTCTGGTCATGTAACCTTTGAATTATTATAAATATGGCCATTGGGTATTGCAAAGACTTTGCGTCTGTCTGTCTGTGCTCAGCATAAATCCAGTTCTATTGGGGAGAGCAGTCTCGTTTGAGGGTGGGTGCTAAAGGGGTAAAATATGACAAATATGACATAATTTCTCTACTTCCGGGGACAGAAACACGGCACTTTCTCAGAGTTTGTGGGCAAATTACATGCAAACAAAGTGAAAATATAAAGAATACGGCGGGAAAGTGGACATGTGTTGTGGTGCAGGCGAGAGAACGGAGCTACTCTGGTTAGCTATGTAGGCTAACACTTACCGACACTACGTCTCCCATCTGTCTCGTCTTTCCTTCTCCACTGGGAACAGAAAAAAAAACCTTTCGCACCTGCTTCAGTGAAATTGCAGCTGAAAACAAAACAGTACACCATTTTTCCATGTGAAGTTATGCTATATATATATATATATATATATATATATATATATGGCTATATATATATATATATATATATATATATATATATATATATATATATATATATATATATATGGCTATATATATATACCCATAAGTGGTCAAATCCGGCGATATCACGCAGGGTTCAAACGAGACTGTGATGCTCTATTCTCTGGTCATGTAACCTTTTAATTAGTTGTGTTTTTCCCATATATATGGAGCTGTTTGTGCACTCATGGTGGTTTGGCTCACATTTTTACCCCAGGCCAAAATATTGCCATCAGGTATTGCAAAGACTTCACGTCTGTCTGTCTGTCTTTGTTCAGTGTAAGTCCTGTCCTATTACTGCCAGGGTCTTCAAATTCACAGGGACCATTCTTGGGACACAGACCTTGGACAAGTTCAAAGATGGCTAACCTTGACCTATTTTAAGAGGTCAAAAGGTCACTTTTTTTTTCTTCCTATTTTAATGTTCTGTATTGATGGCGACTTATCAGAAGAAGCCGTGACACGTGTCTTGCAAACCGACCATGGGCCGACATTTTAGCAACAGCAGCTGTTTCACTAGCTTGTAGTTAAAAAAAAAAAATCCCCGGGTCTGTAAATGAGACATTTGCTCGGCTGTCACACTGTCCAAATGTTGCCACCTGTTTCCAGCGCTTATTGCGCTTCTCTGACTCCGTCCAATGGGAAGGAGCGGCGGCTCTGGAGGCGGAGAAGTTGGAGGAGAGAGTGAGAGAGACGTGCACACGCACACACACAGACAGGACTGAGAGTGGAAGTCGGCGGAGTCACATATGAAATCACAGACTTTAACTGAGGACCGGGTTGCGTCCTCAGGATGCGCATCGCTCCTCCGAGCTGCAGCCACAGGTTGACCCACGCGATGCTGCTTCTCTGCGGGGACCGTTCGGCTCCATCTCGTCTTCTGATCGGATCCGCACGGACACCGGCGATGGATGAGTGATTGAAAACAATCCGAACTGATCGCATCGGGGCGAGGACGAGGAAGAGGTGGAAACACCTGCGCGGAGCGACGCGTAAAGACGTGCAGGAGAAGCTGGAAAGGACGCGAGCGATGACGGGCTGTCCGTGACAAGATGAAAAAGAAAAAGTGCGGTGGTGTGTTTTCATCCAGCTAGTGATTCAACGCAATTAACCTGGGGGACAGGGAGGCAGAGAGAAGAGGTAGGTATATGGAATCAGACAGGGAGGAGGGGGTGGGGGTGGGGGTGGGGGGGGCATGAAGGTGCCTGGTTATATCATGTACTGAAAGTAGGTTATTGTTTTTGCATAAATCAAATACATCCGTAATGCATCCAACTTAGCCAGAAGCAGTGGCAGCGCATCTCCTGATATCTGAGTGATTATCCTTTAGTGTCTCTCGCCTCATTTGCATGAGGATTTGCACCAAAATAACAATGCGAGACAGATGACATTTTATGGTACAGACTGCTGAAGGAAAGCACTGATGGATGGAGGAGAAGAGGACAGAAAGAGGGAGAGGCGGAGTGGGAAGATCACTCAAATCAGACTCAAGGATAAGAACATATTCCCCAAATGTGCTGCCCTTCCTCACCCTGGTGCCCTTTTGGAGTTTGGGCTTTCCCTCCTTTGCTTTGCTGTTATCCATCACAACGTGCCTCCACTCTTTTTTCTATATGATAAATTGTATCCATTTGTCTCCTTCTTCTCCGGCGTTTATCTCCTGGGTGTCTTCTCACTGTACTTTTCTTTTGTGTGTTTGTTTGCAGACAGGTGTGTCACCATGGAGCCTCCCCCCTCTCTGAGCTTGGCTCTGCTAGGAGGGAGCGAGGATGAGGACCAGCGCTTCCTTCTGCCCCTAAGCAACATATCCCATCCATCCACCACAAGCAACCAGCCAGGATCCAACCATTCCAACCACATGGGAGGGTCGAGCCTCGACCGTCTGAATGGCAGCACTTCGTCCCCGTCTCCTGCCACACCCAACGTGCCACCGGCGCCACTCCCCAAGTTGCCGCTGTCTTCCTCTGGAACACAACCTCTGCCCCCTCCCATCCCCAATGCTTTGCACCCCACCAGCACCCCGCTGTCATCCTGCCTGGGCTCACAGCACAGCTTGAGTGGAGACAACTCACCCATCTACAACGCCTTGTTTTACTCCTCTTATTCGCCATCCATGGAGCAGCGGGAGAGGGACAGAGAGCGCGACAGGGATCGACACAGAGAGACAGGCTGTAAACACAGACAGGCTAGTCCCCTGGTTCACCGTAGGGACAGTAATCCCTTTACGGAGATCGCCATGAGTTCCTGTAAGTACACAGGAGGGGTCATGAAGCCGCTGAGCCGCCTCAGTGCTTCACGTAGAAACCTCATCGAATCTGACAGCAGCAGTGAAACCAAAGAAGGTGGTGTTTCAGCTGTTGCTGGGGCAACTGCTGTTGGGGGGCGCGACCGAGAACGGGAAGTCCCTCCTACCTCCTCGGTGGGCCAGTCGTCCATCAATCAGCCCCCAATCCAGGGCCCTCCAGAGATTGTGATTTCATCCAAAGAAGACTCGCCATACCCTAGAGGCTATGACATCACTGACTCCACATGCAACCAGATGTCCATCTACCACCAGAACCACTCACTGGTGGAAAGCAGGCGGACCTTGAGCAGGTCAGGAGGCGTGGGAGGTGGAGGTGGTGGCAGCAGCAGGCAAGGAGGCGGAGGGGGAGTCAGCACTGGGACCGGGGGCAGCAGCTCGAAAGCTCCTAAACGGAAGAACCAAAACATTGGCTATAAATTGGGCCATCGTAGGGCGCTGTTCGAGAAGAGGAAGAGGCTGAGTGACTATGCCCTCATCTTCGGGATGTTCGGCATTGTCGTCATGGTGATTGAGACCGAGCTGTCCTGGGGCGTGTACACAAAGGTGAGAGGACATAAACCACATGTCCTGCAAAGTCTACAACACATTCACACTGGTGACCCAATTAGTGCAATCAGGATAGTCTAATGGTGGGTGCAGCCCTTCTAAAAGTTAGCTTTAATAATCGTGAATCCATTAACGGAAACATTAACTGTAAAAATGGCAAACCAATAAACTGGTGACATATTTAGCTGAAGCTACAGGTAACCCGCAAACTGTTATCGTCCAAATTTAGCGTTGGTTTACTTTTTGGCTCTAAAACCTTGAAAAACAAACCTAAAGAGCTCAAATTTTTTAATTTTGAAGCATAAACATGAATGTTCCCAAGAAGTTTAAGCATTCTAAGATCAAGTGATCAAGATGTACATAAATGATAAATGAACAAATGAAATTTAATTCAACATATAGTTTACTCACAGTATAGAATAAAAAATAAATCCATTCTAATGTAGCCAAAATTCCTCAAAATATAAGTACTTAAAATCTATATTATAAATGTGTTCAATTAAATTTATGAAGTATATAAAATCTCCCAAATAGCAAAATAGTTTATTTTGATCACAGCCAATAAACGTGGCTATAATCTGTTGAATCATTAGTCTTTCCTCAGAGCAAATATTTGGAAAATACTCTGAAACATGTTCAGAGGTCCTTCTATATTATAAATATTTAATCCAGTTGCAGTTCATAATTTGTTGCTTTTGTTGTCACATGTTGCAGCACAGTTTCTTTATTCTCAAGGTCGGTATCCAGGTAGTTTGCCTCGAGGGGCGGGTTTTCTCTTTGAAACATTGCCAAGCTCATGCAAATACATATAATTTGGTCACTTTTCAAAGGGGTCAGATTTGTCACTAAAGGCAATTTAATGTACAACGGTTCATTTCAGGTCATCTTAGTGTATAAATCTCACCGTTCAAAGTAATGTTAGCTGTCAGATGGCCGTTAGAAGAAAGTTTGAGACAATAAAAAACCATCTGATTTCAAGAAAACAACATACAGACCGAGCGTGTTGTCACGAAAGCACAAATTCTCGCCTTCGGATTGGCCACTTTGCCTGGTGACGTAGCGCCGACCTTGAGAGTTTTAGTAAATATACGGTCCTTATATAATATGTTGTATAGCTCATGTTAGGTGCAAAGTGCTGACATCGCACCTTAAGTTAGCTTGCGGCGAGTACCTCTGTTGTGAGCAACAGGATGTATAATGTACTTCAAAAAATCCATACTTGTGGTGACTCTGGACCTGAGCAAGGGGAGCAGTTTAAAGCAGTGATTCATGGTGGATTTAATGGTTCATGTGTCTTGAAAAGCCTGTAGCGTCATATAATGTGATGCTAAAGGGCTAATCTTTGCATGAAAACTTGCTAGCATCACATAATACCATGGTGTCACATAGTGTGATGCGAGTGGGCTAATGTTAGCATGAATTCAGTGCTTCCATTATAGGCAATGGCCTTTTTAAGGACATAGAGTTAAAAGGTATTGTCACCTTAAAAAAAATTACAACCTAACTGTGTGGTTGTTGAGGTTTTTTTGTTTGTTTGTTTTTTTGACTGACTAACTAACTAGCTAACAAACATATAACAGACACACAGACTTGGACCTTAGAGGATTATGGTGTACATTAAGAAATTGAGATACACATAGGAGGAAAAAAAAAAATCAAATTAATGAATGTAATCTATCTTGAGCTCCTCCTGCTCATCCAGCTCCTCAAAGTGATGCTTGTTGCCTTTACATGATGTGTTAGTTTCAGTTATTTGCTTAGTGTATAAACCCCAACAGTAACAAATGTATGGTGTTTAGGGTTTACAAACATTTTTGAGTGTTAAACTTTATTTTAAAAAATGTTACTGGTAGCAGAACTAAACTTCGTGGAAGATAACTGGTCTGCGCTGGCAGTTTTCAAAGTTTTCTGAGCAGCTAATTCGCTAACAAAAACTTAGCTTCATTAATTAGCTGAACTGTGCCCACTGCTGGGATCATGGGCAACATTAACTACATAATAACCACATTTATGATTGCTTCATAGCCCCGTGCCCTCACGTGCACATCCACATGTTGCAGTAGGGTTGTGTGCTGTAATCAGACGTGACACTTGCTGTTTCTCGGTGCTGTAATGTACATTTGCAGAGGTCAATAGTCATTTGTCAGTAGTCAGCCAGGATCTCATTAGTCTGTGTAATGGGGACTTTAATAAGCTGACTCCACCCCTGGACAAGGTTATCTGTCCACTTTGGTTGTGTTTGTACACACACCCATTGTTCCAATGAGGCTTGGCGCACATTTGTGCTCACCTTCCCGACGCAGCGCTCCATATGTCCTCATTTCTTTCCACGTATCGGTGTGGCGACGTATGACAGCGGGTTGGCTTCCGTTGGTTGATAAAGCAGAAACAGACTTATGCAGGTTGTCATATGTGGATCACTGATCATGTGAAGGAGGACATGGTGTTGCGTGCGCACACAGATGTGCAGGTGGCCTATTAGAATAGAGCAGCTGGGCGTGTCCATCCGTGTCTGACTTGGTCTGTGTTACCGTTTCTCGAAAACCCCGTTTTTCAGTGTCACCGTTACAGAGGCGCAATCTCTTTATTAATGATTTCATGGTTTAAATTTTTCTCTCTGTCCGTCCTTGGCATTTTCAGTCTTCTCCATCAGGCAATTGTCTTCCCTGCAGGGGAGTGTCAACACTTTTTATCTTCTCTCTCAGACCTGTGTCTTCATTGTGCTTTTTCCTTCTTTCACCCATTCCTTTTCATCCTCACTTCCAATCTCTCTCTTTCTTTCTCTCTTTCCTCTGCTTTTCTTGTGGGCGTCAAACTGGGGGAGTGTGATCGGAAGAGAGCCGGCTGGATGAGAAATGAAAGGCTGCTGAAGAAAAGGTGATAAAGAAAATCCTGAATAGAATTTTCAGCTACAACCAGAAAAGTATTCATTTCAATCAGGCAGCATTATATGTTAACCACAGACAGACGGCTGTGAAACAGAGCATGATGACCACAGTGTTGGTCAGCGGTTCTCACTCATGATGAAGAATTGTGTGTAAAGTACTAATGTGACTCTGTGTTTCCTGTTTGTGGTGTTAGTAGTCATTTTGTCCAATTATTTATAGGCTCTGAAAATGGAAGGACTGTGCATAAAAGAGGCTGTAATTTCTAAGTGGTTCATTCAATGATTTATTGAACTTCTAGATTTAAAGCTAAAGGTCTACATATCAAGCACACACTGATTATTTCATACCAACTGCATTGTGGTGGCAAAGAGAGGCAAACTTACAAAAATATCCAGCCCAGTCACATTTTTTTGTGTCCTCCCGTCACAAAATGATTCAAATTTTCGTGACAGAGTTTTTTTAATCTCACTATTACCAACCCTAATCTTAACCATCACCTAACCCTACTCCTTCCCCTAACCCTAACCATAACCACCTCGACCTCCCTGCTGCACTTTTAATCACGTGCACCCATCACTGAATGAATTACAACCCCAATTCCAATGAAGTTGGAACATTGTGTAAAATGTAAATAAAAACAGAATACAGTGATTTGCAAATCCTCCTCAACCTATATTCAGTTGAATACACCACAAAGACAAGATATTTAATGTTCAAACTGATAAACTTTATTGTTTTTGTGCAAATATTTGCTCATTTTGAAATGGATGCCTTGCGACGGGGCAACAAAAGACTGGGAAAGTTGATGAATGCTCAAGGAACACCTGTTTGGAAACAGGTGAGTGTCATGATTGGGTATAAAAGGAGCATCCCCAAAAGTCTCAGCCATTCGCAAGCAAAAATGGGGCGAGGATCACCACTTTGTGAACAACTGCGTGAAAAAATAGTCCAGTAGTTTAAGAACAATGTTTCTCAACATTCAATTGCAAGGAATTTAGGCATTCCATCATCTACAGTCCATAATATAATCAGAAGATTCAGAGAAGCTGGAAAACTTTGTACACGTAAGCAGCAAGGCCAAAAACCAACACTGAATGCCCATGACCTTCGTTCCCTCAGGCGGCACTGCATTAAAAACTGACATCATTGTGGAAAGGTTCTTACCATGTGGGCTCAGGAACTCTTCAGAAAACCATTGTCGGTTAACACAGTTTGTTACTACATCTACAAGTGCAAGTTAAAACTCTACCATGCAAAGTGAAAGCCATACATCAACAACATCCAGAAATGCCGACACCTTCTCACAAAAAGCGCAATATGAAATGGACAGACACAAAGTGGAAAAGTGTCCTGTGGTCTGATGATTCCACATTTCAAATTGTTTTTGGAAATCATGGATATCGTGTCTTCCAGACAAAAGAGGAAAAAGACCATCCAGATTGTTAATAGCACAAAGTTCAAAAGTCAGCATCTGTGATGGTATGGAGGTGTGTTAGTGTCCATGGCATGGGCAACTTACACATCTGTGATGGCACCATCAATGCTGAAAGGTACATCCAGGTTTTGGAGCAACACATGCTGCCATCCAAGCAATGTCTTTTTCAGGGACGTCCCTGCTTATTTCAGCTAGACAATGCCAAGACACATTCTGCATGTGTTACAACAGTGTGGCTTCGTAGTAAAAGAGTGCGGCTACTAGACTGGCCTGCCTGCAGTCCAGACCTGTGGCCCATTGAAAGTGTGTGGTGCATTATGAAGCGCAAAATATGACAACGGAGATCCCGGACTGTTGAACAACTGAATTCGTACATCAAGCAAGAATAGGAAAGAATTCCACCTACAAAGCTTCAACAATTATTGTCCTCAGTTCACAAACACTTATTGAGTGTTGTTAGAAGGAAACGTGATGTAACACAGTGGTTAACATACGACTGTCCCAGCTTTTTTTTAAATGTGTTGCAGGCATCCATTTCAAAATGAGCAAATATTTGCACAAAAACAATGAAGTTTATCAGTTTGAACATTAAATCTTGTCTTTGTGGTGTATTCAATTGAATATAGGTTGAAGATTATTTGCAAATCATTGTATTCTGTTTTTATTTACATTTATTTACACAACGTCCCAACTTCATTGGATTTGGGGATGTAGAATAAATTTGTGCTCCCATGATGAAAATTTTGCACTTTTCACGACAATATGATAAACCAATAGATTAATGTATATTTCATGCTGGTGAATCACGACATGCCGAGAGACTTGGCTGAAATATCATGTACTGTCTAAATATTTAGTAGGGTGACCAGGGGTGAGTTTTTTTTAAAAAGTGATGAAAATGTCCTGATTTTCATTGTTTTTCATGTTTGAGCTTCTTTGAATAAACCTTGAGTATTCTTTGAATATGGGAGCTACTACTTGCTGGAACTATAGGCGGAATGGATCCAGAACAACTGGTAATTTGGCTGAATGGGTCATTTTTGCTTATATTACACCCAAAACAAGTATTGATGAGATGATGAGGTCTCACCATTAAAATAATCAAGTAATTTAGCAACTATATAAAGCTATAGGTCGGCATTAGAAGCTCCAAACTCTTGACAGAACAGCCACAGAATGGCAGAACGGGAGCTTGTGTGGTGCCATCTAGTGTTAGTTTTCCCAATATGGTGATCTGCTATTCTGGCAATTTGAAAAGAGATAAGTTTGTGTTTTGAACATGACATGCATGTCGGGGGGGGGGGGGGGGGGGGGTTGCTTTGTGTGATAGCATTTTCATAATCCTGAGATTGGTTATGCAGGGGTGGTGGCCAAGTGGTTAACGTGCTTGGTATCGGTGCAGAAGGTTTCTTCATGCAGTGTGGAGTTGTGTCAGGAAGAGCAACTAATTGAATGGAGTTCATCCAAAGAGCCATTTTTTGAGTGTACCCCCCCAATTGTCTATGTACTAATTTACAAGAAAGTGACAGAAATCTGCTAAATTGTTGTTAAGATGTTAAGAGGGGTAGGGGGTGGGAGGATTCACCCACTTCCAAAGTTAACGGTTTCCTCCTCTGCTTATAGTCCACCCTTCCACCCTTCCACCAATTTTCAATGAAAACCGTTGAGTAGTTTCTATGTAATCCAGCACTGACACCATTATCTGCTTGGTAGAGACAGTCCAGGGAGCTACACATGCATCAGCAAATCCTGATCAAAACTCATTTTTAACTACTGAGCGCCAAGATGCATCTTGTTTTATGATTGCGCATTTGGTTTGATTCCAGAGGATACTGGAGTTCATTCAGACAGTTCAAGCTCTCACTTAGATAATTGAGGTGGAAAGAAGCCCGCTGGTTGGACACAGATTGTGATGATGTGAAGGGATATGGATTTTAGGGGGAGCAGACAGGTACAGGCAGTGAAACCAGTCTAGATGAAAAACTTAATGATTTCTTCTATTGATTATTGGTGACTCTCTTCCACTATGCGTCCATGAACACATACAGTGGACACACCTGTACACTAAATTTGGGTGACATTGTTAAGGGCCTCTTCACACATAGTGCGAAGTTTGGTTGACGTCTGGTCAATTACGGTGAAACAGCACAAAACAGTTCGAAATTAGCGCACCACGAAACATCGCCCAGCGGGCAGGCATGCATGAACCTGATGCAAGAGTTCGTGCACACGCTGGTGTCTTTTGAGCAGGAACAGTGCCAGGTGCAGCACATGGCGCCGCTTATGTGGAAGAAATAAAAAAAATAAAACCAGCTGGTACGTGTGGTACCATATTGCACTGCTTATGTGGAATAATAAAAAAAGAAAAAAAAAACACCACTTGTGGGATGCAAACCCACACCTTCAAAAGCTCTGACTACCAGTCAGTGACTTTACCACTGAGTTACAGAGCTGTTCTTTGAAAGCTGCGGGAATCTGCCTCATATCAGGAAGGGCATGGAAGTATTACAAAAAAATTAAACTCACACACCATATAAAAACACTGCATTTATCAAGTGAGCAATACAGATATGATCCGTTCTGTTCCTCTATAGATGACCCATGGTCACAGACATATAGTCATGAAATGGCATGAATGAGAAGCAGTGTGCTCTGATGTCCACAACTACTGGTCCGGTGCGTCCAGTCGGCCGCACGTGTGTCTTGTGGACGGCGTGCCGCAACACAAACACCACGTCATGTGGAACAGAGCTCACGTGAGTGACGTGATGGTCAGATCACCTGCTGCGTGTTCTGATCCGACGGTCCATTTCAACCTGGCAGGCTGTCAATGTCCACTTCGTGCGCGCGCTTGCTGGCCGCAGCTTGGTGCCACCGTGATATATGATTTTATTTATGTCCATGTAAATACAGCAATCAGACACACGCGCCTCACAGTGGACAGTTGGTAGTCCATGTCTGTCCAAACACAGTAGGTCTTGTCCAGCTGGAATGTCCAGAGTGACAGATCACCACAGCTGCTTCTGTCATAGCCACACCTCCTGTCAGTTCTCAGAGCACACACCAAAGCCATACTTGTGTGGTACTTATAAAAATTTCTCCTCCAGTATGACAGTGGTCATCTGCAGTCTGCTGTTGTGCCAAGAGTACAACTGGCCACACATTTTCTAAGTGCCATGTGAGCAGTATTAGATGTTGGTGTGTGTCACCTGGAATTTGGTCGACACCTGCCGCCAGAGGGTGCGACGGGTTCACACAGCGCATACTTTGTCTTTCAGCCACTGTTGTGTACAAATAGTTGTAGCAACAGGTGTACGAGGCGCTAGTGGCAGGGACGATTTCACAAGGTTTGCACATGATTCCTGCGTCATGCACACTAAGTGTGCACTTCGTCCAAAATTTGCACTGTGTGTGAAGGGGCCCTAAGATCCAAAGTACATTTTGAGAATCAGATACAGATAATTTAACATGTACACTTTTTTCCCTTTAAATGGTCCCATTTACACTTTCCTTCTCTAAATCCTGCAAACTGCTTCTAAACCCTTTGTGTCTTTGGCAGTACCCACAGACTAAATGTCACTGTGTGCTGCTGATATGTGTTTGTGGCTCTCAAATGTTCCTACACTTTTTTCAGAGGTCCAGCTGCTCAATCTTGCTACCAAAAATAGAGATGAAGAATATGAGTGGAACTAAACCGGGTGGGTTGGAGAGTGATGTAGGAAACAAATTGGGATGACAACAGAGGGTGATGCGTTTGTGACTGTGGGAACACTGAGTAAGCATATGTATATTCATGTGCTTAAACAGATTTCAGATCCTGACAGCACATATTGGCTGTAGCCCACAGCTATGACATTCAGTGCACTACGAGGGTTAGCCGAAAGGTTTGTAGGCTGATTATGAAGGAGTAATGTCAGAGCAGTCATATGTACCATCCATTGACTTAAACTGTTGGGTAACAGGTTTTTTCATGTGTGGCTGCAGACCCGGCGCCACAAGGGGGCGATGCCCCCTCACGTCATCAACCCCGCCCCCTCGGATGTGAGAGTTATCAAAAAATAAAAATAAAAAAGAAAGAAAAAGAAATACTGGAAAATATAGCAAAATATTAGTTATTCAATAATATCACGTATTTATCAAATAAACCAAATTAATTAACTAAAGTAATTAATTTTAAAACAAACGGATATGGCAGGTGTCTGTGTTCAAGCTATTTGATAGGTTGAGGGTTGCGCTTGTCAGTGCGGCAGAGGGCAAGGATCCTGAGTCCAGCGATTATGGCAAGGTGGACGAACTAAAGCATGCTCGATTTATTCAAGCAGTGTCAGAGCTGGAGTTCCTGGGATTCGTCAAGTCCACCTAGCAAAAGGCAGATCATGCAGCACGACTCACTTGTGGAGGGCGTTAATGCTGTGTTTACACATAACGACAACAAGTTACGAATGCCACGAAGTACACATTCTTGGCCGCTGATCACGAATGTGATTATTCGGGGCAGAGGCGTCAGGTGTCCTCTGGAACTGCTGCAACCTGTTACCACACGTTACGATTAATGGCACGTGTTGCTGGAGAATTATCAGGAACCATTACGCACGGTCAAGAATAGTGTTCCGTGTTGTTGCGCGCTATTGCACGTAACAGCGCATCGTTAAGTTCTGTCACATTGTGAACGAGGTGAATTGTCTCCACACACACACCCATATTCATCCAACCGAATTCAGATCGCTCCAGTTTTTCAGAAGAACTTTGTGACTGCATGTCTAGTTGGGCTCTGTGCCATGGAGTGGTGCACATGCCCAATTGCGCTGTGTTTGCGCATGTGATGGAGGGCTGTATGTGGGGTTAATCTACTGTCCGTGTCGTTTCTCAGATCAGTTGTTGGTTTGGTTTTGTGGTATGCAGGAGATCACTTGACCGAGGGTCTATACCAGAGGTAGGCAACCTGTTCCAGAAAGAGCCATGAGGGTGCAGGTTTTCTTTGCAGCCGCTGACTCCACCAGGTGATTTCACTGATTAATATCACTTTGAGCAGATGGAATCAGTTAATCAGTGAAATCACCTGGTGGAGTCAGCGGCTGCAAAGAAAACCTGCACCCTCATGGCTCTTTCTGGAACAGGTTGCCTACCCCTGGTCTATACGTTCAAATAATAATTAAAAAAATACTGTCATCACTCTTTACTCTTACTCAGTCAGTCTCTTACAACGGTGTAGCCTAAATACATGAGCTTTTCAGGAGCGCACCCAATTCATTACGCACGCTCAGAGGCACGTCCCCTTTGGTGCGCACTTTTTTGGGCGGGGAGGCGACCCCGCCCACTGTGATAAACTCATCGCCCCCTTAATATTTTTTTCTGCCGCCGGGCTTGTGTGGCTGTATTCAGTGTTGCTGAAAGTTGCTGGTTGGGAATATGTGTCTGCCAGGAAAATTTACCCAAACCTTTTGACACTGACAACAAATGAGACACCAAGCAGGTGGTTTTCAATTTAAGATCTTGAGTAATATGAGGTTTCAAAGGTACAAGTCTTACAGAGTGTAAGTCTGGGTGGGGTGTCTGCTACCCGTGACAGGTTGCAGGCTGGACACATTCACTTCTTTGTTTCTAAGGTCAAAAAGGAGTAGGTGGACATTTTCTGCAGAAGCAAAAAATATTTTTAAGACAAAAACACCTTACACAATATGTTCCAGTCGCTAATTACATTTTACTCTTTGTCACCCAAGTTAACTTTAGGACACAAAAGGTTATTACCATTCAACAACAGCAACAAAAAACATTAGATATATAACTCAAAATAATGGCAAAGTATCACCATAATGGTAATTTTTATGACGGTGTCCAAGTAAGAAAATGTTTAAAGATAAAGATCAACTTTATTTATGCTGAAGGAAATTGTTTTGCCAGAGTACAGAAACAGCAAACAGTAAACAATATTTTGTTAAATACACAATTACAGAAAGTGTTAGTATTAAATATAAATCAATCAATCATTTATTTATTTTTTACAATAAGTACAACAAATTAATGCAAAATGACCGGAAGATACAGTATATTGCACAAGATGTTTGACAATATTGCACGAACTCTGAATAACTGAATAACACTGATTAAATCTTTTCTTTATGAATTCATCTTGCAGAAGGGGGAGGAATTATACAGTCTGATTGCCACAGGTCGGAAAGACCTCCTGTGGCATTTTGTGGTGCACCTTGGTTGTTTCATTCTACTATTGAAGGTGCTCTGACAAAACGTCAGTGTGGCATGCTGGCAGTGGGAGGTGTTGTCCAGGATGCTGAGCAGCATCCTCCTCTCTGACACCTCTACCAGAGACTCCAGCTCACCCCCCAGGACAGATCCAGCTCTCCTGATGAGCTTGTTGAATCTGCTTGTGTCAGATGCCTTCAGCCTGCTGCACCAGCACACTACAGCGTAGAAGATGGCGCTAGAGACTACCAAGTGATAAAACATCTGCAACATATTTCTGCAGACGTTGAAAGATCTGAGCCTCCTGAGGAAGTACAGTCAGCTTTGACCTTTCTTATACACAGCATCTGTGTTTACCGTCCAGTCTAGTTTGCTGTTTATGTTGACACCCAGGTAATGTAGTTGTAGTAGTCCACAATCTCGACCTCTCATCTCGCTCATCTACTTTCACCACTTCTACTCCCTCTAACTGCACTATTCCACTGAGCTTCCTCTCATTCACATACATCTACTCAGTCTTGTTCCCACTGACTTTCATTCCCCTGGTCTCCAGAGCATATCTTCACCTTTCCAGGCTAGACTCAACCTGCTCTCTACTCTCACTACTGATCACAATATCATCTGCAAACATCGTAGTCCACGGAGACTCCTGTCTGATCTCATTCGCCAACCTGTCCATCATCATTGAGAACAAGAAAGGACTCAGAGCTGATCCTTGGTGTAATCCTACTTCCAAATTGAATGAGTCTATCATTCTTACTGTGCATCTCTTGCTGTCACGTTATCCTTGTACATGTCCTGCACTATTCTCACATACTTCTCTGCCACACCAGACTCCCTCATACAATGCCACAGCCCTTCTCTTGGCACCCTGTCATAAGCTTTCTCTACATCCATAAACACACAATGTTACTCCTTCTGGCCTTCTCTATGCTTATCAGTATTCTCAGAGCAAACATTGTGTTGTCGTGCTCTTTCTCGACATATTTCTCTTCACAGATCTTCACCTGTCTTCTAAGCCAAGCTTCTACTATTCTTTCAAATTACTTTAGGCTGTGGCTGATTAACTTTATGCCTCTGTAGTTACTGCAGCTCTGCACATCACCCTTGTTCTTACAGCACACACACAGCACATTTCGTCTCCACTCCTCAGGCATCCTCTCACTTTACAAGATTTTCTTAAACAATTTGGGTAGAAACTCCACTGCCATCTCTCCTAGACATTTCCATGCTTCAACTGGAATGTCATCTCAACCAACTGCCTTTCCACTCTCCATCCTCTTCATGGATGCCCTTACTTCATCCTTACTAGTCTCTTGCATTTCCTGATTTGCTCTCTCCATATCATTTAGCCTTTTTTCTCTCTCATTTTCTTCATTCATCAGCTCCTCAAAATATTCCCCCCACCTTCTCAACACTCTGTCATCACTTGTCAGCGCATTGCCATCTGCATCTTTTATCACACTAACCTGCTTCACAGCCTTTCCAGCTCTGTCCCTTTGTCTAACCAATAGGTACAAGTCCCTTTCTCCTTTCTTACTATTCAACTTCTTGTACGGCTTGCTAGACGCCTTTTCCTTAGCTTTGTCCACTTCTCTTTTCGCCTTACACTGCATCTCCTTGTACTCCTGTCTACTTTCTTCATCTCTCTGACTATCCCAATTCTTTTTCGCCAATCTCTTTCTTGTTATGCTTCCTGGACATCATTGTTCCACTACCAAGTCTCCTTGTCTTCTTTCTGCTTTCCAGGTGTCACACTCAGTACCTTCCGAGCTATCTCCCTCACCACATCTGCAGTTCTTTTCCAGTTGTCCAAAATTGCTTCCCTTCCATCCAATGCCTCTCTCATCTGCTCACTGAATTTCACACAACAGTCTTCCTCCTTCAGCTTCCACCATCTGATCCTTTTATGAACTTTCATCTCCTACAAAGAATGTAGTCCACATGTGTACACCTTCCTCCACTCTTATGTCACCCTGTGCTCCTCTCCTTTTCTTAAAGTAGGTATTCACTACAGCCATTTACATCCTTTTTGCAAAATGACCTACCATCTGCCCTTCCACATTCCTTTCCTTGGTACCGTATCTACCCATTGTTTCCTCATCACCTCTGTTCCCTTTGCCAACATGCCCATTGAAGTTCGCTGCTATCACCACTCAGAAATCTTGTTTCTCCTTTGTCTCACAACCTACCTGTGGGGCATATGCACAGATGATATTCATCATCACTCCTTCAATTTCCAACTTCACACTCATCACCCTGTCATTACCCCAATACCATTTTTCTTCCTATCCTCACCATACATGATACAACAACTTCTTTCTTTCTTTAATATTTATTTCATTCATTTTAAAGAAAAAAAACAGAAAAGCAGAAACAAAGCATCAAAACACCAGAATGAAAAGGAGCAGAAAGAAGAACAAGTCTTATGATTTCTGCCCCTTTTAACAATACAATCTTTCAATATCCAGCATCATAGTCAACATTATTTAACAGATTGCACAACTTGAACCCAGCACCTATGATCCTGCTCTTATTTCCCTTCCACATGGTCTCTTGCGCACACAATATGTCTACCTTTCTCCTTTTGATTATGACAGCCATCTCTCTCCCTTTACCAGTCATACTGCCAACATTCAAAGTCCCAACTCTCACTTCCATTCTTCTTGTTTTCCTCTGCTCTTGCTGTCTGTGGACACGTTCTCTTCCTCTTCTTCTTCTTCGCCTGGCAGTAATCCAATTTTCGCCGGTACCCTGTTGGGAAACGGCACTGGTGGTGGTCTTGGTTAACCCGGGCCTCGACCGATCCAGTATAGAAATTTGATTAGTTCTCTGTATCTTTATTTTGGCTAGTTTTATGTCAGATGCCCTACCTGACGCAATCCTACTTGTTTAGCTGGGCTTGGGACTGGCACTCAGATTGTACTGGCTGCACACCCCATGTGGCTGAGATTTGACAGTTTAAGGTTAACGCCCTGCCTCCTTCTACCCTTCTCATTTATTACAGTTTCCTGTATCATATCTTTAGGAGAAATTATATCTTAGTTAAGACAGCAGCACGGTGAACTCACAGGAGCACAAAGGATTCTGGGACAGCTGTGAAGATAAACAAATTCTTCTAAGATACATTCTTGTCTTAACTGGAAATTTATATGCTGGGTCTTGTGGTGAAGTTGTTAAGCTAGTTAAAACTATGTCCATAAATGACTGCCATGTCTAATTTAAGAAACAACATGACACCATGAGTGAATGGTCGTTATGAATAGTTGGGTTCAAGAGTTCTTCTGGACTCATTGCTGCCACCTAGTGCTGATATTTGCTGATATTTCAAGAAAAAAAAATATATTTGCTGTATTTATTTGTTACAGTGGTGTGACCTCACACAAGCACCTTCAACCATGATTCACAAAAGTTTATTTTCTTTGCCCTCTTGTTTCATTATTCTGGTAATAAACACAAGCAACAAATTGATGTTTTGCTACTCTATATGGTTAACTGGGGGTGTTTCTGAATGCAAATGACCTTGAACGTGCCAGAGCATGTTTTGAACAAATAAGATTCATCAACAGTTAATACTTACTGATGTGTGTGTGACTGGTGTACACCTGTTTGATAAATAATGATTAATTAATTAATTTATTTATTTATTTATTTTTCCACTTGCAGACATACTAAATTGAGTTTGAACAATGGCATTTATAAGCTTTTACTCACACAGTTTGATAAATGAGGGCACTGAAGAGACTCTTGAAGATGACCCAAGCTCTGCATCATCTGCAGCTGCCACTCCTAAGAAAAACATTGATTATAGTTGGGTCAAGAACCTCAATTCCGTGACCATTCTATGGCTAGTTTGTTTTGAGAATTGATTTGACTGTATTTATTTGTGCTAAACAATAGGATTGTACACTCAGCCAATATGCAGCCAATATGGCCCTCATCCTCAATTCTGTGACCATTATGTGTGACAGCAAAAATAACCTTTCAAAAATGAGCTTGACCTTCATACATGACCTTGACTTTAAATCAATCTGCAACTGTTATAAATTCAGTTTCACTAAAATAATGTGTTCATTCATAATCCTAGGTGCTCTCATTCAAAAGTTACATTTTCTCAATACTATATGGCGGTCATCTTGAATTTCTGGGTCAAAATAATACAATAATGAGGTCAGAATCAGAATCCTTGTGGTTAACTTATCCAAAAAAAGTGTCTTCATTCATGATTCTAGGTGTTCTGGTTCAAAACTAAATTTTTTAAGATGGCGCCGGTGGCCATCTTGGATTTGGCTTTCTAGTAAAAAATGCCAGACTTTTTGGGAGGGACCTGGGGGTTAAATTGTTTATAAAAGGCCCATAGAAGTCAAATCAACCCTCAAAACAAATTAGCCAAAGAATGGTCACGGAATTGAGGTTCTTGACCCTACTATTATGACACCTGGTGGTAGACCACAGGCAGTTGCATATCAATCAGATACTGTTGGAGTCTCAGGGTAGAGAGTTGATAGCGTTCAGCATATGAGACTTTGGTTCATGGGTGCCGCATCTTCTGTCTGTTGAACAAATTCAACTAATTTCATGAAATGTTTCCTACCCTGGGATCAGTGCTGCACCCATCGCTTTCAGCCAGAAACAAAGAAACAATTCATGCTATGAACAAAGTGCATGCTTCCAAAGAAGACCAAAGTCATTCAGTTTATGTAGAAAGCATTGGCCTCATTTTTGTGGAGTGACAATGGCATTGTTTGTTGACTACCTTGTAAACGGCCATTCCGGAAGCAGAGAGGACTCTGCCAGCTTGTTAAGGCAGATGCACGAGGCTATTAAGATCATGTGATTAGGAAAGCCAGTGAAGGTGGTTTCATTTTATCAGGACAGTGCCCCAGCTGGTAAATCAATGGTTGGCATGCCTACTGTCTGAAACTGTGGCTTTCAGCTGGGTGACCATCCACTCTTCTGATCTGATACACACACTTATTCCATATTATTTGTACATGAGGTACATTTAATTTAAGGAATTCCTGCCACAGTCTGCACAAATAAAGGATGTTGGTGAGTCTTTATTTCTATGAGCAGCTGAGAGGTCCTGTGTTGTGCGGTCAGAGAACTGTGCTCGAACTGCATGTCCTGTGGAGAGGCACTGTGCTGGTCATCGTGCAAAAAAACCCAATCCTATTTCTATGCTGTGCACAGAAAAAAACTGATCCAAGGTATCAAGAAGCTTTCACCTCTTTGCAGGTAGATGTATTCGTCAAGAGACATGCACAAATGAGGTGCATGCTCATGACTTTGTTTTGATTTATTTTGAAAATCCAGTATGCTCATAGAAAGTGAAGTACACAGTTCACATTTGTACATGGAACATTCTGAGGATAACACAAAAAAATACAAAACACATTTCCATTTTGGTCCATGTCCTGTACTGTGCCCCACCCCAATCGAAGCATCATTGTGATGATGATTAAGATAAATTTAGTGCACAAACGTTTCTCTTTGTCTTTCCCATTCACTGTTCTAGACAGTGGCACTAATTTCTTTCATTGTAAATTTCCATCCACAATTGTTAAAGCCCGGATAAATTAGAGCGAGAATATTTTATTATGAAGTAATACATGAATCTTAAATAATTAAATTTGCTCTCTGGCAGAATTATCAGTTTTCACATGAAAGTCATCCCAGATGAAAAGCAAAGCAAAGGCCTCGTAATTGCTTGTAACTTATCTTGACATCTGTTTGGAGCCTTTGTGCAGCACAACAGCAAAATGTCAAACTTCCTGTGTCAGTTTTATCTATATCTTTTATCTCTATCTTCTGTTTTATCAGTTCTGCGTCAGTGACCTGGACACCTCAAATAGTGATGCCAGTCATGTGACATTATGAGCTTCTGTTATGGGTGTTGTTAGAAACCGCTGAGCCATTTATCATGCAGGTGTTAGTTTTGGGGGATGAAAATTTACAGGGTGATTCCATAATTTTTTCCTCAGAATTGAGTGATTCCATATTTTTTTCCTCTGCTTGGTCTAAAAAAGTAACCGTTACTGACTGCCACAATCTTTTTTCTTGATTTCTTATAATGTTTCTTAAAGCCAGAAAGTTGCCATTTGAAATGACTTTAGTTTTGTGTCATGTCTGTGATCTGCTTTTTTTTTCTACAAAATTAAACAACTGAATGAACATCCTCCGAGGCCGGTGATTCCATAATTTTTGCCAGGGGTTGTAGTCCTGGACTTCAGACTCCTGTAGTATCTGCCTGATGGTAGGAGTCTGAACAGTGAGTGTTGGGGGTTTGTACTGTCCCTGACAAGGTTGTGTGTCCTACATAGGACTCTGGTTTGGTAAATGTCCTGCAGTGAGGGGAAGGCTGCCCCAGAGAAGTACTCTGAAGTTTTAATCACCTTCTGGAGAGTGTTCCTGTCTTGGACTGTGTGATTACCGTACCAGACTGTGATGGCAGTGGTGAGGACACTCTCAGTCGCACACCTGTAGAAGTTGCTGAGAATTTTGGCTGACATATCAAATTTTCTGTCTTCTCAAAGTGCAGTCTCTGTTGGGACTTCTTGATGAGCAGTCAGGTGTTAGGTGAGATCATAACTGATGTGAGTGCAGAGGAATTTGAAGGTTTTCACCCAATCCACCTCTGTCTCATCAATGTATAGTGGTGTGTGCAGCTCCCCACTCCGAATTGGATCAGTAACCATCTCTGGTCTTGTCTGCATTGAGGTAAAGATTATTGTTGCAACACCAGGTTACGAGATTCGCCACCTCTCTTCTGTATGCTGTCTTGTTCCCACCAATGATCAGACCAATGACTGTAGTGTCATCCACAAATTTAATGATGCTGGTGTTGTTCCGGGAGGCTACAAAGTCATACGTGAAGAGTGTGTAGAGCAGGGGGCTCAGCACACAGCCCTGAGGAGTCCCCGTGCTCACAGTTCTTATGCTAGATGTGTGGTTATGAACTTTAAATGACTGGGGTCTGCCTGTTAGAAAATTCATGACCGAGTTACAGAGAGAGGGTGTCAGTGCAAGTGTGAGGCGCTTATCTGTGACTTTGCAGGGGATGACTGTGTTGAATTCTGAGCTGTAACTGATGAACAGCATTGTCACATATGTGTCCCTGCCCTCTAAGTGCGTGAGGGCTGTGTGGATAGTAGTGTTAACTGCATCATCAGTGGATCGGTTCTGTTGATATGAAAACTGTGGGGGATCTACAGCGTCTGGGATGGTCTTTTTAATGTGGGTCGTGACTATCCTTTCAAAGCACTTCATTATGATTGGAGTGTGTGCTATGGGACCATACTCATTTAAGTAGGTGACAGTGCTTCTCTTGGGGATGGGCACTATGGTAGTGGACTTAAAACAGGCGGGCACAGAAGTTTATGCAAGGGACAGATTGAATATGTCAGCAAACACATCAGCTAGCACTCATGAGCAAACCCTGAGTGCGTGGCCAGGGATTTTATCTGGGCCAGCTGCTTTCTGCAGATTTGTTTTGCTCAGAACCCTGTGCATGTCTGCTGATGTCAGCATGAGTGATGTGTCCTGTTTGCTCTTCTTGCCCAACATCCTTCCCTGGTGATCAGAATGTTGGGCCTCAAAGCGAACGTAGAACTCATTCAGCTCATCTGGCAGTGTGGCTTGGCTGAATGTGACTGTGCTGCTCCTCTGCCGGAAGTCCATGATGTGTTGGAGTCCTTCCCACATGCATCGACAATCAGAGGTAGAGTAGTAACCCTCCAACTTCAGTCTATATTGTCTCTTGGCCTCTCTGTTGCCTTTGCTCAGGTCATATCTGGCCTTTTTATAGTCCTCAACAGTGCCTGAGATGAATGCAGCCCAGCGTGCACGTCGCTTGGCCCTTACATCACAGTTTACCCAGGGTTTTTCGTTGGGGTATTTTCTGCAGTGCTTTGTGGGAATAACAGTCTCTATGCATGTGCTAGTGTAGCTGATAACCGCAGAGACATATTTGTCCAAATCTACAGTACCATCCTCTCTCAAACCTGAAAGTTCTAAACATATCCCAGTTTTTACAGTCAAAGCAGTTGCGAGCACTAGTTCAGTTTTTTCATTCCACATGTGTACGTACACAAAGCATTTTATTTCAAATTATGTATTTATTTTTCAAAATTGATATTTGAGGAACACAACATGCCAGCTCTTTGCCATGCCAGTATTAACTTTTATGATGTTCAAGGATGAAGGATTATGGCTATCTGTATTGACCCTAATGGGGCAACTTGATGTAGCATCAGCAGTAATCATTCAACCATCCAAAAACAGAAATGAAGTCCAAAACAAAATTAAAATCTTACGTTACAATGAGAGCCAATGGAAAGGAAACAACAGTGAACTTGCACTAAGTTATTTAAAAGGCCAGTGGAAAATAAACAATACTGAAAATCACAATAAGTAATTCAGAAGGCCAACGGCAGCCTGGACAAACGTGTTTGACTTGCATGAAGGAAAACTGTATCTGTAGCCAGATGGAAGCAACTCAAATTCCTTGGACATGGGTTGGCTCGGTTGAACCACAGCTGACTGGAATGTCTTCAAAGTCCTGACCTCACATAGACAGGCAAGGTCATTCAGGGTCCCAGCTGTGAGTTTGCAAATCACTGTAACAGTACGCTGCTGTCTGTTTTTATTTTGAAGGTTACATGACCCAGAGCAACTTGCAAAGGAAACTATGTTGCTATATACACAAATGCTGACCAGGCTGGGGTGTTGACCAAGTTTGTTTCCAGTGCAGAATGATCTTGGTTCAAGGCCACCACTGCCCATTTTCTGTGTAATGTGGAGTTGCAACAGGAAGGCATCTGGTGTATAAATTGTGCCAAATCAACCACGCAGGTCTACCTCAGATTGGCTTTAGCGTCCCCAGTGATACAGTTGAGAAGCCAAAGGGACTTACTATATGTAAACTGTAATTGCATAAAGATTTTACATTTTTGAACAAATTGAAAATAATCACATTTTTCATTGTTTTGGTGCACAATGGATATGGTGTCTGTTTTGGGACAAAGCTGTTTATTACTCACATGTAAACACACACGTGGGCACACAGGAGGAAAAAAGCACAAATTTGCATGGTTTTCCACACTTTGCAGTAAAGCCTTCTTTGTTATTCAGCTTTTGGCTTTTTCTCATCAACGCAGTTGTTTGTTCCATGAAGGGACACGTGATATGACACATGACTATATGCACAGGAAGCCATGTCTGTTGCCAAGGCCAAACAAAAGCTGATACAGTATGTTCACTAATGTACGAGGTCTATCAGAAAAGTATCCTACCTTTTTATTTTTTAAAAAACTATATGGATTTGAATGACGTGCGATTACACCAATCATGCTTGAACCCTCGTGCGCGTGTGTGAGTTTTTTTCATGCGTGTCGGTGATGTCATTTCCCTGTGGGCAGGCCTTGAGTGAGATGTGGTCCAGCCCTCTTGGCTGAATTCCTTTGTTTCACACACTGCTCGAGATGGCGCGCATTGCTTTATCAGAATTTTTTCTGGACCTGTGAGGAATATCCGAGTGGACACTATTCGAGAAATTAAGCTGGTTTTCGGTGAAAAGTTTAACGGCTGATGAGAGATTATGGGGTGTTTCTGTCGGTGTAAGGACTTCCCACGGAGCGGGACGTCGTGCAGCGCTTCCAGGCGCCGTCGTCGGCCTGTTTCGAGCTGAAAACATCCTAATTTAAGGCTTAATTCACCCAGGATGTCGTGAGAGAACAGAGAAGATTCAGAAGAGGCCGGCATGAGGACTTTATGCAGACATTCCACTGTTTAAGGACATTTTGTAATGAAAGACGTGCGCGCAAATTCGCCGAGTCGTTTCCGTGACGACTCAGCGAATCTGTGTGCGCCGCGACAGGAAAAACACCTCCGTGTTGAAAACCATTTGTAAAATTCAGGCGGCTTTTGATGGCTTTCAACAAGTGAGTAACTGAGAAATTGTTTAACAGCTTGGGCATGTTCCAACTTGCCCGTTAAGGTTTCCAACGGAGGTGTTTTTCCTGTCGCGACCCCCCGCGGTCGGGTCCGGCCCGACATGCGACTCTGCCCGCACGTTCTTTCATTACAAAATGTCCGTTAACAATGGAATGTCCGAATAAACTCCCCATGCCGACTTCTTCTGAAAGTTCTCTGTTCTCTGACGACTTACTGGGTCAACAGAGCCTGAAATGTGGAAGTTTTCAACTTGAAACGGCGAGACGCTGCCGCCTCGAAGCGCAGATCGCCATCAGGCGCCATGGGCCGTCCTTACGGCGACACTACCAGACCAAAATCTCTCATCAGCCGTTAAAATTTTTACAGAAAACCAGCTGAATTTATCGAATGGTGTCCACTCAGTTGTGCCTTACAGTTTTGAAAAAATTTTGATCAAACAAAACAGCAGTCTCTGAGCCATTCCTAAACAATGAAAAAATCGATGAGAGGGTGGGCCACTCCTCACTGAAAGACTGCCCACAGGCGAATGACGTAACCGACAGGCGGGAAAAAAACTCTCGCATGCCCACGAGGGTTCAAGCATGTCTGATGTAATCACACATGATTCAAATCCATATGGTTTTTGAAAAAAATAATAAGGTCGGATACTTTTCTAATAGACCTCGTATTGGTCACTTCATGTGCTGATCTATGTTGGGAAAGTGTAGGTACACGGACCCACAACAGGGGGCGCAAATGAACGGACAATGGAGGAGGTCAAATAACAACACTTTACTGTTGTGAATGGGCACAACAAATACAACAGATTACAACAATAGACAAAAGCCAAATCACAAAAGGTGTCGTGTGGGCAGGCTCGAAGATAGGAGACGTCTGTCCAAAGCAGAACCGGAACCACATGATTTCCTCCGCCACCAGACCCCGGGAATACTGGAGCCGCCAAGTCCCGAACTCCCAGGTGGCCACTGCCTCCGCGTGTCGGACCTGGTACTGCTGGCGAGGAACAAAAAACAATTAAATGTGGGCGCGTTTGCACCCAGCAATCCGCACGGCAGGAAAACTACCTCCACCTCTCGTTGGAAAAGGAGTCGCACAAAAGTCACAAAAGATCACTGTCAAACAGTCAGCTGAGTACGTTACCTTCCAGGTAGAACGATATCTCGGCAAAGAGGTGGAGACGTCGTCCTGCTGATGTACCCCTGCCGATCAGATGATTGGTAACAGCTGTTGCAGGTGATGCGTGACAGCTGTCACCCTGGCTGCTCCTGTGAGGCGGCTGCGCCCTCTGGTGCCTGGAGCCCACACTCCAGACAGGGCGCCCTCTGGTGGTGGGCCAGCAGTACCTCCTCGTCTGGTGGCCCACACAACAATCTACTGTTGATTTACCTTGAATAACTTTAAAATTAAAAATGAACCTTGAAGTGACGCCATTGGGAATTATAGAAGCGATTGGTTTAGCCAAGAGCTTATCTTGTCCTTTTTGGATTTAGATGTCATGTTTGAGCTCATTTTGCTGTTGAGAAGGTTGGTTTTCTGATTGGCTTTCCCTCTTTGAGTGTTTTTTGCAGTGGTGCCATAGAGATGTTTGTAGTGGGTATACTGTGATGTTGAAATAAATTACACTCACCTGTAGGAGTTGGCCGATTATTGGTCTGGCCGATATTCAACATTTTTGCATTTATTGGTGTTGGCCATTTATAAACATGACATGCTGATATGACAATTTAATTTTGCAGCACTCAAAGTAGCAACTCACTTCAAGTTCTGCCTTCACAGGTACATTTTTAAATCTAATCGCCACTCAGCAACTTGAGTTTTCCATGTGGCCAGAACGCTCCACTTTTTTTGCGTGTCAGTGGCAGCTCAGAGTGTTTTCTGTTGAGTGTAGCAACTGTTGAAAAACCCCTTCTCTGTCTGCCTGAGTTAACGCAATCGTTGCTGCAGGATGTTGTGTCAAATTTCAGTTCAGAGTTGCAGAGAGAGGAAAACAATCTTTTTGAAATCCTTCATTAAATCCTCCAGAGTGGGCTGTGTTGATAACTGCTGTTACATTCAGAAATTAATGGTTTATTTTACAGATTAAGGGCTCTGTGTTTCATCCTGGATGTTCCAGAGTTCTGTGTTGCCCAGCTTGTCTTTGAAGTGAAAGTGGGATGAGGATGAAGAGGAAAGGAGGGGGAAGAGGAGGAAGGGGAGAGGAGTGGAGAAGCCATAAAAAAACAAACACTCATTTTCACACAAAAACAAAAACTTGGTCCACATGTAAAATGAATCAGTTTTTAAATTAAGCTTTCAATTCATATAGTGGCATCTACCTTTTTTTTTTTTTTTTTTTTTTTTTTAAAGGTTACTTTATACTTTTATACTTTAAGTAGGTTTTGGAGCACATACTTTTTCACTTTTACTTGAGTAAAGACGTCAAGTTGATACTTCAACTTTTACCAGAGTGTTTTTAAACTGCAGTATCTACGAGGTCTATTAGAAAAGTATCCGACCTTATTATTTTTTTAAAAAACCATATGGATTTGAATCACGTGTGATTACATCAGCCAAGCTTGAACCCTCGTGGGCATGCGAGAGTCTTTTCACGCCTGTCGGTGACGTCATTCGCCTGTGAGCATGCCTTGTGGGAGGAGTGGTCCAGCCCCCTCGTCAGAATTCCTTTGTCTGAGAAGTTGCTGAGAGACTGGCGCTGTGCTTCATCAAAATTTTTTCCAAAACTGTGAGGCACATCCGAGTGGAGACCATTCGACAAATTAAGCTGGTTTTCGGTGAACATTTTAATGGCTGATGAGAGACTTTGGATTGTTTCTATCGCTGTAAGGACTTCCCATGGAGCGGGACATTGCGCAGCGCTCCGAGGCGACGTCGTCATCCTGTTTCAAGCTGAAAACCTCCAAATTTAAGCCTCTGTTGACCCAGGATGTCGTGAGAGAACAGAGAACTTTCAGAAGAGGTCGGGATCAGCAGTTTATCCGGACATTCCACTGTTAAAGGAGATTTTTTTAATGAAAGAAGTGCGGACGGATTGGTGTGTCGGCTTGCAGCCGGCGCGGCGCGCCCGCCACAGGAAAAACACCTCAGTTGGAAGCCTTAAGGACAATTTGGAACATGCCCTGCTGTTAAACAATTTCTCAGATATTAACTCAACTGAAAGCCACCAAAAGCCGCCTGGATTTTACAAATGGTTATCAACACGGAGGTGTTTTTCCTGTGGCGGGCGCGTTGCGCCGGCTGCAAGCCGACGCGCCAATCCGTCTGCATGTCTTTCATTAAAAAATCTCCTTTAACAGTGGAATGTCCGGATAAACTGCTGATCCCGACCTCTTCTGAAAGTTCTCTGTTCTCTCACGACGTCCTGGGTCAACAGAGGCTTAAATTTGGAGGTTTTCAGCTTGAAACAGGATGACGACGTTGCCTCGGAGCGCTGCGCGACGTCCCGCTCCGTGGGAAGTCCTTACAGCGATAGAAACAATCCAAAATCTCTCATCAGCCGTTAAAATTTTCACCGAAAACCAGCTTAATTTGTCGAATGGTATCCACTCGGATGTGCCTCACAGTTTTGGAAAAAATTTTGATGAAGCACAGCACCAGTCTCTCAGCAACTTCTCAGACAATGAAAATCCGACGAGGGGGCTGGACCACTCCTCCCACAAGGCGTGCTCACAGATGAATGACGTCACCGACAGGCGTGGAGGTTCAAGCTTGGCTGACGTAAAAACATATGAATCAAATCCATCCAGTTTTTTAAAAAAATAAAAAGGTAGGATACTTTTCTAATAGACCTCGTATACTTCTACTTAAGTAACAAATGTGTGTACTTTTGACACCACTGCAAACAAACGTGCAAGCAGCGGCAAAGTTCTCCACCTGATCTCTGCTCAAACTTTTGAACACAAACAAAATTTGCGATGAACTTGCTGTGAACAAGGAGTGCATTTTGCATATGGGAAAAGGGCTTTTGTCTGACAAAAACTAACACAAACATATAGAATCGGTTCCTCATATGTTTCATTGATCCGTCACAGTTTGTGTTCAAATGTTTATACCAAGATTATGCTTTTGCATTTTTGAGCCTGAAATTTCACATACAGTAGTGTTCAGAATAATAGTAGTGCTATGTGACTAAAAAGATTAATCCAGGTTTTGAGTATATTTCGTATTGTTACATGGGAAACAAGGTACCAGTAGATTCAGTAGATTCTCACAAATCCAACAAGACCAAGCATTCATGATATGCACACTCTTAAGGCCATGAAATTGGGCTATTAGTAAAAAAAAAAAAGTAGAAAAGGGGGTGCTCATAATAATAGTAGCATCTGCTGTTGATGCTACAAACTCAAAACTATTATGTTCAAACTGCTTTTTTAGCAATCCTGTGAATCACTAAACTAGTATTTAGTATAACCACAGTTTTTCATGATTTCTTCACATCTGCGAGGCATTAATTTTGTTGGTTTGGAACCAAGATTTTGCTCGTTTACTAGTGTGTTTGGGGTCATTGTCTTGTTGAAACACTCATTTCAAGGGCATGTCCTCTTCAGCATAAGGCAACATGACCTCTTCAAGTATTTTGACATATCCAAACTGATCCATGATACCTGGTATGCGATATATAGGCCCAACACCATAGTAGGAGAAACATGCCCATATCATGATGCTTGCACCACCATGCTTCACTGTCTTCACTGTGCACTGTGGCTTGAATTCAGAGTTTGGGGGTCGTCTCACAAACTATCTGTGGCCCTTGGACCCAAAAAGAACAGTTTTACTCTCATCAGTCTACAAAATATTCCTCCATTTCTCTTTAGGCCAGTTGATGTGTTCTTTGGAAAATTGTAACCTCTTCTGCACATGTCTTTTATTTAGCAGAGGGACTTTGCGGGGGATTCTTGCAAATAAATTAGCTTCACACAGATGTCTTCTAACTGTCACAGCACTTACAGGTAACTCCAGACTGTCTTTGATCATCCTGGAGCTGATCAATGGGTGAGTCTTTGCCATTCTGGTTATTCTTCTATCCATTTTGATGGTTGTTTTCCATTTTCTTCTACGTGTCTCTTGTTTTTTTGTCCATTTTAAAGCATTGGAGATCATTGTAGATGAACAGCCTATAGTTTTTTGCACCTGCGTATAAGTTTCCCCATCTCCAATCAACTTTTTAATCAAACTACGCTGTTCTTCTGAACAATGTCTTGAACGTCCCATTTTCCTCAGGCTTTCAAAGAGAAAAGCATCAAATCAAATCAAATCAATTTATTTATATAGCGCCAAATCACAACAGTTGCCCCAAGGCGCTTTATATTGTAAGGCAAAGCCATACAATAATTACGGAAAAACCCCAACGGTCAAAACGACCCCCTGTGAGCAAGCACTTGGCAACAGTGGGAAGGAAAAACTCCCTTTTAACAGGAAGAAACCTCCAGCAGAACCAGGCTCAGGGAGGGGCAGTCTTCTGCTGGGACTGGTTAGGGCTGAGGGAGAGAACCGGGAAAAGGAGATGCTGTGGAGGGGAGCAGAGATCAATCACTAATGATTAAATGCAGAGTGGTGCATACAGAGCAAAAAGAGAAAGAAACACTCAGTGCATTATGGGAACCCCCCAGCAGTCTAAGTCTATAGCAGCTTAACTAAGGGATGGTTCAGGGTCACCCGATCCAGCCCTAACTATAAGCTTTAGCAAAAAGGAAAGTTTTAAGCCTAGTAAGCCTGTAGTCTGAGAGCGAAGCGCTCTATTGGGGTGATATGGTACTATGAGGTCCCTAAGATAAGAAGGGACCTGACTATTCAAAACCTTATAAGTAAGAAGAAGAATTTTAAATTCTATTCTAGAATTAACAGGAAGCCAATGAAGAGAGGCCAATATGGGTGAGATATGCTCTCTCCTTCTAGTCCCCGTCAGTACTCTAGCTGCAGCATTTTGAATTAACTGAAGGCTTTTCAGGGAACTTTTAGGACAACCTGATAATAATGAATTACAATAGTCCAGCCTAGAGGAAATAAATGCATGAATTAGTTTTTCAGCATCACTCTGAGACAAGACCTTTCTAATTTTAGAGATATTGCGTAAATGCAAAAAAGCAGTCTTACATATTTGTTTAATATGCGCTTTGAATGACATATCCTGATCAAAAATGACTCCAAGATTTCTCACCATATTACTAGAGGTCAGGGTAATGCCATCCAGAGTAAGGATCTGGTTAGACACCATGTTTCTAAGATTTGTGGGGCCAAGTACAATAACTTCAGTTTTATCTGAGTTTAAAAGCAGGAAATTAGAGGTCATCCATGTCCTTATGTCTGTAAGACAATCCTGCAGTTTAGCCAATTGGCGTGTATCCTCTGGCTTCATGGATAGATAAAGCTGGGTATCATCTGCGTAACAATGAAAATTTAAGCAATGCCGTCTAATAATACTGCCTAAGGGAAGCATGTATAAAGTGAATAAAATTGGTCCTAGCACAGAACCTTGTGGAACTCCATAATTAACCTTAGTCTGTGAAGAAGATTCCCCATTTACATGAACAAATTGTAATCTATTAGATAAATATGATTCAAACCACTGCAGCGCAGTGCCTTTAATACCTATGGCATGCTCTAATCTCTGTAATAAAATTTTATGGTCAACAGTATCAAAAGCAGCACTGAGGTCTAACAGAACAAGCACAGAGATGAGTCCACTGTCTGAGGCCATAAGAAGATCATTTGTAACCTTCACTAATGCTGTTTCTGTACTATGATGAATTCTAAAACCTGACTGAAACTCTTCAAATAGACCATTCCTCTGCAGATGATCAGTTAGCTGTTTAACAACTACCCTTTCAAGAATTTTTGAGAGAAAAGGAAGGTTGGAGATTGGCCTATAATTAGCTAAGATAGCTGGGTCAAGTGATGGCTTTTTAAGTAATGGTTTAATTACTGCCACCTTAAAAGCCTGTGGTACATAGCCAACTAATAAAGATAGATTGATCATATTTAAGATCGAAGCATTAAATAATGGTAGGGCTTCCTTGAGCAGCCTGGTAGGAATGGGGTCTAATAGACATGTTGATGGTTTGGAGGAAGTAACTAATGAAAATAACTCAGACAGAACAATCTGAGAGAAAGAGTCTAACCAAATACCGGCATCACTGAAAGCAGTCAAAGATAACGATACGTCCTTGGGATGGTTATGAGTAATTTTTTCTCTAATAGTTAAAATTTTATTAGCAAAGAAAGTCATGAAGTCATTACTAGTTAAAGTTAAAGGAATACTCGGCTCAATAGAGCTCTGACTCTTTGTCAGCCTGGCTACAGTGCTGAAAAGAAACCTGGGGTTGTTCTTATTTTCTTCAATTAGTGATGAGTAGTAAGATGTCCTAGCTTTACGGAGGGCTTTTTTATAGAGCAACAGACTCTTTTTCCAGGCTAAGTGAAGATCTTCTAAATTAGTGAGACGCCATTTCCTCTCCAACTTATGGGTTATCTGCTTTAAGCTGCGAGTTTGTGAGTTATACCACGGAGTCAGGCACTTCTGATTTAAAGCTCTCTTTTTCAGAGGAGCTACAGCATCCAAAGTTGTCTTCAATGAGGATGTAAAACTATTGACGAGATACTCTATCTCACTTACAGAGTTTAGGTAGCTACTGTGCATCGTGTTGGTATTGTTGTGGATGGAGCCCAAATTTTCACAAAATTGGATCTTAGAAACGCGTACCACCTGGTTCGGGTCCGGAAGGGAGACGAATGGAAGACGGCATTCAACACCCCGTTAGGTCATTTTGAGTACCTGGTCATGCCGTTCGGCCTCACTAACGCCCCCGCGACGTTCCAAGCTTTGGTAAATGACGTCTTGCGGGACTTCCTGCATCGGTTCGTCTTCGTATATCTGGACGATATACTCATCTTTTCCCCGGACCCTGAGACCCATGTCCAGCATGTACGTCAGGTCCTACAGCGGTTGTTGGAGAACCGGCTGTTTGTGAAGGGCGAGAAGTGCGAGTTCCACCGCACTTCTTTGTCCTTCCTGGGGTTCATCATCTCCTCCAACTCCGTCGCCCCTGATCCGGCTAAGGTTGCGGCGGTGAGAGATTGGCCCCAACTGATAAGCCGCAGGAAACTACAGCAGTTCCTAGGCTTTGCAAATTTCTACAGGAGGTTTATTAAAGGTTACAGTCAGGTAGTTAGCCCCCTGACTGCCCTGACCTCCACCAAGGTCCCCTTCGCCTGGTCGGATCGGTGCGAAGCCGCGTTCCAGGAGTTGAAACGTCGGTTCTCGACTGCACCAGTTCTGGTGCAGCCTGATCCTGATCGCCAGTACATAGTAGAAGTGGACGCCTCTGACTCAGGGATAGGAGCCGTGCTGTCCCAGAGCGTGGAGGCTGATAACGTCCTCCATCCTTGTGCCTTTTATTCCCGCAGGTTGACCCCAGCTGAACGGAACTATGACGTCGGCAATCGGGAACTTCTTGCGGTGAAGGAGGCTCTTGAAGAGTGGAGACACCTGCTGGAGGGGGCATCGTTGCCCTTCACGGTTTTCACGGACCATCAGAACCTGGAGTACATCCGGACCGCCAAGCAGCTGAACCCCAGGCAAGCCCGCTGGTCTCTGTTCTTCGGGCGCTTTGACTTCCAGATCACGTATCGCCCCGGGACCAAGAACCAAAAACCAGATGCATTGTCCCGGGTGCACGAAGAAGAAGCCAAAGCGGGGCTGTCGAACCCCACCGAGACCATCATCCCCGAGTCCACTGTCGTGGCCACCCTCACCTGGGACGTGGAGAAGACCATCCGGGAGGCCCTGACAAGGAGCCCGGACCCGGGGACTGGCCCCAAGAACAGACTGTACGTCCCACCAGAGGCAAGAGCTGCTGTATTGGATTTCTGTCACGGGTCCAAGCTCTCCTGTCATCCCGGAGTGCGTAGGACCGTGGCAGTAGTCCAGCAGCGCTTCTGGTGGGCGTCCCTGGAAACCGACGTCCGGGACTACGTCCAGGCCTGTACCATCTGCGCCAGGGGCAAGGCAGACCATCGGAGGACGACAGGACTCCTCCAACCCCTGCCAGTGCCTCATCGCCCCTGGTCTCACATCGGCCTGGACTTCATCACGGGCCTCCCGCCGTCCCAGGGCAACACCGTGATTCTCATGATAGTGGACCGGTTCTCCAAGGCGGCCCACTTCGTGGCCCTCCCGAAGCTCCCGACGGCCCAGGAGACGGCTGACCTCCTGGTCCACCACGTCATGCGGCTGCATGGGATACCATCGGACATCGTTTCAGATCGTGGTCCCCAGTTCTCTTCACAGGTGTGGAAGAGTTTCTGTAAGGAGCTGGGGGCCACCGTGAGTCTCTCGTCCAGGTACCACCCCCAGACCAACGGCCAGGCAGAGCGGGCTAACCAGGAGTTGGAACAGGCCCTTCGCTGCGTCACCTCCGCGCACCCGGCGGCCTGGAGTCACCATCTGGCCTGGATCGAGTATGCCCATAACAGCCAAATCTCGTCTGCTACCGGCCTCTCCCCTTTTGAGGCATGTTTGGGGTTCCAGCCCCCATTGTTCCCGCTGGTGGAGGGAGAGGTCGGTGTGCCCTCGGTCCAGGCCCACCTCAGGAGGTGCCGCCGGGTGTGGCGGACCGCCCGCTCTGCCCTATTAAAGGCACAGACGAGGGCCAAAACCCATGCAGACCGCCGACGTTCCCCGGCCCCCACATACCAGCCCGGGCAGGAGGTGTGGCTGTCAACAAAGGACATCCCCCTCTGTGTGGACTCACCCAAATTAAAGGACAGATACATCGGCCCATTCCCCATCCTCAAGCTCATCAACCCGGCCGCAGTGAAGCTCCGACTCCTGGCTTCACTGCGGGTCCACCCTGTTTTCCACGTGTCCCGTATCAAGCCACACCACACCTCGCCCCTCTGTGCACCTGGCCCTACGCCGCCTCCTGCCCGGCTCATCGACGGGGAGCCTGCTTGGACGGTCCGCAGGCTCCTGGACGTCCGTCGTAAGGGCCGGGGGTTCCAATATCTGGTGGACTGGGTGGGGTATGGACCTGAGGAATGCTCCTGGGTGAAGAGGAGCTTCATCCTGGACCCGGCCCTCCTGGCCGATTTCTACAGACGACACCCGGACAAGCCTGGTCGGGCGCCAGGAGGCGCCCGTTGAGGGGGGGGTCCTGTTGTGTGGGCCGCTGAAGAGGAGGTACTGCTGGCCCACTACCACCAGAGGGCGCCCTGCTTGGAGTGCGGGCTCCAAGCACAAGAGGGCGCCAGACCCAGAGGAGGTGACAGCTGTCACTCATTACTCCAGCTGTCACTCATCTACACCACCATATAAGCCGGACTGCAACTCCACCTCCCCGCCGAGAAATCGACTACCAGTACTAAGGTAATTTCTCTGCTGACTGACACATTGTGTAACCAACTGAACTTCTGTTGCAGCCGTTTTCCTGAAGTGTTTCCTTGTCTGGAGGATTGGCGTTTTGGTGTGACAGTGACGGCTTCACCTCGCACCCCGTCCCAGACAAGTGGTTGATCAGGAGCTGCACGAGTGTGTGTGATTTGGAGGTGGAGGTGCTCCCTCCTAACGGTGTCTGGACTGTTAATTACTGAGTGTGCAGACTCACACTCACACATTATCTTTCTGTTTTCTGCCAGCAGTACCAGGGTCGACAGCCGAAGACAGAGGCCACCTGGGGACTCGGGACTTGGCGGCTCCGGTGTTCTTCAGGCCGTTGGTGGTGGAGGCCGTGTGGGACGCGGCTTCTCTCTCGTCGGGCGTCTTCTATCTTCGAGCCTGCCCACACGTCACCTGGTGTTTATTGACTGTGAACATTAAGACACGTTTCGTTGTGTAATATCACAACATTAAATTGTTACCTTTTGGCTTACTCATTGTCCGTTCATTTGCGCCCCCTGTTGTGGGTCCGTGCTACGACACCTTCCCAACAGGTATATGGCATTAGGGAACATAAAGAAGGAAACATATCCTTAAACCTAGTTACAGCGCTTTCTGAAAGACTTCTAGTGTAATGAAACTTATTCCCCACTGCTGGGTAGTCCATCAGAGTAAATGTAAATGTTATTAAGAAATGATCAGACAGAAGGGAGTTTTCAGGGAATACTGTTAAGTCTTCAATTTCCATACCATAAGTCAGAACAAGATCTAAGATATGATTAAAGTGGTGAGTGTGTTGGGAAGGTATCGTAGCACGGACCCACAACAGGGGGCGCAAAGGAACGGACAATGAATAAGCCAATAAGTAACAATTTAATGTTGTGACAACACACAACTAAATTCACACAAGATATAAATAGACAATTAACACCAGGTGACGTGTGGGCAGGCTCGAAGATAGAAGACCCCCGACGAGAGATGAGCCGCGTCCAACACGGCTTCCACCACCAACAGCCTGAAGAACACCGGAGCCGCCAAGTCCCGAGTCCCCAGGTGGCCTCTGTCTTCGGCTGTCGACCCTGGTACTGCTGGCAGAAAACAAAGACAGGATGGATGAGTGTGAAGTCGCACACTCAGTAATCCCACAGTCTGTACACAGTCAGGAGGGAGAACCTCCACCTCCAAGTAGGAACACACTAGCAGCTCCTGTTACCACTTATCTGGATGGAGTGAGATGCGAAGACGTCGCTTCTCTCACTACACGCCAACCCAGCAGAGTGCACCACAGGAAAAACGGCTGCAAAACAGATCAGACTTAAGTCACAGTAGGGACACAGCAGAGAATATTACCTCTTCGGTAGTTGATTTCTCGGCGGGGAGGTGGAGTTGCAGTCCGGCTTATGTAGTGGTGTGAATGAGTGACAGCTGGTGTGATGAGTGACAGCTGTCACTTCTTCTGGGTCTGGCGCCCTCTCGTGCTTGGAGCCCGCACTCCAAGCAGGGCGCCCTCTGGTGGTGGTGGGCCAGCAGTACCTCCTCTTCAGCGGCCCACATAACAGGGTGGACTCATTTACATTTTGAGCAAAGCCAATTGAGTCTAATAATAGATTAAATGCAGTGTTGAGGCTGTCATTCTCAGCATCTGTGTGGATGTTAAAATCGCCCACTATAATTATCTGAGCTAAGCACTAAGTCAGACAAAAGTTCTGAAAATTCACAGAGAAACTCACAGTAACGACCAGGAGGACGATAGATAACAACAAATAAAACTGGTTTTTGGGACTTCCAATTTGGATGGACAAGACTAAGAGTCAAGCTTTCAAATGAATTAAAGCTCTGTCTGGGTTTTTGATTAATTAATAAGCTGGAATGGAAGATTGCTGCTAATCCTCTGCCCCGGCCCGTGCTACGAGCGTTCTGGCAGTTAGTGTGACTCGGGGGTGTTGACTCATTTAAACTAACGTATTCATCCTGCTGTAACCAGGTTTCTGTAAGGCAGAATAAATCAATATGTTGATCAATTATTATATCATTTACTAACAGGGACTTAGAAGAGAGAGACCTAATGTTTAATAGACCACATTTAACTGTTTTAGTCTGTGGTGCAGTTGAAGGTGCTATATTATTTTTTCTTTTTGAATTTTTATGCTTAAATAGATTTTTACTGGTTATTGGTGGTCTGGGAGCAGGCACCGTCTCTACGGGGATGGGGTAATGAGGGGATGGCAGGGGGAGAGAAGCTGCAGAGAGGTGTGTAAGACTACAACTCTGCTTCCTGGTCCCAACCCTGGATAGTCACAGTTTGGAGGATTTAAGAAAATTGGCCAGATTTCTAGAAATGAGAGCTGCTCCATCCAAAGTGGGATGGATGCCGTCTCTCCTAACAAGACCAGGTTTTCCCCAGAAGCTTTGCCAATTATCTATGAAGCCCACCTCATTTTTTTTTTTTTTTTGTTCAACAACAAAAGCATGTTCAACAGGTGCTGGCTTCATCCTTAAATAGGGGACACCTGATTCACACCTGTTTGTTCCACAAAACCGACAAACTCACTGACTGAATGCCACACTACTATTATTGTGAACACCATCTTTTCAACTTTTTTTTACTAATAGCTCAATTTCCTAGCCTTAAGAGTGTGCATATCATGAATGCTTGGTCTTGTTGGATTTGTGAGAATCTACTGAATCTACTGGTACCTTGTTTCCATGTAACAATAAGAAATATACTCAAAACCTGGATTAATCTTTTTAGTCACATAGCACTACTATTATTCTGCACACTACTGTAATTAGAACGAAAAAAACTGCAAGATGATCTCTTGGGCACAGCACGGCTGACAAACTTAAATTCCTTGCAATGATGCTGCTTCATGAAATCGATGAGGAAGAGATGGAGGATGAACTAAGAGTGGTACTGATGCCAAAAACCACTCAAAAGTATCACAAGCATTGGTGGGCCCATCTCATCAATGCTGCAAGGAAGAAATATTTGAGCAGATGTGCCAAAGAGCATAGACGTAGTGGCCCTGAGTTTTCCTTTTCTGTGCTTTTCATTTACATTTTTGTAAGTGTGGTTGTTTTTAACTCGTGCAGTTAGTCATGCAAGCAGGGGTGCCGATAAGGGGAGAATAAGGAGAAGGATTCTAGGGGCCCATGATTGACAGGGGCCCAGAGAGGCCCCTAATGCAATTATAATATATGACAAAATAATACGGAGGCCACCCCCAGTATTATTTCTTTCATGGGGCCCAAAATCCCTGGCAGCATCCATGTGTGCATCCCTGTGTATACAGCCGCCATGATCTCCTCCGCATTGGATTACGGAACAAACAGTCCATAAACAATGATGTTATTCATTTGCATGGAATAAGGACCCTGAGCTCTATGTGGATTACCGTACCCATGAACAGGAGATGGAGTCAGCACAAAAATAGGAGGCAGGAGCGAGGCTGCCTGGGCTGGTGTCTGTGCACAGCTGAGAAGACGGCCTTTACAAACTGCCACTTCCCAGCATCTTCCTCTCCAGCGCCAGATCCATCACAAACAAAATGTATAAAGTCAAACTACAGATCACAGCAAACCGACTCATCTGGGACTGGTGTATTCTGCTGATGACAGAGACCTGGCTGAACCCTTCCATATCTGACACGGCTATCGAGTTAGCAGGCCGCACATTCCATCGCTATGACAGAAACAGCAACTCCAGCAAGAGAAAAGGAGGGGGTGCATGCATTTATATGAACAATGACTGGTGGACCAATACTACCATCATTACAATCAATGCTCCCCTGACATGGAGTATTTGACTATTAAATGCAAACCCACGTATCTCCCCCGGGAGTTCACTGTTGTCATAGTGACTGTTGTGTATATATCACCAGATGTATGCTGGTGATACACAACATCACCAGCCTTCAACAGAACAACTACCCAGGGGCAGTACATGTCATAGCCGATGACTTTAACCATGCTGATTTCAAAAAGTGCTCCCGAAGCTCCATCAATACATCAAATGCTCCACCACAGGTGGAAATAGATGGATAAAGCCTACTGGACCAAACAGCATGACTGGTCCAGCAGCTTTCCTCAGGTTCATCACCAGCAGCGTGCCCTTCACCTCATGTGTCTCCACCATGAGGATGTGGCTGCTGGGGGCTGGTGGTTGTAAGGCATCGAACTTTGATGACTCAACCTCGAAGCCAGTGGCACTTACACCCATCATTATCAAGTGCTTTGAGAAACTGGTCCAGAGTCACATCGTAACAACCCTGCCATCCACACTTGACCCACACCTGTTCACATACAGAGCAAACCGGCCCACAGAGGATAGTAGAGAAGGTTGAATCTTCGACTGGACTGGGTTGCTTGACGCGAGGTCGTTTCGCTTCAAATCGCAGAAGCTTCCTCAGGTAAAATTCTTGCTCTGGTAGTCTGACTTCTGTCTTGACTCTTGTAGAGAAGAAATAGACTGACAAATAGACAGACCAATTCATGGTAGGAAAGTTTTTTCCGATTAAAATTAGAAAAATAGTGCACAAAAATATATGCCCAGGGTCATAAATGACCCCACCCAGTTGCTTGAGGGTTAAAATACACTAAAAACAAACAATAAATAAGAACAAACAGATAAACAGACAGTATAAGTTAACAATAAACACTTTAAAAACTATATAATTTACACTGAAGAATACTGAACATCAGGATATTGTACATCTGTATTGAATGTTAAAGTTCAAGTGGTATCAGGTGTGTGCAGTGTTAAGCTCTGGCTGAAAAACAGTTTTTCAGTCTGTTAGTTGTGGACATGGTGGCCCTGTAGCGTCCTCCTGAGGATAACAGTTCAAACATGTGATGACCAGGGTGGGATGAGTCTCTGAGGATGCTGTGGGCTCTCCTGAGGCAGTGACTGCTATAGATGGTCTCAAGAGAGGGAAGAGGGCATCCAGTGAGTTTTGGGTGATGTTGATGATCCTCTGGAGCACTTTCCTCTTAGTGGTGCAGCTTAGCTAAAATTTTCATAACAATTGTTAATTTTGTGACTAAAGCACCAAATTCGGCACACATTTTTTTTAAATTAAGTAATGTTTATTTTACCTTTTTGGAATTGTTATGATCAGAAAATGATTGGTATACCTTTCAATATGATTTGAACACTTTTAAATTTTGACCGCTGTGCAATTCTTATTGACCACTGCTGGAGGTCATTAGAGGTCAGCTCCAGGATGTCTCCACATCTGAAAATAAGCATTAGTTAATTTAGAATATGTGTACCAAATTTCATGCTTTAGTCACAAATGTACAATCATTTTGCCTTTGTGCTGCACAATCTCTGCAGCAGTGCAGCTGGCGTGCCACAGTGCCATGCCATCAGCTCTGATTTGAAGGAGCACTAGTAGAAAGACACCAACAGACTCTCTGTTCTTCCTGAGAAGTCTCAGGACTCCACTGAGCCTTTCTCAGGCAGGAGCACAGCAGTGTTTGCTGTCCAGGTCAGGTCCTCCTTGATGTGGAGCCCCAGGAAACCTGAAGTCTGACACCCTCTCCTCTCCATGCATTCTCCATTTATGCAGATTGGATGAATGTCCACTTTATTTCTACTGAAATCTATGATTAGTTCTTTGTTCTTTTCTTTCTACAAGAGTCAAGACAGAAGTAAGACTACCAGACTACCAGTCAGACCACCAGAGCAAGAATTTTAGCTGAGGAGGCTCCTGTGATTTGAAGCGAAACCTCCTCGCCTCAAGCAACTCAATCCAGCAGAAGATTCAAGCTTCTCTACTATGGAAACCACCTGGACAACTGAGACCTTTCACAGAAACATCCACAGAGGATGCGATAGCTCCAGCCCTCCACACCAAACCCAATCTCACACCATTTCATGATGGTAACAAAAACTAAATTAATCTACTCGTTCATGATACTGTCACAGAGGCACCACATTTTCGTGATGGGAGCACAAATTCATTTTGTGACGGTGTCACGAAATATGGGGCGATGCGGGGTGGGGGGTGTCTGTGGGGTTTATGGTTAGGGTTAGGGAAGGGAGAGGGTTAGATTATGGTTAGTGGATGGGGTAGGGTTAGAAATAATAAATAAATGTTACTGTAGCATGAAAAAAGCGTGAGACTGGTCTGCCACACCACACTAACACACCTGGAACAGCGGGAGAGCTACATCAGAATGCTCTTCATAGACTTCAGCTCTGCTTTTAATATCATCATAACAAACAGACTGGTCAGAAAACCTCTGGATTCTCACAACACATCCGCTACTGGATCACAGACTTTCTGACAGACTGTCCTCAGAGAGTCAGAGTAAGACCCCATCTCTCCTCAGCATTCAGCCTCAGCACTGGCTCCCCCATTCCCCCCTGCTCCCAGAGCTGTGTGCTGAGTCCCCTACTCTCTTCACCCACGACTGCACCCCCACCCACCAAGTAATGCCATCATGAAGTTTACTGATGACACATCCGTGGAGGGGCTCATCTCAGGAGGGGAGGAGACTGCATACAGGGAGGAGGTCCAGCGGCTGTCGTATGGTGTGCAAAGAACAAACTGATCCTCAACACTTCTTAGACCAAAGAAGTAATCATAGATTTCAGTAGACATAAACTGGACATTCGTATATTTTGTGCACCATTTTTCTAATTTTAATTGGAAAAAACTATCCTACCATGAATTTGTCAATCTATTTGTCCTTCATTTGTTCATAGAGTTTTGCAAGGATTGGCCGATCCATGTGGCAAGTATAATCCCAGCTTGTGATATATGAGATTTTGGCATTATAGCTTCAGATGGTATTGTTGGTATTGCTAACTGTAATCTATATTTGACTGTTTTGCAAGGAAGCATGGCCAACAGACCTTTGAGACCATTGAGACTGATACTTGATGCCCAGAGTGAGGATGAAAAGAATGATGGACAAATATATTAGAGAGTGAAATAAATATAAAGAACCCTAAAACAATCATTTATATAGAAGTATTCCAATATGAACTCAATGGGGTCATAAATAACCCCACTCGGCCATATTAGTCACTAAAATAGCTTGGTCGCATGAGGGTTAAACAGCACTGAATATGAGAGTCAACCTTAGTTTCATCGTACTTGTGCAATGACAGTTAAAGATATTCTGATTCAGAAATATGACAGTTATCACCACCCTGTACGGTCTGTATTTCTCATTTTGCTGCAGGATGAACAAACTTTCCACCACATGCTGAGCACACAAATAGTTACTACTATTATACTACTGATGAACAGGCCCGTGGACCTTTGGCTTCCATGTGATATGGCTGGTGTCACAGCACACAAACCGTGCACATCGAGATAATAATTCTGTGCGTGCACGTCAGTTGGCTCCAATGCCAAGTTCGAAGTTGATGCAAAAGCTTGACGGAAACACTCAAGTTTCTCAACACAGAAGTGATTCAAATGCCTATGTGTACACTGACACTGACACCAATCCAAAAAGCCTGGTGGAAACAGGGCCTTAAATGATCAGTCTTCAGTGCACAGCCTTGCATTTGTGAAACACAAAAGTGCATGGAAAAACTATGATTCAGAAAGTTTTTCATCCAGGTTTATCCTCTAAAGAGCAGGTTTCAGCTCTTGTTCAAATAACACAATTATTAAAGGGGATATATTGTTAAAAAGTAACATCATCCAACTTGAATGACAAGAGATGCAGTCCCATTCAGAAATGTTGTCAGATGATAGAAAAACTCTCTGCCTGATGCTAAAGCTATTGTGTGTCAGTTTTGAAGAAAGGAGCAAATGTTATGGCCATCAAATATTAAGATGGTTTAAATCTTTTAAAGATTATTTATGACCTACACATCACATAAAATGACATGAAATACAAGACAAAATAATGAAATATGAAATTTGCATCATATTAAGTTATATTGCCTCATGTTGTGGTGCCTACAGTAGATTACAAAACATTACAAATGTTGAATTTCTTTAATTTATTCTGCTTCACATAGACTCATTGATGTATCAGATGGGCCCATCATATGGAGCAAACGGCCCCTTACTTCAGGCACTAAGGGGCGATTAGCCCATACCACTCTTTTAAAATATGAATCACTGCTTTCTGGTTTCTAGCAAAGGTTTGCCTATGTCACTACTTGATTTGTTAGACGTCACAAGCTCAGCTTGTCTGTGCTGAAGGCTGCAGTCCCATAGACTGGCATAGAAGAAGATAGCAGAGTGCAGACTGGAGCTGTATTTTTTTATTTGTTTGTTAATTTGTTAAGCTTCATTATAATGTTATTTATAGCTTCTGGCACTTTTGGTGAGAAGGTCATGTTGAAATTAAATTAAACTTATACTGTAAAACTTTTAAAGAAAGTTTTATATTCAGAGTTTATTCTAAATATTAATACCTTTGCCACTTTTTTACTGCACGTAAATATCTGTCTCAGTCTCCAAATCTTATCAATACTCTGTATCGGCCCTTAAAAAGCTGTAGCGGTTGACCCCTACTCACCTGTACCATAGTGACATAAGCAACACCCCCTCACTAACCCATGCAGTACAATTTAAATTTATTTTGTGTGGTTTGGTCTGTAGATGTTGGTGTTCATATAAACAAAATATGGCAGCACTTTGAAGGACATCTCTTTGGACGGTCTCCCATTGCTGCATTTGATACCTGATTGTCTATGTTTGTGGCACAAAATAAATAATTTTGGGCACCAAAAAATGTGTAATCTGTGGTAAAATTAATGTTGTAAAATAGTGTCAGCAATTGGGAAAGTTTTAAACATGTTTAAAAAATTTGTAACATTGGTGGATAAATTGTCATCCACAAAATATAATAAACACATTTAATTGGTGCAGACTGGGGGTACTCTTGTGTAAAAGTAGGTGAAAGTGGACAGTCAGGTACAACATGCAGTAATCGGGACCAACTATTGTCTGAGGAGAAGCTTCTTTCTGGTCTGCCTCTGCAACATGAAACCCATGAAAAGCATGTCCTGCTCTTCAGCAGAAGACTGTTTGAGATTTTAGACATTATATCCTCATGGAAAAGTGTGGGGGGAATTGCGGAAGTAGCATTTTGCGGACATGCATGAAAACATTTGTCTAATGGGAATCCTATGCACTCAGGTGTATTCGGCATTATTTGGTTACACTTGCATGTAAGCGGATGTAAAACAGTAGGCAATGTGAATTTTGCCTTTTAATAAAATCAAGGCTGATTTCCTCAATTTTGAGACGGGGACAGGAAGGCAAAAAATGAATGCACAGTCACTCAGGTATTATACCAAAGAGGCCCATTACGTATGCAACCCATCATCTTGGTTTTACTTTTAATCAAGTTATATTAGGTTGTAGAGATTTGCTTTGAGTTTGAGTTTAAGGAAGATAATTTTAGAAATGTATTTGAAATGGCATAAATAAATTAAAATGCGTGAAGTATCAAGGGTCTGAATACTTTTGCAAGCCACTGTATAGGCTTTGAGGATTATGTCAAAGCTACTTATGTCAAAACTACTTCACGATTCTCACCAAACTGGCACCACAGATAGATATTAGGTCATGGAAGACTCCACTGAATTTTGGAGGTGTTGCAGATCCAGACTGGTGGATGTCAGAAATTTTGAAGTGCTCTTGCGTCATTTAACAAGGTCATTGTGCAAAATCATATTTTAATTTAATGTTTACATTTAAATATAGTTGGAAGTCCCACAGTTTGTGTGTGTGTAGAAATTCTTCTGCTTTGAGCAGCATTTATTCCTGAAACAGTTCGTTTTAAACTCATAAACAAATGTAACAGAAGTTCATATTTCGATATAGAGGTCTGCTTTTTCTTTGAGACATGCACACTGAGTGGTCCACCTTCTGTGCGGCACACACCCACTCAGTGGGTGGGACAGAGATAGAAAGACGGCCCTTTTCCAAAGGGAGAAGGAATGTGGCAAATAGCAGGTCCTATCTGCTTACATCAACGTGCACAGAAAAGTCACTGCTTTGAAACTCTGAGACCCTGTATGGCCTTTTAAAGATCGCATCACCTCATTATCTTTGAATAATTGCATCTGTAAACCTTTAAGTCACATAACTTCTTGGACATAAACTGGAATTTTTACTCAGGTAATTAAGTATTTGGACAGTGATACAATTTTTGTCATTTTGTCTCAGTACGTGCACTGCCTACAGAACATGTAGCTCAGTGGGATAGAGGTCTGGATAACAGTATGTAGACCTGGGTTTGTTTCTTGATCGCATGACCTGTCTGTGTCCTCCAAACAAGACAATTCATCTGCATTGTCCCAGTCCACCCAGCTTTAATTGGCTCACAGCATTTTCTGGGGAAGTTACCAGTGATGGACTGGTGTCCATTCCTGGGGGAGGCATAGAGGGTCTATATAGGTCTAAGAAAACAGACCAGATCTAGGCTTGAGCCTCCCGTGTGCCTTCTGGCAAACTCTGTCACTGAAATTTCATGTCTTTTTTTTTTTTTTTTTTTTTTAAGAAACTTCTCCAGCATGAAGCTTTATAACTGGTGACCTAATATAAAATTGGCTGGAATTCCGAAATGGTTTGTGAAACATTTGTGTTGATTCTTTTGAATAAAAGCCTTAGTGGTGTGCAGAGGCATAATTACAAACATCATGTCATTGACCAAATGATGTACGGAGTGTATCAAGGATGAATATGCAGTGAGAATGTGTAGACCTCAGGCATACTTCAGGCTATGTGCGCACACACATTTCAGTGCAAGTCAAGGTTCATATATTGAAATGGAAATAAAATAAACAAGGTGGCACAATCTCAGAGAGCTTACATTTATAATTAAAATATTACATCTGATCAATCAATCAATCAATCAATTTTTTTTTATATAGCGCCAAATCACAACAAACAGTTGCCCCAAGGCGCTTTATATTGTAAGGCAAGGCCATACAATAATTATGTAAAACCCCAACGGTCAAAACGACCCCTGTGAGCAAGCACTTGGCTACAGTGGGAAGGAAAAACTCCCTTTTAACAGGAAGAAACCGTCAGCAGAACCAGGCTCAGGGAGGGGCAGTCTTCTGCTGGGACTGGTTGGGGCTGAGGGAGAGAACCAGGAAAAAGACATGCTGTGGAGGGGAGCAGAGATCGATCACTAATGATTAAATGCAGAGTGGTGCATACAGAGCAAAAGAGAAAGAAACAATGCATCATGGGAACCCCCCAGCAGTCTACGTCTATAGCAGCATAACTAAGGGATGGTTCAGGGTCACCTGATCCAGCCCTAACTATAAGCTTTAGCAAAAAGGAAAGTTTTAAGCCTAATCTTAAAAGTAGAGAGGGTGTCTGTCTCCCTGATCTGAATTGGGAGCTGGTTCCACAGGAGAGGAGCCTGAAAGCTGAAGGCTCTGCCTCCCATTCTACTCTTACAAACCCTAGGAACTACAAGTAAGCCTGCAGTCTGAGAGCGAAGCGCTCTATTGGGGTGATATGGTACTACGAGGTCCCTAAGATAAGATGGGACCTGATTATTCAAAACCTTATAAGTAAGAAGAAGAATTTTAAATTCTATTCTAGAATTAACAGGAAGCCAATGAAGAGAGGCCAATATGGGTGAGATATGCTCTCTCCTTCTAGTCCCCGTCAGTACTCTAGCTGCAGCATTTTGAATTAACTGAAGGCTTTTTAGGGAACTTTTAGGACAACCTGATAATAATGAATTACAATAGTCCAGCCTAGAGGAAATAAATGCATGATCATGCGTGCAGCCGGTCTGCTCTGTGTCAGCCTGATCCTGTCAGATCTCAGAAGCTAAGCAGTGCGGGACCTGGTTAGTAGAGCATGACACGGGAGTGGATTTTCACTCCCGTCCCATCCCGCTCCCAGAACAAAAATCCCATCCTGTCCTAATCCTGGACTGGAGTAAAAAAATAAATCTCATCCCGTCCCACTCCTGTAAAGATGACTCCCAATCCCATCCCGCTCCCACTCAAAATCAGTCTCACTCCCATCCCACTCCCGTATGTATCACGCCGTGATGATCAATCAGGGACTGAATATGTAGTGACGTGGAGATGTCTGGAGTTTGGTCCTCAAGTTGGGTCCTGCAGAGGCGGAAGGACCGCTGAAAGCAGCCGTCATCCAGACTCAGCTCCTGGAGCAAATAATGATACTCTCTGTACTGGGAGCTTTCCACAACAACTCGCTCCGTGTGATCAAGGTCCGTCATGTTAATTTGACTGACAACCGAAGCCGGCGAGCGGAATGCAAGCTCCTCCTATTTGATGACGCACCGGGGCGAATTTTCGCAGCAAAAGCAGAGCGACACACTGGGCGAAGGAGGCGCGTCCGCCGCCACGCGACCCCCGCGAATTTGTAGGCTGATCGCGCCCGGTGTGAACGTGTTTTGGTTGTTTTAAATAGATGAAAATCATCATCTATTTTTGGCATTCCCGCTCCTGCCCGCTCCCGTTCATTTTTATTCCCGTCCCATCCCAATCATGGGATTGATAAAATTTTGACTCCCATCCAGTGGAAATCCCGCAGGAATCACGTGACCCACGGGAATTCCCGAAAAATGTCATCCTGTACTGGTTAGTACTCGGATGGGAGACATTTTTGGAACACCAGTGGCTGTCTGTGTTTCTCCAAGTAAAACTGGAGTTGCGTCAGGAAGGGCATCCGGTGTAAAACTTGTGCCAATTACCAATGCTGTTCATGCACACACATATTTATACAGTAAAAGTCGCATATAATAGATTTTGGCATCCCTTCACTGGCTTCCTGTCCCAGTGAGATCAGATTTTAAGGTTCTGCTACTATAAGTCCCTTCGGCTGCTCCCTTGTTTGCACTCGGGGTCGCCACAGCAAATCCAAGGTGGATCTGCATGTTGATTTGGCACAGGTTTTACGCCGGATGCCCTTCCTGACGCAACTCCACATTACATGGAGAAATGTGGCAGGGGTGGGATTTGAACCCAGAACCTTCCGAACTGAAACCAAGCGCATTAACCACTTGGCCACCACCCCTGGTTCTGCTACTAACCTATAAAATTATTCATGGACTGGCACCTCCCTACCTAGCTGACCTAATTAAACCTTACGTACCAGCCCGGGTTTTACATTCTCAGGGTGCAGGACTACTTTGTGTCCCTAGGGTGAATAAGAAGTCTGCGGGTCACAGAGCTTTCTCTTATCGTGCCCCTGTTCTGTGGAATGATCTCCCTGCGTCAATAAAACAGTCAGATTCTGTGGAGATTTTCAAGTCCAGACTTAAGACACATTTATTTTCCCTTTCATATGGCTAGCATACTGGTACAGTTTTGTTTTATGCTTTTTACTCTTTTAATTCATTTATTAGTAATTGGAGCGGGCTGCGGCCTCAACTTTACCTAAATTCTGGGTCTTTTAGTGAAGTTTTGGGCTAGTGGCCGGCGATCACCTTAGTATTTCTCTGTTTTTCTTGTTGTTTAATGCTGGCAAATTATACAGTATTTTTTGTCTTTCTAATGCCTGATTCTGGTTTTCTCTGTTTAAGGTGCAGCTCCATCCAGAGATGGGAGTTGTATTCGTGTTGGCGATCCTCCTGTCCTGTGCGCCAATAGCATTTCTTGTATATTCATCCGTGAATTGTTCTGTGAATTGTTCTGTAATTTATGTTTGTAGCATGGCCCAAGCATAGGGTCACCCCTTTGAGTCTGGTCTGCTTGAGGTTTCTTCCTCAGAGGGAGTTTTTTTCTTACCACTGTTGCTCTGGGGGTTGGTAAGGTTAGACCTTACCTGTGTGAAGTGCTTTGAGGCAACTCTGTTGTGATTTGGCGCTATATAAATGAAAATAAATTGAAATTGAAAATTAAATAGATTCAGATGGACCAGCAAATTTTGTTCGCTAAAATCGAAATCCGCTATATGTATAAAACGGACAAAATCCGCCATATGTATGAAACAGATTTAATCTGCTTCTTGCGTATAAGAGATTTTAAAGATCTGAGCCTCCTGAGGAAGTACAGTCAGCTTTGACCTTTCTTATACACAGCATCTGTGTTTACCGTCCAGTCTAGTTTGCTGTTTATGTTGACACCCAGGTAATGTAGTTGTAGTAGTCCACAATCTCGACCTCTCATCTCGCTCATCTACTTTCACCACTTCTACTCCCTCTAACTGCACTATTCCACTGAGCTTCCTCTCATTCACATACATCTACTCAGTCTTGTTCCCACTGACTTTCATTCCCCTGGTCTCCAGAGCATATCTTCACCTTTCCAGGCTAGACTCAACCTGCTCTCTACTCTCACTACTGATCACATATCATCTGCAAACATCGTAGTCCACGGAGACTCCTGTCTGATCTCATTCGCCAACCTGTCCATCATCATTGAGAACAAGAAAGGACTCAGAGCTGATCCTTGGTGTAATCCTACTTCCAAATTGAATGAGTCTATCATTCTTACTGTGCATCTTGCTGTCACGTTATCCTTGTACATGTCCTGCACTATTCTCACATACTTCTCTGCCACACCAGACTCCCTCATACAATGCCACAGCCCTTCTCTTGGCACCCTGTCATAAGCTTTCTCTACATCCATAAACACACAATGTTACTCCTTCTGGCCTTCTCTATGCTTATCAGTATTCTCAGAGCAAACATTGTGTTGTCGTGCTCTTTCTCGACATATTTCTTCACAGATCTTCACCTGTCTTCTAAGCCAAGCTTCTACTATTCTTTCAAATTACTTTAGGCTGTGGCTGATTAACTTTATGCCTCTGTAGTTACTGCAGCTCTGCACATCACCCTTGTTCTTACAGCACACACACAGCACATTTCGTCTCCACTCCTCAGGCATCCTCTCACTTTACAAGATTTTCTTAAACAATTTGGGTAGAAACTCCACTGCCATCTCTCCTAGACATTTCCATGCTTCAACTGGAATGTCATCTCAACCAACTGCCTTTCCACTCTCCATCCTCTTCATGGATGCCCTTACTTCATCCTTACTAGTCTCTTGCATTTCCTGATTTGCTCTCTCCATATCATTTAGCCTTTTTCTCTCATTTTCTTCATTCATCAGCTCCTCAAAATATTCCCCCCACCTTCTCAACACTCTGTCATCACTTGTCAGCGCATTGCCATCTGCATCTTTTATCACACTAACCTGCTTCACAGCCTTTCCAGCTCTGTCCCTTTGTCTAACCAATAGGTACAAGTCCCTTTCTCCTTTCTTACTATTCAACTTCTTGTACGGCTTGCTAGACGCCTTTTCCTTAGCTTTGTCCACTTCTCTTTTCGCCTTACACTGCATCTCCTTGTATCCTGTCTACTTTCTTCATCTCTCTGACTATCCCAATTCTTTTTCGCCAATCTCTTTCTTGTTATGCTTCCTGGACATCATTGTTCCACTACCAAGTCTCCTTGTCTTCTTTCTGCTTTCCAGGTGTCACACTCAGTACCTTCCGAGCTATCTCCCTCACCACATCTGCAGTTCTTTTCCAGTTGTCCAAAATTGCTTCCCTTCCATCCAATGCCTCTCTCATCTGCTCACTGAATTTCACACAACAGTCTTCCTCCTTCAGCTTCCACCATCTGATCCTTTTATGAACTTTCATCTCCTACAAAGAATGTAGTCCACATGTGTACACCTTCCTCCACTCTTATGTCACCCTGTGCTCCTCTCCTTTTCTTAAAGTAGGTATTCACTACAGCCATTTACATCCTTTTTGCAAAATGACCTACCATCTGCCCTTCCACATTCCTTTCCTGGTACCGTATCTACCCATTGTTTCCTCATCACCTCTGTTCCCTTTGCCAACATGCCCATTGAAGTTCGCTGCTATCACCACTCAGAAATCTTGTTTCTCCTTTGTCTCACAACCTACCTGTGGGGCATATGCACAGATGATATTCATCATCACTCCTTCAATTTCCAACTTCACACTCATCACCCTGTCATTACCCCAATACCATTTTTCTTCCTATCCTCACCATACATGATACAACAACTTCTTCTTTCTTTAATATTTATTTCATTCATTTTAAAGAAAAAAACAGAAAGCAGAAACAAAGCATCAAAACACCAGAATGAAAAGGAGCAGAAAGAAGAACAAGTCTTATGATTTCTGCCCCTTTAACAATACAATCTTTCAATATCAGCATCATAGTCAACTTATTTAACAGATTGCACAACTTGAACCCAGCACTATGATCTGCTCTTATTTCCCTTCACATGGTCTCTTGCGCACACAATATGTCTACCTTTCTCTTTGATTATGACAGCCATCTCTCTCCCTTTACCAGTCATATGCCAACATCAAAGTCCCAACTCTCACTTCCATTCTTCTTGTTTTCCTCTGCTCTTGCTGTCTGGGACGTTCTCTTCCTCTTCTTTTCTTGCACCTGGCAGTATCCAATTTTCGCCGGTACCCTGTTGGGAAACGGCATGGTGGTGGTCTTGGTTAACCCGGGGCCTCGACCGATCCAGTATAGAAATTTGATTAGTTCTCTGTATCTTTATTTGGCTAGTTTATGTCAGATGCCCTACCTGACGCAATCCTACTTGTTTAGCTGGGCTGGGACTGGCACTCAGATTGTACTGGCTGCACACCCATGTGGCTGAGATTTGACAGTTTAAGGTTAACGCCCTGCCTCCTTCTACCCTTCTCATTTATTACAGTTCCTGTATCATATCTTTAGGAGAAATTATATCTTAGTTAAGACAGCAGCACGGTGAACTCACAGGAGCACAAAGGATTCTGGGACAGCTGTGAAGATAAACAAATTCTTCTAAGATACATTCTGTCTTAACTGGAAAATATGCTGGGTCTTGTGGTGAAGTTGTTAAGCTAGTTAAAACTATGTCCATAAATGACTGCCATGTCTAATTTAAGAAACAACATGACACCATGAGTGAATGGTCGTTATGAATAGTTGGGTTCAAGAGTTTCTGGACTCATTGCTGCCACCTAGTGCTGATATTTGCTGATATTTCAAGAAAAAAAAATATATTTGCTGTATATTTGTTACAGTGGTGTGACCTCACACAAGCACCTTCAACCATGATTCACAAAAGTTTATTTTCTTTGCCCTCTTGTTTCATTATTCTGGTAATAAACACAAGCAACAAATTGATGTTTTGCTACTCTATATGGTTAACTGGGGGTGTTTCTGAATGCAAATGACCTTGAACGTGCCAGAGCATGTTTTGAACAAATAAGATTCATCAACAGTTAATACTTACTGATGTGTGTGTGACTGGTGTACACCTGTTTGATAAATAATGATTAATTAATTAATTTATTTATTTATTTATTTTTCCACTTGCAGACATACTAAATTGAGTTTGAACAATGGCATTTATAAGCTTTTACTCACACAGTTTGATAAATGAGGGCACTGAAGAGACTCTTGAAGATGACCCAAGCTCTGCATCATCTGCAGCTGCCACTCCTAAGAAAAACATTGATTATAGTTGGGTCAAGAACCTCAATTCCGTGACCATTCTATGGCTAGTTTGTTTTGAGAATTGATTTGACTGTATTTATTTGTGCTAAACAATAGGATTGTACACTCAGCCAATATGCAGCCAATATGGCCCTCATCCTCAATTCTGTGACCATTATGTGTGACAGCAAAAATAACCTTTCAAAAATGAGCTTGACCTTCATACATGACCTTGACTTTAAATCAATCTGCAACTGTTATAAATTCAGTTTCACTAAAATAATGTGTTCATTCATAATCCTAGGTGCTCTCATTCAAAAGTTACATTTTCTCAATACTATAGGCGGTCATCTTGAATTTCTGGGTCAAAATAATACAATAATGAGGTCAGAATCAGAATCCTTGTGGTTAACTTATCCAAAAAAAGTGTCTTCATTCATGATTCTAGGTGTTCTGGTTCAAAACTAAATTTTTTAAGATGGCGCCGGTGGCCATCTTGGATTTGGCTTTCTAGTAAAAAATGCCAGACTTTTTGGGAGGGACCTGGGGGTTAAATTGTTTATAAAAGGCCCATAGAAGTCAAATCAACCCTCAAAACAAATTAGCCAAAGAATGGTCACGGAATTGAGGTTCTTGACCCTACTATTATGACACCTGGTGGTAGACCACAGGCAGTTGCATATCAATCAGATACTGTTGGAGTCTCAGGGTAGAGAGTTGATAGCGTTCAGCATATGAGACTTTGGTTCATGGGTGCCGCATCTTCTGTCTGTTGAACAAATTCAACTAATTTCATGAAATGTTTCCTACCCTGGGATCAGTGCTGCACCCATCGCTTTCAGCCAGAAACAAAGAAACAATTCATGCTATGAACAAAGTGCATGCTTCCAAAGAAGACCAAAGTCATTCAGTTTATGTAGAAAGCATTGGCCTCATTTTTGTGGAGTGACAATGGCATTGTTTGTTGACTACCTTGTAAACGGCCATTCCGGAAGCAGAGAGGACTCTGCCAGCTTGTTAAGGCAGATGCACGAGGCTATTAAGATCATGTGATTAGGAAAGCCAGTGAAGGTGGTTTCATTTTATCAGGACAGTGCCCCAGCTGGTAAATCAATGGTTGGCATGCCTACTGTCTGAAACTGTGGCTTTCAGCTGGGTGACCATCCACTCTTCTGATCTGATACACACATTATTCCATTATTTGTACATGAGGTACATTTAATTTAAGGAATTCCTGCCACAGTCTGCACAAATAAAGGATGTTGGTGAGTCTTTATTTCTATGAGCAGCTGAGAGGTCCTGTGTTGTGCGGTCAGAGAACTGTGCTCGAACTGCATGTCCTGTGGAGAGGCACTGTGCTGGTCATCGTGCAAAAAAACCCAATCCTATTTCTATGCTGTGCACAGAAAAAAACTGATCCAAGGTATCAAGAAGCTTTCACCTCTTTGCAGGTAGATGTATTCGTCAAGAGACATGCACAAATGAGGTGCATGCTCATGACTTTGTTTGATTTATTTTGAAAATCCAGTATGCTCATAGAAAGTGAAGTACACAGTTCACATTTGTACATGGAACATTCTGAGGATAACACAAAAAAATACAAAACACATTTCCATTTTGGTCCATGTCCTGTACTGTGCCCCACCCCAATCGAAGCATCATTGTGATGATGATTAAGATAAATTTAGTGCACAAACGTTTCTCTTTGTCTTTCCCATTCACTGTTCTAGACAGTGGCACTAATTTCTTTCATTGTAAATTTCCATCCACAATTGTTAAAGCCCGGATAAATTAGAGCGAGAATATTTTATTATGAAGTAATACATGAATCTTAAATAATTAAATTTGCTCTCTGGCAGAATTATCAGTTTTCACATGAAAGTCATCCCAGATGAAAAGCAAAGCAAAGGCCTCGTAATTGCTTGTAACTTATCTTGACATCTGTTTGGAGCCTTTGTGCAGCACAACAGCAAAATGTCAAACTTCCTGTGTCAGTTTTATCTATATCTTTTATCTCTATCTTCTGTTTTATCAGTTCTGCGTCAGTGACCTGGACACCTCAAATAGTGATGCCAGTCATGTGACATTATGAGCTTCTGTTATGGGTGTTGTTAGAAACCGCTGAGCCATTTATCATGCAGGTGTTAGTTTTGGGGGATGAAAATTTACAGGGTGATTCCATAATTTTTTCCTCAGAATTGAGTGATTCCATATTTTTTTCCTCTGCTTGTCTAAAAAAGTAACCGTTACCTGACTGCCACAATCTTTTTTCTTGATTTCTTATAATGTTTCTTAAAGCCAGAAAGTTGCCATTTGAAATGACTTTAGTTTTGTGTCATGTCTGTGATCTGCTTTTTTTTTCTACAAAATTAAACAACTGAATGAACATCCTCGAGGCCGGTGATTCCATAATTTTTGCCAGGGGTTGTAGTCCTGGACTTCAGACTCCTGTAGTATCTGCCTGATGGTAGGAGTCTGAACAGTGAGTGTTGGGGTTTGTACTGTCCCTGACAAGGTTGTGTGTCCTACATAGGACTCTGGTTTGGTAAATGTCCTGCAGTGAGGGGAAGGCTGCCCCAGAGAAGTACTCTGAAGTTTTAATCACCTTCTGGAGAGTGTTCCTGTCTTGGACTGTGTGATTACCGTACCAGACTGTGATGGCAGTGGTGAGGACACTCTCAGTCGCACACCTGTAGAAGTTGCTGAGAATTTTGGCTGACATATCAATTTTCTGTCTTCTCAAAGTGCAGTCTCTGTTGGGACTTCTTGATGAGCAGTCAGGTGTTAGGTGAGATCATAACTGATGTGAGTGCAGAGGAATTTGAAGGTTTTCACCCAATCCACCTCTGTCTCATCAATGTATAGTGGTGGTTGCAGCTCCCCACTCCGAATTGGATCAGTAACCATCTCTGGTCTTGTCTGCATTGAGGTAAGATTATTGTTGCAACACCAGGTTACGAGATTCGCCACCCTCTCTTCTGTATGCTGTCTTGTTCCCACCAATGATCAGACCAATGACTGTAGTGTCATCCACAAAATTTAATGATGCTGGTGTTGTTCCGGGAGGCTACAAAGTCATACGTGAAGAGTGTGTAGAAGCAGGGGGCTCAGCACACAGCCCTGAGGAGTCCCCGTGCTCACAGTTCTAGGCTAGATGTGTGGTTATGAACTTTAAATGACTGGGGGTCTGCCTGTTAGAAAATTCATGGACCGAGTTTACAGAGAGAGGGTGTCAGTGCAAGTGTGAGGCGCTTATCTGTGACTTTGCAGGGGATGACTGTGTTGACTTTCCTGAGCTGTAACTGTATGAACAGCATTGGTCACATAGTGTCCCTGCCCTCTAAGTGCGTGAGGGCTGTGTGGAGAGGAATGTGGTAATGGCATCATCAGTGGATCGGTTCTGTTGATATGAAAACTGTGGGGGATCTACAGCGTCTGGGATGGTCTTTTTAATGTTGTGGTCTGACTATCCTTTTCAAAATCACTTCATTATGATTGGAGTGTGTTGGCTAGGACCATACTCATTTAAGTAGTGTGAACAGTGCTTTCTCGTTGGGGGTATTGGGCCACTATGGTAGTGGACTTTAAAACAGGCGGGGCACAGAAGTTTATGCAAGGGACAGATTGAAATATGTCAGCAAACACTATCAGCTAGCACTCATGAGCAAACCCTGAGTGCGTGGCCAGGGATTTATCTGGGCCAGCTGCTTTCTGCAGATTTGTTTTGCTCAGAACCTGTGCATGTCTGCTGATGTCAGCATGAGTGATGGTCCTGTTTGCTCTTCTTAGCCCAACATCCTTCCCTGGTGATCAGAATGTTGGGCCTCAAAGCGAACGTAGAACTCATTCAGCTCATCTGGCAGTGTGGTCTTGGCTGAATGTGACTGTGCTGCTCCTCTGCCGGAAGTCCATGATGTGTTGGAGTCCTTCCCACATGCATCGACAATCAGAGGTAGAGTAGTAACCCTCCAACTTCAGTCTATATTGTCTCTTGGCCTCTCTGTTGCCTTTGCTCAGGTCATATCTGGCCTTTTTATAGTCCTCAACAGTGCCTGAGATGAATGCAGCCCAGCGTGCACGTCGCTTGGCCCTTACATCACAGTTTACCCAGGGTTTTTCGTTGGGGTATTTTCCTGCCAGTGCTTTGTGGGAATAACAGTCTCTATGCATGTGCTAGTGTAGCTGATAACCGCAGAGACATATTTGTCCAAATCTACAGTACCATCCTCTCTCAACCTGAAAGTTCTAAACATATCCCAGTTTTTACAGTCAAAGCAGTTGCGAGCACTAGTTCAGTTTTTTCATTCCACATGTGTACGTACACAAAGCATTTTATTTCAAATTATGTATTATTTTTCAAAATTGATATTTGAGGAACACAACATGCCAGCTCTTGCCATGCCAGTATTAACTTTTATGATGTTCAAGGATGAAGGATTATGGCTATCTGTATTGACCCTAATGGGGCAACTTGATGTAGCATCAGCAGTAATCATTCACCATCCAAAAACAGAAATGAAGTCCAAAACAAAATTAAAATCTTACGTTACAATGAGAGCCAATGGAAGGAAAACAACAGTGAACTTGCACTAAGTTATTTAAAAGGCCAGTGGAAAATAAACAATACTGAAAATCACAATAAGTAATTCAGAAGGCCAACGGCAGCCTGGACAAACGTGTTTGACTTGCATGAAGGAAAACTGTATCTGTAGCCAGATGGAAGCAACTCAAATTCCTTGGACATGGGTTGGCTCGGTGAACCACAGCTGACTGGAATGTCTTCAAAGTCCTGACCTCACATAGACAGGCAAGTCATTCAGGGTCCCAGCTGTGAGTTGCAAATCACTGTAACAGTACGCTGCTGTCTGTTTTTATTTTGAAGGTTACATGACCAGAGCAACTTGCAAAGGAAACTATGTTGCTATATACACAAATGCTGACCAGGCTGGGTGTGTGACCAAGTTTGTTTCCAGTGCAGAATGATCTTGGTTCAAGGCCACCACTGCCCATTTTCTGTGTAATGTGGAGTTGCAACAGGAAGGCATCTGGTGTATAAATTGTGCCAAATCAACCACGCAGGTCTACCTCAGATTGGCTTTAGCGTCCCCAGTGATACAGTTGAGAAGCCAAAGGGACTTACTATATGTAAACTGTAATTGCATAAAGATTTTACATTTTTGAACAAATTGAAAATAATCACATTTTTCATTGTTTTGGTGCACAATGGATATGGTGTCTGTTTTGGGACAAAGCTGTTTATTACTCACATGTAAACACACACGTGGGCACACAGGAGGAAAAAAGCACAAATTTGCATGGTTTTCCACACTTTGCAGTAAAGCCTTCTTTGTTATTCAGCTTTTGGCTTTTTCTCATCAACGCAGTTGTTTGGTCCATGAAGGGACACGTGATATGACACATGACTATATGCACAGGAAGCCATGTCTGTTGCCAAGGGCCAAACAAAAGCTGATACAGTATGTTCACTAATGTACGAGGTCTATCAGAAAAGTATCCTACCTTTTATTTTTTTAAAAAACTATATGGATTTGAATGACGTGCGATTACACCAATCATGCTTGAACCCTCGTGCGCGTGTGTGAGTTTTTTTCATGCGTGTCGGTGATGGTCATTTCCCCTGTGGGAAGGCCTTGAGTGAGATGTGGTCCAGCCCTCTTGGCTGAATTCCTTTGTTTCACCACTGCTCGAGATGGCGCGCATTGCTTTATCAGAATTTTTATGGACCTGTGAGGAATATCCGAGTGGACACTATTCGAGAAAATTAAGCTGGTTTTCGGTGAAAGTTTTAACGGCTGATGAGAGATTATGGGGTGTTTCTGTCGGTGTAAGGACTTCCCACGGAGCGGGACGTCGTGGCAGCGCTTCCAGGCGCCGTCGTCGGCCTGTTTCGAGCTGAAAACATCCTAATTTAAGGCTTAATTCACCCAGGATGTCGTGAGAGAACAGAGAAGATTCAGAAGAGGCCGGCATGAGGACTTTATGCAGACATTCCACTGTTTAAGGACATTTTGTAATGAAAGACGTGCGCGCAAATTCGCCCGAGTCGTTTCCGTGACGACTCAGCGAATCTGTGTGCGCCGCGACAGGAAAAACACCTCCGTGTTGAAAACCATTTGTAAAATTAGGCGGCTTTTGATGGCTTTCAACAAGTGAGTAACTGAGAAATTGTTTAACAGCTTGGGCATGTTCCAACTTGCCCGTTAAGGTTTCCAACGGAGGTGTTTTTCCTGTCGCGACCCCCCCCGCGGTCGGGTCCGGCCCGACATGCGACTCTGCCCGCACGTTCTTTCATTACAAAATGTCCGTTTAACAATGGAATGTCCGAATATAAACTCCCCATGCCGACTTCTTCTGAAAGTTCTCTGTTCTCTGACGACTTACTGGGTCAACAGAGCCTGAAATGTGGAGTTTTCAACTTGAAACGGCGAGACGCTGCCGCCTCGAAGCGCAGATCGCCATAAGGCGCCATGGGCCGTCCTTACGGCGACACTACCAGACCCAAAATCTCTCATCAGCCGTTAAAATTTTTACAGAAAACCAGCTGAATTTTATCGAATGGTGTCCACTCAGTTGTGCCTTACAGTTTTGAAAAAATTTTGATCAAACAAAACAGCAGTCTCTGAGCCATTCCTAAACAATGAAAAATCGATGAGAGGGTGGCCACTCCTCACTGAAAGACTGCCCACAGGCGAATGACGTAACCGACAGGCGGGAAAAAAACTCTCGCATGCCCACGAGGGTTCAAGCATGTCTGATGTAATCGCACGTCATTCAAATCCATATAGTTTTTTAAAAAATAATAAGGTCGGATACTTTTCTAATAGACCTCGTATTGGTCACTTCATGTGCTGATCTATGTTGGGAAAGTGTAGGTACACGGACCCACAACAGGGGGCGCAATGACGGACAATGGAGGGAGGTCAAATAACAACACTTTACTGTTGTGAATGGGCACAACAAATACAACAGATTACAACAATAGACAAAAGCCAAATCACAAAAGGTGTCGTGTGGGCCGGCTCGAAGATAGGAGACGTCTGTCCAAAGCAGAACCGGAACCACATGATTTCCTCCGCCACCAGACCCCGGGAATACTGGAGCCGCCAAGTCCCGAACTCCCAGGTGGCCACTGCCTCCGCGTGTCGGACCTGGTACTGCTGGCGAGGAACAAAAACAATTAATGTGGGCCGCGTTTGCACCCAGCAATCCGCACGGCAGGAAAACTACCTCACCTCTCGTTGGAAAAGGAGTCGCACAAAAGTCACAAAAGATCACTGTCAAACAGTCAGCTGAGTACGTTACCTTCCAGGTAGAACGATATCTCGCGCAAAGAGGTGGAGACGTCGTCCTGCTGATGTACCCCTGCCGATCAGATGATTGGTAACAGCTGTTGCAGGTGATGCGTGACAGCTGTCACCTGGCTGCTCCTGTGAGGCGGCTGCGCCCTCTGGTGCTGGAGCCCACACTCAGACAGGTCGCCCTCTGGTGGTGGCCAGCAGGTACCTCCTCGTCTGGTGGCCCACACAACAATCTACTGTTGATTTACCTTGAATAACTTTAAAATTAAAATGAACCTTGACGTGACGCCATTGGGAATTATAGAAGCGATTGGTTTAGCCAAGAGCTTATCTTGTCCTTTTTGGATTTTAGATGTCATGTTTGAGCTCATTTTGCTGTTGAGAAGGGTGGTTTTCTGATTGGCTTTCCCTCTTGTGAGTGTTTTTTGCAGTGGTGCCATAGAGATGTTTGTAGTGTGGTATACTTGTGATGTTGAAATAATTACACTCACCTGTAGGAGTTGGCCGCTTATGGTCTGGCCGATATTCAACATTTTGCATTTATTGGTGTTGGCCATTTATAAACATGGACATGCTGATATGACAATTTAATTTTGCAGCACTCAAAGTAGCAACTCACTTCAGTTCTGCCTTCACAGGTACATTTTAATCTAATCGCCACTCAGCAACTTGAGTTTTCCATGTGGCCAGAACGCTCCCTTTTTTTGCGTGTCAGTGGCAGCTCAGAGTGTTTTCTGTTGAGTGTAGCAACTGTTGAAAACCCCTCTCTGTCTGCCTGATGTAACCGCACGTTTGCTGCAGGATGTTGTGTCAAATTTCAGTTCAGAGTTGCAGAGAGAGGAAAACAATCTTTTTGAAATCCTTCATTAAATCCTCCAGAGTGGGCTGTGTTGATAACTGCTGTTACATTCAGAAATTAATGGTTTATTTTACAGATTAAGGGCTCTGTGTTCATCCTGGATGTTCCAGAGTTCTGTGTTGCCCAGCTTGTCTTTGAAGTGAAAGTGGGATGAGGATGAAGAGGAAAGGAGGGGGAAGAGGAGGAAGGGGAGAGGAGTGGAGAAGCCATAAAAAAACAAACACTCATTTTCACACAAAAACAAAAACTTGGTCCACATGTAAAATGAATCAGTTTTTAAATTAAGCTTTCAATTCATATAGTGGCATCTACCTTTTTTTTTTTTTTTTTTTTTTTTTTAAAGGTTACTTTATACTTTTATACTTTAAGTAGGTTTTGGAGCACATACTTTTTCACTTTTACTTGAGTAAAGACGTCAAGTGCTACTTCAAACTTTTACCAGAGTGTTTTTAAACTGCAGTATCTACGAGGTCTATTAGAAAAGTATCCGACCTTATTATTTTTTTAAAAAAGCCCATATGGATTGAATCACGGTGATTACATCAGCCAAGCTTGAACACCTCGTGGGCATGCGAGAGTCTTTTCACGCCTGTCGGTGACGTCATTCGCCTGTGAGCATGCCTTGTGGGAGGAGTGGTCCAGCCCCCTCGTCAGAATTCCTTTGTCTGAGAAGTTGCTGAGAGACTGGCGCTGTGCTTCATCAAAATTTTTTTCCAAAACTGTGAGGCACATCCGAGTGGAGACCATTCGACAAATTAAGCTGGTTTTTCGGTGAACATTTTAATGGCTGATGAGAGACTTTGGATTGTTTCTATCGCTGTAAGGACTTCCCATGGAGCGGGACATTGCGCAGCGCTCCGATGGCGACGTCGTCATCCTGTTTCAAGCTGAAACCTCCAAATTTTAAGCCTCTGTTGACCCAGGATGTCGTGACGAGAACAGAGAACTTTCAGAAGAGGTCGGGATCAGCAGTTTATCCGGACATTCCACTGTTAAAGGAGATTTTTTTAATGAAAGAAGTGCGGACGGATTGGTGTGTCGGCTTGCAGCCGGCGCGGCGCGCCCGCCACAGGAAAAACACCTCAGTTGGAAGCCTTAAGGACAATTTGGAACATGCCCTGCTGTTAAACAATTTCTCAGATATTAACTCAACTGAAAGCCACCAAAGCCGCCTGGATTTTACAAATGGTTATCAACACGGAGGTGTTTTTCCTGTGGCGGGCGCGCGTTGCGCCGGCTGCAAGCCGACGCGCCCAATCCGTCTGCATGTCTTTCATTAAAAATCTCCTTTAACAGTGGAATGTCCGGATAAACTGCTGATCCCGACCTCTTCTGAAAGTTCTCTGTTCTCTCACGACGTCCTGGGTCAACAGAGGCTAAATTTGGAGGTTTTCAGCTTGAAACAGGATGACGACGTTGCCTCGGAGCGCTGCGCTGACGTCCGCTCGTGGGACAGTCCTTACAGCGATAGAAACAATCCAAAATCTCTCATCAGCCGTTAAACTTTTCACCGAAAACCAGCTTAATTTGTCGAATGGTATCCACTCGGATGTGCCTCACAGTTTTGGAAAAAATTTTGATGAAGCACCGCACCAGTCTCTCAGCAACTTCTCAGACAATGAAAATCCGACGAGGGGGCTGGACCACTCCTCCCACAAGGCGTGCTCACAGATGAATGACGTCACCGGACAGGCGTGGAGGTTCAAGCTTGGCTGACGTAAAACATAAGAATCAAATCCATCCAGTTTTTTAAAAAAATAAAAAGGTAGGATACTTTTCTAATAGACCTCGTATACTTCTACTTAAGTAACAAATGTGTGTACTTTTGACACCACTGCAAACAAACGTGCAAGCAGCGGCAAAGTTCTCCACCTGATCTCTGCTCAAACTTTTGAACACAAACAAAATTTGCGATGAACTTGCTTGTGAACAAGGAGTGCATTTTGCATATGGGAAAAGGGCTTTTGTCTGACAAAAACTAACACAAACATATAGAATCGGTTCCTCATATGTTTCATTGATCCGTCACAGTTTGTGTTCAAATGTTTATACCAAGATTATGCTTTTGCATTTTTGAGCCTGAAATTTCACCATACAGTAGTGTTCAGAATAATAGTAGTGCTATGTGACCTAAAAAGATTAATCCAGGTTTTGAGTATATTTCGTATTGTTACATGGGAAACAATGGTACCAGTAGATTCAGTAGATTCTCACAAATCCCACAAGACCAAGCATTCATGATATGCACACTCTTAAGGCCATCAAATTGGGCTATTAGTAAAAAAAAAAAAAAAAAAGTAGAAAAGGGGGTGTCATAATAATAGTAGCATCTGCTGTTGATGCTACAAACTCAAAACTATTATGTTCAAACTGCTTTTTTAGCAATCCTGTGAATCACTAAACTAGTATTTAGTATAACCACAGTTTTTCATGATTTCTTCACATCTGCGAGGCATTAATTTTGTTGGTTGGAACCAAGATTTTGCTCGCTTTACTAGTGTGTTTGGGGTCATTGTCTTGTTGAAACACCCATTTCAAGGGCATGTCCTCTTCAGCATAAGGCAACATGACCTCTTCACGTATTTTGACATATCCAAACTGATCCATGGTACCTGGTATGCGCTATATAGCCCAACACCATAGTAGGAGAACATGCCCATATCATGATGCTTGCACCACCCATGCTTCACTGTCTTCACTGTGCACTGTGGCTTGAATTCAGAGTTTGGGGGTCGTCTCACAAACTATCTGTGGCCCTTGGACCCAAAAAGACCAGTTTTACTCTCATCAGTCTACAAAATATTCCTCCATTTCTCTTTAGGCCAGTTGATGTGTTCTTTGGAAAATTGTAACCTCTTCTGCACATGTCTTTTATTAGCAGAGGACTTTGCGGGGGATTCTTGCAAATAAATTAGCTTCACACAGATGTCTTCTAACTGTCACAGCACTTACAGGTAACTCCAGACTGTCTTTGATCATCCTGGAGCTGATCAATGGGTGAGTCTTTGCCATTCTGGTATTCTTCTATTCCATTTTGATGGTTGTTTTCCATTTTCTTCTACGTGTCTCTTGTTTTTTGTCCATTTTAAAGCATTGGAGATCATTGTAGATGAACAGCCTATAGTTTTTTGCACCTGCGTATAAGTTTCCCCATCTCCAATCAACTTTTTAATCAAACTACGCTGTTCTTCTGACAATGTCTTGAACAGTCCCATTTTCCTCAGGCTTTCAAAGAGAAAAGCATCAAATCAAATCAAATCAATTTATTTATATAGCGCCAAATCACAACAGTTGCCCCAAGGCGCTTTATATGTAAGGCAAAGCCATACAATAATTACGGAAAAACCCCACCGGTCAAAACGACCCCCTGTGAGCAAGCACTTGGCAACAGTGGGAAGGAAAAACTCCCTTTTAACAGGAAGAAGAAACCTCCAGCAGAACCAGGCTCAGGGAGGGGCAGTCTTCTGCTGGGACTGGTTAGGCTGAGGGAGAGAACCGGGGAAAAAGGAGATGCTGTGGAGGGGAGCAGAGATCAATCACTAATGATTAAATGCAGAGTGGTGCATACAGAGCAAAAGAGAAAGAAACACTCAGTGCATTATGGGAACCCCCCCAGCAGTCTAAGTCTATAGCAGCTTAACTAAGGGATGGTTCAGGGTCACCCGATCCAGCCCTAACTATAAGCTTTAGCAAAAAGGAAAGTTTTAAGCCTAGTAAGCCTGTTAGTCTGAGAGCGAAGCGCTCTATTGGGGTGATATGGTACTATGAGGTCCCTAAGATAAGAAGGGACCTGACTATTCAAAACCTTATAAGTAAGAAGAAGAATTTTAAATTCTATTCTAGAATAACAGGAAGCCAATGAAGAGAGGCCAATATGGGTGAGATATGCTCTCTCCTTCTAGTCCCCGTCAGTACTCTAGCTGCAGCATTTTGAATTAACTGAAGGCTTTTCAGGGAACTTTAGGACAACCTGATAATAATGAATTACAATAGTCCAGCCTAGAGGAAATAAATGCATGAATTAGTTTTTTCAGCATCACTCTGAGACAAGACCTTTCTACTTTTAGAGATATTGCGTAAATGCAAAAAAGCAGTCTTACATATTGTTTAATATGCGCTTTGAATGACATATCCTGATCAAAAATGACTCCAAGATTCTCACCATATTACTAGAGGTCAGGGTAATGCCATCCAGAGTAAGGATCTGGTTAGACCACCATGTTTCTAAGATTTGTGGGGCCAAAGTACAATAACTTCAGTTTTATCTGAGTTTAAAAGCAGGAAATTAGAGGTCATCCATGTCCTTATGTCTGTAAGACAATCCTGCAGTTTAGCCAATTGGCGTGTATCCTCTGGCTTCATGGATAGATAAAGCTGGGTATCATCTGCGTAACAATGAAAATTTAAGCAATGCCGTCTAATAATACTGCCTAAGGGAAGCATGTATAAAGTGAATAAAATTGGTCCTAGCACAGAACCTTGTGGAACTCCATAATTAACCTTAGTCTGTGAAGAAGATTCCCCATTTACATGAACAAATTGTAATCTATTAGATAAATATGATTCAAACCACTGCAGCGCAGTGCCTTTAATACCTATGGCATGCTCTATCTCTGTAATAAAATTTTATGGTCAACAGTATCAAAAGCAGCACTGAGGTCTAACAGAAACAAGCACAGAGATGAGTCCACTGTCTGAGGCCATAAGAAGATCATTTGTAACCTTCACTAATGCGTTTTCTGTACTATGATGAATTCTAAAACCTGACTGAAACTCTTCAAATAGACCATTCCTCTGCAGATGATCAGTTAGCTGTTTAACAACTACCCTTTCAAGAATTTTTGAGAGAAAGGAAGGTTGGAGATTGGCCTATAATTAGCTAAGATAGCTGGGTCAAGTGATGGCTTTTTAAGTAATGGTTTAATTACTGCCACCTTAAAAGCCTGTGGTACATAGCCAACTAATAAAGATAGATGATCATATTTAAGATCGAAGCATTAAATAATGGTAGGGCTTCCTTGAGCAGCCTGGTAGGAATGGGGTCTAATAGACATGTTGATGGTTTGGAGGAAGTAACTAATGAAAATAACTCAGACAGGAACAATCTGAGAGAAAGAGTCTAACCAAATACCGGCATCACTGAAAGCAGTCAAAGATAAACGATACGTCCTTGGGATGGTTATGAGTAATTTTTTCTCTAATAGTTAAAATTTTATAGCAAAGAAAGTCATGAAGTCATTACTAGTTAAGTTAAAGGATATACTCGGCTCAATAGAGCTCTGACTCTTTGTCAGCCTGGCTACAGTGCTGAAAAGAAACCTGGGGTTGTTCTTATTTTCTTCAATTAGTGATGAGTAGTAAGATGTCCTAGCTTTACGGAGGGCTTTTTTATAGAGCAACAGACTCTTTTTCCAGGCTAAGTGAAGATCTTCTAAATTAGTGAGACGCCATTTCCTCTCCAACTTATGGGTATCTGCTTTAAGCTGCGAGTTTGTGAGTTATACACGGAGTCAGGCACTTCTGATTTAAAGCTCTCTTTTTCAGAGGAGCTACAGCATCCAAGTTGTCTCAATGAGATGTAAAACTATTGACGAGATACTCTATCTCACTTACAGAGTTTAGGTAGCTACTGTGCATCGTGTTGGTATTGTTGTGGATGGAGCCCAAATTTTCACAAAATTGGATCTTAGAAACGCGTACCACCTGGTTCGGGTCCGGAAGGGAGACGAATGGAAGACGGCATTCAACACCCCGTTAGGTCATTTTGAGTACCTGGTCATGCCGTTCGGCCTCACTAACGCCCCCGCGACGTTCCAAGCTTTGGTAAATGACGTCTTGCGGGACTTCCTGCATCGGTTAGTCTTCGTATATCTGGACGATATACTCATCTTTTCCCGGACCCTGAGACCCATGTCCAGCATGTACGTCAGGTCCTACAGCGGTTGTTGGAGAACCGGCTGTTTGTGAAGGGCGAGAAGTGCGAGTTCCACGCCACTTCTTTGTCCTTCCTGGGTTCATCATCTCCTCCAACTCCGTCGCCCTGATCCGGCTAAGGTTGCGGCGGGTGAGAGATTGGCCCCAACTGATAAGCCGCAGGAAACTACAGCAGTTCCTAGGCTTTGCAAATTTCTACAGGAGGTTTATTAAAGGTTACAGTCAGGTAGTTAGCCCCCTGACTGCCCTGACCTCCACCAAGGTCCCCTTCGCCTGGTCGGATCGGTGCGAAGCGCGTTCCAGGAGTTGAAACGTCGGTTCTCGACTGCACCAGTTCTGGTGCAGCCTGATCCTGATCGCCAGTACATAGTAGAAGTGGACGCCTCTGACTCAGGGATAGGAGCCGTGCTGTCCCAGAGCGTGGAGGCTGATAACGTCCTCCATCCTTGTGCCTTTTATTCCAGCAGGTTGACCCCAGCTGAACGGAAGCTTATGACGTCGGCAATCGGGAACTTCTTGCGGTGAAGGAGGCTCTTGAAGAGTGGAGACCCTGCTGGAGGGGGCATCGTTGCCCTTCACGGTTTTTCACGGACCATCAGAACCTGGAGTACATCCGGACCGCCAAGCGGCGGAACCCCAGGCAAGCCCGCTGGTCTCTGTTCTTCGGGCGCTTTGACTTCCAGATCACGTATCGCCCCCGGGACCAAGAACCAAAAACCAGATGCATTGCCCCCGGGTGCACGAAGAAGAAGCCAAAGCGGGGCTGTCGAACCCCACCGAGACCATCATCCCCGAGTCCACGTCGTGGCCACCCTCACCTGGGACGTGGAGAAGACATCCGGGAGGCCCTGACAAGGAGCCCGGACCCGGGGACTGCCCCAAGAACAGACTGTACGTCCCACCAGAGGCAAGAGCTGCTGTATTGGATTTCTGTCACGGGTCCAAGCTCTCCTGTCATCCCGGAGTGCGTAGGACCGTGGCAGTAGTCCAGCAGCGCTTCTGGTGGGCGTCCTGGAAACCGACGTCCGGGACTACGTCCAGGCCTGTACCATCTGCGCCAGGGCAAGGCAGACCATCGGAGGACGACAGGACTCCTCCAACCCCTGCCAGTGCCTCATCGCCCCTGGTCTCACATCGGCCTGGACTTCATCACGGGCCTCCCGCCGTCCCAGGGCAACACCGTGATTCTCATGATAGTGGACCGGTTCTCCAAGGCGGCCCACTTCGTGGCCCTCCCGAAGCTCCCGACGGCCCAGGAGACGGCTGACCTCCTGGTCCACCACGTCATGCGGCTGCATGGGATACCATCGGACATCGTTTCAGATCGTGGTCCCCAGTTCTCTTCACAGGTGTGGAAGCGTTTCTGTAAGGAGCTGGGGCCACCGTGAGTCTCTCGTCCAGGTACCACCCCCAGACAACGGCCAGGCAGAGCGGGCTAACCAGGAGTTGGAACAGGCCCTTCGCTGCGTCACCTCCGCGCACCCGGCGGCCTGGAGTCACCATCTGGCCTGGATCGAGTATGCCCATAACAGCCAAATCTCGTCTGCTACCGGCCTCTCCCCTTTTGAGGCATGTTTGGGGTTCCAGCCCCCATTGTTCCCGCTGGTGGAGGGAGAGGTCGGTGTTGCCCTCGGTCCAGGCCCACCTCAGGAGGGTGCCGCCGGGTGTGGAGGACCGCCCGCTCTGCCTATTAAAGGCACAGACGAGGGCCAAAACCCATGCAGACCGCCGACGTTCCCCGGCCCCCACATACCAGCCCGGGCAGGAGGTGTGGCTGTCAACAAAGGACATCCCCCTCTGTGTGGACTCACCCAAATTAAAGGACAGATACATCGGCCCATTCCCATCCTCAAGCTCATCAAACCGGCCGCAGTGAAGCTCCGACTCCTGGCTTCACTGCGGGTCCACCCTGTTTTCCACGTGTCCCGTATCAAGCCACACCACACCTCGCCCCTCTGTGCACTGGCCCTACGCCGCCTCCTGCCCGGCTCATCGACGGGGAGCCTGCTTGGCCGGTCCGCAGGCTCCTGGACGTCCGTCGTAAGGGCCGGGGGTTCCAATATCTGGTGGACTGGGTGGGGTATGGACCTGAGGAACGCTCCTGGGTGAAGAGGAGCTTCATCCTGGACCCGGCCCTCCTGGCCGATTTCTACAGACGACACCCGGACAAGCCTGGTCGGGCGCCAGGAGGCGCCCGTTGAGGGGGGGGGTCCTGTTGTGTGGGCCGCTGAAGAGGAGGTACTGCTGGCCCACTACCACCAGAGGGCGCCCTGCTTGGAGTGCGGGCTCCAAGCACAAGAGGGCGCCAGACCCAGAGGAGGTGACAGCTGTCACTCATTACTCCAGCTGTCACTCATCTACACCACCATATAAGCCGGACTGCAACTCCACCTCCCCGCCGAGAAATCGACTACAGTACTAAGGTAATTTCTCTGCTGACTGACACATTGTGTAACCAACTGAACTTCTGTTGCAGCCGTTTTCCTGAAGTGTTTCCTTGTCTGGAGGATTGGCGTTTTGGTGTGACAGTGACGGCTTCACCTCGCACCCCGTCCCAGGACAAGTGGTTGATCAGGAGCTGCACGAGTGTGTGTGATTTGGAGGTGGAGGTGCTCCCTCCTAACGGTGTCTGGACTGTTAATTACTGAGTGTGCAGACTCACACTCACACATTATCTTTCTGTTTTCTGCCAGCAGTACCAGGGTCGACAGCGAAGACAGAGGCCACCTGGGGACTCGGGACTTGGCGGCTCCGGTGTTCTTCAGGCCGTTGGTGGTGGAGGCCGTGTGGGACGCGGCTTCTCTCTCGTCGGGCGTCTTCTATCTTCGAGCCTGCCCACACGTCACTGGTGTTTATTGACTGTGAACATTAAGACACGTTTCGTTGTGTAATATCACAACATTAAATTGTTACCTTTTGGCTTACTCATGTCCGTTCATTTGCGCCCCCTGTTGTGGGTCCGTGCTACGACACCTTCCCAACAGGTATATGGCATTAGGGAACATAAGAAGGAAACATATCCTTAAACCTAGTTACAGCGCTTTCTGAAAGACTTCTAGTGTAATGAAACTTATTCCCCACTGCTGGGTAGTCCATCAGAGTAAATGTAAATGTTATAAGAAATGATCAGACAGAAGGGAGTTTTCAGGGAATACTGTTAAGTCTTCAATTTCCATACCATAAGTCAGAACAAGATCTAAGATATGATTAAAGTGGTGAGTGTGTTGGGAAGGTATCGTAGCACGGACCCACAACAGGGGGCGCAAAGGAACGGACAATGAATAAGCCAATAAGTAACAATTTAATGTTGTGACAACACACAACTAAATTCACACAAGATATAAATAGACAATTAACACCAGGTGACGTGTGGGCAGGCTCGAAGATAGAAGACCCCCGACGAGAGATGAGCCGCGTCCAACACGGCTTCCACCACCAACAGCCTGAAGAACACCGGAGCCGCCAAGTCCCGAGTCCCCAGGTGGCCTCTGTCTTCGGCTGTCGACCCTGGTACTGCTGGCAGAAAACAAAGACAGGATGGATGAGTGTGAAGTCGCACACTCAGTAATCCCACAGTCTGTACACAGTCAGGAGGGAGAACCTCCACCTCCAAGTAGGAACACACTAGCAGCTCCTGTTACCACTTATCTGGATGGAGTGAGATGCGAAGACGTCGCTTCTCTCACTACACGCCAACCCAGCAGAGTGCACCACAGGAAAAACGGCTGCAAAACAGATCAGACTTAAGTCACAGTAGGGACACAGCAGAGAATATTACCTCTTCGGTAGTTGATTTCTCGGCGGGGAGGTGGAGTTGCAGTCCGGCTTATGTAGTGGTGTGAATGAGTGACAGCTGGTGTGATGAGTGACAGCTGTCACTTCTTCTGGGTCTGGCGCCCTCTCGTGCTTGGAGCCCGCACTCCAAGCAGGGCGCCCTCTGGTGGTGGTGGGCCAGCAGTACCTCCTCTCAGCGGCCCACATAACAGGGTGGACTCATTTACATTTTGAGCAAAGCCAATTGAGTCTAATAATAGATTAAATGCAGTGTTGAGGCTGTCATTCTCAGCATCTGTGTGGATGTTAAAATCGCCCACTATAATTATCTGAGCTAAGCACTAAGTCAGACAAAAGTTCTGAAAATTCACAGAGAAACTCACAGTAACGACCAGGAGGACGATAGATAACAACAAATAAAACTGGTTTTTGGGACTTCCAATTTGGATGACAAGACTAAGAGTCAAGCTTTCAAATGAATTAAAGCTCTGTCTGGGTTTTTGATTAATTAATAAGCTGGAATGGAAGATTGCTGCTAATCCTCTGCCCCGGCCCGTGCTACGAGCGTTCTGGCAGTTAGTGTGACTCGGGGGTGTTGACTCATTTAAACTAACGTATTCATCCTGCTGTAACCAGGTTTCTGTAAGGCAGAATAAATCAATATGTTGATCAATTATTATATCATTTACTAACAGGGACTTAGAAGAGAGAGACCTAATGTTTAATAGACCACATTTAACTGTTTTAGTCTGTGGTGCAGTTGAAGGTGCTATATTATTTTTTCTTTTTGAATTTTTATGCTTAAATAGATTTTTACTGGTTATTGGTGGTCTGGGAGCAGGCACCGTCTCTACGGGGATGGGGTAATGAGGGGATGGCAGGGGGAGAGAAGCTGCAGAGAGGTGTGTAAGACTACAACTCTGCTTCCTGGTCCCAACCCTGGATAGTCACAGTTTGGAGGATTTAAGAAAATTGGCCAGATTTCTAGAAATGAGAGCTGCTCCATCCAAAGTGGGATGGATGCCGTCTCTCCTAACAAGACCAGGTTTTCCCCAGAAGCTTTGCCAATTATCTATGAAGCCCACCTCATTTTTTTTTTTTTTTTGTTCAACAACAAAAGCATGTTCAACAGGTGCTGGCTTCATCCTTAAATAGGGGACACCTGATTCACACCTGTTTGTTCCACAAAACCGACAAACTCACTGACTGAATGCCACACTACTATTATTGTGAACACCATCTTTTCAACTTTTTTTTACTAATAGCTCAATTTCCTAGCCTTAAGAGTGTGCATATCATGAATGCTTGGTCTTGTTGGATTTGTGAGAATCTACTGAATCTACTGGTACCTTGTTTCCCATGTAACAATAAGAAATATACTCAAAACCTGGATTAATCTTTTTAGTCACATAGCACTACTATTATTCTGCACACTACTGTAATTAGAACGAAAAAACTGCAAGATGATCTCTTGGGCACAGCACGGCTGACAAACTTAAATTCCTTGCAATGATGCTGCTTCATGAAATCGATGAGGAAGAGATGGAGGATGAACTAAGAGTGGTACTGATGCCAAAAACCACTCAAAAGTATCACAAGCATTGGTGGGCCCATCTCATCAATGCTGCAAGGAAGAAATATTTGAGCAGATGTGCCAAAGAGCATAGACGTAGTGGCCCTGAGTTTTCCTTTTCTGTGCTTTTCATTTACATTTTTGTAAGTGTGGTTGTTTTTAACTCGTGCAGTTAGTCATGCAAGCAGGGGTGCCGATAAGGGGAGAATAAGGAGAAGGATTCTAGGGGCCCATGATTGACAGGGGCCCAGAGAGGCCCCTAATGCAATTATAATATATGACAAAATAATACGGAGGCCACCCCCAGTATTATTTCTTTCATGGGGCCCAAAATCCCTGGCAGCATCCATGTGTGCATCCCTGTGTATACAGCCGCCATGATCTCCTCCGCATTGGATTACGGAACAAACAGTCCATAAACAATGATGTTATTCATTTGCATGGAATAAGGACCCTGAGCTCTATGTGGATTACCGTACCCATGAACAGGAGATGGAGTCAGCACAAAAATAGGAGGCAGGAGCGAGGCTGCCTGGGCTGGTGTCTGTGCACAGCTGAGAAGACGGCCTTTACAAACTGCCACTTCCCAGCATCTTCCTCTCCAGCGCCAGATCCATCACAAACAAAATGTATAAAGTCAAACTACAGATCACAGCAAACCGACTCATCTGGGACTGGTGTATTCTGCTGATGACAGAGACCTGGCTGAACCCTTCCATATCTGACACGGCTATCGAGTTAGCAGGCCGCACATTCCATCGCTATGACAGAAACAGCAACTCCAGCAAGAGAAAAGGAGGGGGTGCATGCATTTATATGAACAATGACTGGTGGACCAATACTACCATCATTACAATCAATGCTCCCCTGACATGGAGTATTTGACTATTAAATGCAAACCCACGTATCTCCCCCGGGAGTTCACTGTTGTCATAGTGACTGTTGTGTATATATCACCAGATGTATGCTGGTGATACACAACATCACCAGCCTTCAACAGAACAACTACCCAGGGGCAGTACATGTCATAGCCGATGACTTTAACCATGCTGATTTCAAAAAAGTGCTCCCGAAGCTCCATCAATACATCAAATGCTCCACCACAGGTGGAAATAGATGGATAAAGCCTACTGGACCAAACAGCATGACTGGTCCAGCAGCTTTCCTCAGGTTCATCACCAGCAGCGTGCCCTTCACCTCATGTGTCTCCACCATGAGGATGTGGCTGCTGGGGGCTGGTGGTTGTAAGGCATCGAACTTTGATGACTCAACCTCGAAGCCAGTGGCACTTACACCCATCATTATCAAGTGCTTTGAGAAACTGGTCCAGAGTCACATCGTAACAACCCTGCCATCCACACTTGACCCACACCTGTTCACATACAGAGCAAACCGGCCCACAGAGGATAGTAGAGAAGGTTGAATCTTCGACTGGACTGGGTTGCTTGACGCGAGGTCGTTTCGCTTCAAATCGCAGAAGCTTCCTCAGGTAAAATTCTTGCTCTGGTAGTCTGACTTCTGTCTTGACTCTTGTAGAGAAGAAATAGACTGACAAATAGACAGACCAATTCATGGTAGGAAAGTTTTTTCCGATTAAAATTAGAAAAATAGTGCACAAAATATATGCCCAGGGTCATAAATGACCCCACCCAGTTGCTTGAGGGTTAAAATACACTAAAAACAAACAATAAATAAGAACAAACAGATAAACAGACAGTATAAGTTAACAATAAACACTTTAAAAACTATATAATTTACACTGAAGAATACTGAACATCAGGATATTGTACATCTGTATTGAATGTTAAAGTTCAAGTGGTATCAGGTGTGTGCAGTGTTAAGCTCTGGCTGAAAAACAGTTTTTCAGTCTGTTAGTTGTGGACATGGTGGCCCTGTAGCGTCCTCCTGAGGATAACAGTTCAAACATGTGATGACCAGGGTGGGATGAGTCTCTGAGGATGCTGTGGGCTCTCCTGAGGCAGTGACTGCTATAGATGGTCTCAAGAGAGGGAAGAGGGCATCCAGTGAGTTTTTGGGTGATGTTGATGATCCTCTGGAGCACTTTCCTCTTAGTGGTGCAGCTTAGCTAAAATTTTCATAACAATTGTTAATTTTGTGACTAAAGCACCAAATTCGGCACACATTTTTTTTAAATTAAGTAATGTTTATTTTACCTTTTTGGAATTGTTATGATCAGAAAATGATTTGGTATACCTTTCAATATGATTTGAACACTTTTAAATTTTGACCGCTGTGCAATTCTTATTGACCACTGCTGGAGGTCATTAGAGGTCAGCTCCAGGATGTCTCCACATCTGAAAATAAGCATTAGTTAATTTAGAATATGTGTACCAAATTTCATGCTTTAGTCACAAAATGTACAATCATTTTGCCTTTGTGCTGCACAATCTCTGCAGCAGTGCAGCTGGCGTGCCACAGTGCCATGCCATCAGCTCTGATTTGAAGGAGCACTAGTAGAAAGACACCAACAGACTCTCTTGTTCTTCCTGAGAAGTCTCAGGACTCCACTGAGCCTTTCTCAGGCAGGAGCACAGCAGTGTTTGCTGTCCAGGTCAGGTCCTCCTTGATGTGGAGCCCCAGGAAACCTGAAGTCTGACACCCTCTCCTCTCCATGCATTCTCCATTTATGCAGATTGGATGAATGTCCACTTTATTTCTACTGAAATCTATGATTAGTTCTTTGTTCTTTTCTTCTCTACAAGAGTCAAGACAGAAGTAAGACTACCAGACTACCAGTCAGACCACCAGAGCAAGAATTTTAGCTGAGGAGGCTCCTGTGATTTGAAGCGAAACCTCCTCGCCTCAAGCAACTCAATCCAGCAGAAGATTCAAGCTTCTCTACTATGGAAACCACCTGGACAACTGAGACCTTTCACAGAAACATCCACAGAGGATGCGATAGCTCCAGCCCTCCACACCAAACCCAATCTCACACCATTTCATGATGGTATCACAAAAACTAAATTAATCTACTCGTTCATGATACTGTCACAGAGGCACCACATTTTCGTGATGGGAGCACAAATTCATTTTGTGACGGTGTCACGAAATATGGGGCGATGCGGGGTGGGGGGTGTCTGTGGGGTTTATGGTTAGGGTTAGGGGAAGGGAGAGGGTTAGATTATGGTTAGTGGATGGGGTAGGGTTAGAAATAATAAATAAAATGTTACTGTAGCATGAAAAAAGCGTGAGACTGGTCTGCCACACCACACTAACACACCTGGAACAGCGGGAGAGCTACATCAGAATGCTCTTCATAGACTTCAGCTCTGCTTTTAATATCATCATAACAAACAGACTGGTCAGAAAACCTCTGGATTCTCACAACACATCCGCTACTGGATCACAGACTTTCTGACAGACTGTCCTCAGAGAGTCAGAGTAAGACCCCATCTCTCCTCAGCATTCAGCCTCAGCACTGGCTCCCCCATTCCCCCCTGCTCCCAGAGCTGTGTGCTGAGTCCCCTACTCTCTTCACCCACGACTGCACCCCCACCCACCCAAGTAATGCCATCATGAAGTTTACTGATGACACATCCGTGGAGGGGCTCATCTCAGGAGGGGAGGAGACTGCATACAGGGAGGAGGTCCAGCGGCTGTCGTATGGTGTGCAAAGAACAAACTGATCCTCAACACTTCTTAGACCAAAGAAGTAATCATAGATTTCAGTAGACATAAACTGGACATTCGTATATTTTTGTGCACCATTTTTCTAATTTTAATTGGAAAAAACTATCCTACCATGAATTTGTCAATCTATTTGTCCTTCATTTGTTCATAGAGTTTTGCAAGGATTGGCCGATCCATGTGGCAAGTATAATCCCAGCTTGTGATATATGAGATTTTTGGCATTATAGCTTCAGATGGTATTGTTGGTATTGCTAACTGTAATCATTATATTTGACTGTTTTGCAAGGAAGCATGGCCAACAGACCTTTGAGACCATTGAGACTGATACTTGATGCCCAGAGTGAGGATGAAAAGAATGATGGACAAATATATTAGAGAGTGAAATAAATATAAAGAACCCTAAAACAATCATTTATATAGAAGTATTCCAATATGAACTCAATGGGGTCATAAATAACCCCACTCGGCCATATTAGTCACTAAAATAGCTTGGTCGCATGAGGGTTAAACAGCACTGAATATGAGAGTCAACCTTAGTTTCATCGTACTTGTGCAATGACAGTTAAAGATATTCTGATTCAGAAATATGACAGTTATCACCACCCTGTACGGTCTGTATTTCTCATTTTGCTGCAGGATGAACAAACTTTCCACCACATGCTGAGCACACAAATAGTTTACTACTATTATACTACTGATGAACAGGCCCGTGGACCTTTGGCTTCCATGTGATATGGCTGGTGTCACAGCACACAAACCGTGCACATCGAGATAATAATTCTGTGCGTGCACGTCAGTTGGCTCCAATGCCAAGTTCGAAGTTGATGCAAAAGCTTGACGGAAACACTCAAGTTTCTCAACACAGAAGTGATTCAAATGCCTATGTGTACACTGACACTGACACCAATCCAAAAAGCCTGGTGGAAACAGGGCCTTAAATGATCAGTCTTCAGTGCACAGCCTTGCATTTGTGAAACACAAAAGTGCATGGAAAAACTATGATTCAGAAAGTTTTTCATCCAGGTTTATCCTCTAAAGAGCAGGTTTCAGCTCTTGTTCAAATAACACAATTATTAAAGGGGATATATTGTTAAAAAGTAACATCATCCAACTTGAATGACAAGAGATGCAGTCCCATTCAGAAATGTTGTCAGATGATAGAAAAACTCTCTGCCTGATGCTAAAGCTATTGTGTGTCAGTTTTGAAGAAAGGAGCAAATGTTATGGCCATCAAATATTAAGATGGTTTAAATCTTTTAAAGATTATTTATGACCTACACATCACATAAAATGACATGAAATACAAGACAAAATAATGAAATATGAAATTTGCATCATATTTAAGTTATATTGCCTCATGTTGTGGTGCCTACAGTAGATTACAAAACATTACAAATGTTGAATTTCTTTAATTTATTCTGCTTCACATAGACTCATTGATGTATCAGATGGGCCCATCATATGGAGCAAACGGCCCCTTACTTCAGGCACTAAGGGGCGATTAGCCCATACCACTCTTTTAAAATATGAATCACTGCTTTCTGGTTTCTAGCAAAGGTTTGCCTATGTCACTACTTGATTTGTTAGACGTCACAAGCTCAGCTTGTCTGTGCTGAAGGCTGCAGTCCCATAGACTGGCATAGAAGAAGATAGCAGAGTGCAGACTGGAGCTGTATTTTTTTATTTGTTTGTTAATTTGTTAAGCTTCATTATAATGTTATTTATAGCTTCTGGCACTTTTGGTGAGAAGGTCATGTTGAAATTAAATTAAACTTATACTGTAAAACTTTTAAAGAAAGTTTTATATTCAGAGTTTATTCTAAATATTAATACCTTTGCCACTTTTTTACTGCACGTAAATATCTGTCTCAGTCTCCAAATCTTATCAATACTCTGTATCGGCCCTTAAAAAGCTGTAGCGGTTGACCCCTACTCACCTGTACCATAGTGACATAAGCAACACCCCCTCACTAACCCATGCAGTACAATTTAAATTTATTTTGTGTGGTTTGGTCTGTAGATGTTGGTGTTCATATAAACAAAATATGGCAGCACTTTGAAGGACATCTCTTTGGACGGTCTCCCATTGCTGCATTTGATACCTGATTGTCTATGTTTGTGGCACAAAATAAATAATTTTGGGCACCAAAAAATGTGTAATCTGTGGTAAAATTAATGTTGTAAAATAGTGTCAGCAATTGGGAAAGTTTTAAACATGTTTAAAAAATTTGTAACATTGGTGGATAAATTGTCATCCACAAAATATTAATAAACACATTTAATTGGTGCAGACTGGGGGTACTCTTGTGTAAAAGTAGGTGAAAGTGGACAGTCAGGTACAACATGCAGTAATCGGGACCAACTATTGTCTGAGGAGAAGCTTCTTTCTGGTCTGCCTCTGCAACATGAAACCCATGAAAAGCATGTCCTGCTCTTCAGCAGAAGACTGTTTGAGATTTTAGACATTATATCCTCATGGAAAAGTGTGGGGGGAATTGCGGAAGTAGCATTTTGCGGACATGCATGAAAACATTTGTCTAATGGGAATCCTATGCACTCAGGTGTATTCGGCATTATTTGGTTACACTTGCATGTAAGCGGATGTAAAACAGTAGGCAATGTGAATTTTGCCTATTTTAATAAAATCAAGGCTGATTTCCTCAATTTTGAGACGGGGACAGGAAGGCAAAAAAATGAATGCACAGTCACTCAGGTATTATACCAAAGAGGCCCATTACGTATGCAACCCATCATCTTGGTTTTACTTTTAATCAAGTTATATTAGGTTGTAGAGATTTGCTTTGAGTTTGAGTTTAAGGAAGATAATTTTAGAAATGTATTTGAAATGGCATAAATAAATTAAAATGCGTGAAGTATCAAGGGTCTGAATACTTTTGCAAGCCACTGTATAGGCTTTGAGGATTATGTCAAAGCTACTTATGTCAAAACTACTTCACGATTCTCACCAAACTGGCACCACAGATAGATATTAGGTCATGGAAGACTCCACTGAATTTTGGAGGTGTTGCAGATCCAGACTGGTGGATGTCAGAAATTTTGAAGTGCTCTTGCGTCATTTAACAAGGTCATATTGTGCAAAATCATATTTTAATTTAATGTTTACATTTAAATATAGTTGGAAGTCCCACAGTTTGTGTGTGTGTAGAAATTCTTCTGCTTTGAGCAGCATTTATTCCTGAAACAGTTCGTTTTAAACTCATAAACAAATGTAACAGAAGTTCATATTTCGATATAGAGGTCTGCTTTTTCTTTGAGACATGCCCACTGAGTGGTCCACCTTCTGTGCGGCACACCCACTCAGTGTGTGGGACAGAGATAGAAAGACGGCCCTTTTCCAAAGGGAGAAGGAATGTGGCAAATAGCAGGTCCTATCTGCTTACATCAACGTGCACAGAAAAGTCACTGCTTTGAAACTCTGAGACCCTGTATGGCCTTTTTAAAGATCGCATCACCTCATTATCTTTTGAATAATTGCATCTGTAAACCTTTAAGTCACATAACTTCTTGGACATAAACTGGAATTTTTACTCAGGTAATTAAGTATTTGGACAGTGATACAATTTTTGTCATTTTGTCTCAGTACGTGCACTGCCTACAGAACATGTAGCTCAGTGGGATAGAGGTCTGGATAACAGTATGTAGACCTGGGTTTGTTTCTTGATCGCATGACCTGTCTGTGTCCTCCAAACAAGACAATTCATCTGCATTGTCCCAGTCCACCCAGCTTTAATTGGCTCACAGCATTTTCTGGGGAAGTTACCAGTGATGGACTGGTGTCCATTCCTGGGGGAGGCATAGAGGGTCTATATAGGTCTAAGAAAACAGACCAGATCTAGGCTTGAGCCTCCCGTGTGCCTTCTGGCAAACTCTGTCACTGAAATTTCATGTCTTTTTTTTTTTTTTTTTTTTTTAAGAAACTTCTCCAGCATGAAGCTTTATAACTGGTGACCTAATATAAAATTGGCTGGAATTCCGAAATGGTTTGTGAAACATTTGTGTTGATTCTTTTGAATAAAAGCCTTAGTGGTGTGCAGAGGCATAATTACAAACATCATGTCATTGACCAAATGATGTACCGGAGTGTATCAAGGATGAATATGCAGTGAGAATGTGTAGACCTCAGGCATACTTCAGGCTATGTGCGCACACACATTTCAGTGCAAGTCAAGGTTCATATATTGAAATGGAAATAAAATAAACAAGGTGGCACAATCTCAGAGAGCTTACATTTATAATTAAAATATTACATCTGATCATCAATCAATCAATCAATCAATTTTTTTTTATATAGCGCCAAATCACAACAAACAGTTGCCCCAAGGCGCTTTATATTGTAAGGCAAGGCCATACAATAATTATGTAAAACCCCAACGGTCAAAACGACCCCCTGTGAGCAAGCACTTGGCTACAGTGGGAAGGAAAAACTCCCTTTTAACAGGAAGAAACCGTCAGCAGAACCAGGCTCAGGGAGGGGCAGTCTTCTGCTGGGACTGGTTGGGGCTGAGGGAGAGAACCAGGAAAAAGACATGCTGTGGAGGGGAGCAGAGATCGATCACTAATGATTAAATGCAGAGTGGTGCATACAGAGCAAAAAGAGAAAGAAACAATGCATCATGGGAACCCCCCAGCAGTCTACGTCTATAGCAGCATAACTAAGGGATGGTTCAGGGTCACCTGATCCAGCCCTAACTATAAGCTTTAGCAAAAAGGAAAGTTTTAAGCCTAATCTTAAAAGTAGAGAGGGTGTCTGTCTCCCTGATCTGAATTGGGAGCTGGTTCCACAGGAGAGGAGCCTGAAAGCTGAAGGCTCTGCCTCCCATTCTACTCTTACAAACCCTAGGAACTACAAGTAAGCCTGCAGTCTGAGAGCGAAGCGCTCTATTGGGGTGATATGGTACTACGAGGTCCCTAAGATAAGATGGGACCTGATTATTCAAAACCTTATAAGTAAGAAGAAGAATTTTAAATTCTATTCTAGAATTAACAGGAAGCCAATGAAGAGAGGCCAATATGGGTGAGATATGCTCTCTCCTTCTAGTCCCCGTCAGTACTCTAGCTGCAGCATTTGAATTAACTGAAGGCTTTTTAGGGAACTTTTAGGACAACCTGATAATAATGAATTACAATAGTCCAGCCTAGAGGAAATAAATGCATGATCATGCGTGCAGCCGGTCTGCTCTGTGTCAGCCTGATCCTGTCAGATCTCAGAAGCTAAGCAGTGCGGGACCTGGTTAGTAGAGCATGACACGGGAGTGGATTTTCACTCCCGTCCCATCCCGCTCCCAGAACAAAAATCCCATCCTGTCCTAATCCTGGACTGGAGTAAAAAAATAAATCTCATCCCGTCCCACTCCTGTAAAGATGACTCCCAATCCCATCCCGCTCCCACTCAAAATCAGTCTCACTCCCATCCCACTCCCGTATGTATCACGCCGTGATGATCAATCAGGGACTGAATATGTAGTGACGTGGAGATGTCTGGAGTTTGGTCCTCAAGTTGGGTCCTGCAGAGGCGGAAGGACCGCTGAAAGCAGCCGTCATCCAGACTCAGCTCCTGGAGCAAATAATGATACTCTCTGTACTGGGAGCTTTCCACAACAACTCGCTCCGTGTGATCAAGGTCCGTCATGTTAATTTGACTGACAACCGAAGCCGGCGAGCGGAATGCAAGCTCCTCCTATTTGATGACGCACCGGGGCGAATTTTCGCAGCAAAAGCAGAGCGACACACTGGGCGAAGGAGGCGCGTCCGCCGCCACGCGACCCCCGCGAATTTGTAGGCTGATCGCGCCCGGTGTGAACGTGTTTTGGTTGTTTTAAATAGATGAAAATCATCATCTATTTTTGGCATTCCCGCTCCTGCCCGCTCCCGTTCATTTTTATTCCCGTCCCATCCCAATCATGGGATTGATAAAATTTTGACTCCCATCCAGTGGAAATCCCGCAGGAATCACGTGACCCACGGGAATTCCCGAAAAATGTCATCCTGTACTGGTTAGTACTCGGATGGGAGACATTTTTGGAACACCAGTGGCTGTCTGTGTTTCTCCAAGTAAAACTGGAGTTGCGTCAGGAAGGGCATCCGGTGTAAAACTTGTGCCAATTACCAATGCTGTTCATGCACACACATATTTATACAGTAAAAGTCGCATATAATAGATTTTGGCATCCCTTCACTGGCTTCCTGTCCCAGTGAGATCAGATTTTAAGGTTCTGCTACTATAAGTCCCTTCGGCTGCTCCCTTGTTTGCACTCGGGGTCGCCACAGCAAATCCAAGGTGGATCTGCATGTTGATTTGGCACAGGTTTTACGCCGGATGCCCTTCCTGACGCAACTCCACATTACATGGAGAAATGTGGCAGGGGTGGGATTTGAACCCAGAACCTTCCGAACTGAAACCAAGCGCATTAACCACTTGGCCACCACCCCTGGTTCTGCTACTAACCTATAAAATTATTCATGGACTGGCACCTCCCTACCTAGCTGACCTAATTAAACCTTACGTACCAGCCCGGGTTTTACATTCTCAGGGTGCAGGACTACTTTGTGTCCCTAGGGTGAATAAGAAGTCTGCGGGTCACAGAGCTTTCTCTTATCGTGCCCCTGTTCTGTGGAATGATCTCCCTGCGTCAATAAAACAGTCAGATTCTGTGGAGATTTTCAAGTCCAGACTTAAGACACATTTATTTTCCCTTTCATATGGCTAGCATACTGGTACAGTTTTGTTTTATGCTTTTTACTCTTTTAATTCATTTATTAGTAATTGGAGCGGGCTGCGGCCTCAACTTTACCTAAATTCTGGGTCTTTTAGTGAAGTTTTGGGCTAGTGGCCGGCGATCACCTTAGTATTTCTCTGTTTTTCTTGTTGTTTAATGCTGGCAAATTATACAGTATTTTTTGTCTTTCTAATGCCTGATTCTGGTTTTTCTCTGTTTAAGGTGCAGCTCCATCCAGAGATGGGAGTTGTATTCGTGTTGGCGATCCTCCTGTCCTGTGCGCCAATAGCATTTCTTGTATATTCATCCGTGAATTGTTCTGTGAATTGTTCTGTAATTTATGTTTGTAGCATGGCCCAAGCATAGGGTCACCCCTTTGAGTCTGGTCTGCTTGAGGTTTCTTCCTCAGAGGGAGTTTTTTTCTTACCACTGTTGCTCTGGGGGTTGGTAAGGTTAGACCTTACCTGTGTGAAGTGCTTTGAGGCAACTCTGTTGTGATTTGGCGCTATATAAATGAAAATAAATTGAAATTGAAAATTGAAATAGATTCAGATGGACCAGCAAATTTTGTTCGCTAAAATCGAAATCCGCTATATGTATAAAACGGACAAAATCCGCCATATGTATGAAACAGATTATATCTGCTTCTTGCGTATAAGAGATTTTATTCATTACAGTACATGAATATGTTTACTGTTTGATTCTATTCATATGCAGTGGTGACTGGAGGAAGTTAATTGTGAAGTGAAATCACTGATCCCCGTGGGGAATGACGAAGACTAAAAATCTGAAAATTCTTAATTTGCATAACTTGTTTCAGAATGTTGACTTGAACATACACGAACCTTTTGTGACTACAGCATACAGTGAGGAAAATAAGTATTTGAACACCCTCCGATTTTGCACGTTCTCCCACTTAGAAATCATGAAGGTGTCTGAAATTTTCATCTTAGGTGCATGTCCACTGTGAGAGACATAATCTAAAAAAAATCTGGAAATCACAATGTATGATTTTTTAATAATTTATTTGTATGTTACTCCTGCAAATAAGTATTTGAACACCTACCAACCAGCAAGAATTTTGGCTCACACAGACCTGTTAATTTTTCTTTAAGAAGCCCTCTTATTCTGCACTCTTTACCTGTATTACTTGCACCTGTTTGAACTTGTTACCTGTATAAAAGACACCTGTTCACACACTCAATCAATCACACTCCAACCTGTCCACCATAGCCAAGACCAAAGAGCTGTCTAAGGACACCAGGGACAAAACTGTAGACCTGCACAAGGCTGGGATGGACTACAGGACAACAGGCAAGCAGCTTGGTAGAAGACAACAACTGTTATGATTATTTATTAGAAAGTGGAAGAAACACAAGATGACTGTCAATCTCCCTCGGTCTGGGATTCCATGCAAGATCTCGCTTTGTGGGGTAACGATGACTCTGAGAAAGCTCAGAACTACACAGGAGGACCTGGTCAATGACCTGAAGAGAGCTGGGACCACAGTCACAAAGATTACATTAGTAACAGATGATGCTGTCATGGTTTAAAATCGTGCAGGGCAGCAAGGTCCCCCTGCTCAAGCCAGCACATGTCCAGGCCTGTTTGAAGTTCACCAGTGACCATCTGGATGATCCAGAGGAGGCATGGGAGAAGGTCATGTAGTCAGATGAGACCAGAATAGAGCTTTTTGGAATCAACTCCACTTACCATGTTTAGAGGATGAGAACAACCCCAAGAAAACCATCCCAACTGTGAAGCATGGTGGTGGAAGCATCATACTCTGGGGGTGCTCTTCTGCAAAGGGGATAGGACGACTGCATCGTATTGAAGGGAGGATGGATGGGGTCATGTATTGCGAGATTTTGGCAAACAACCTCCTTCCCTCAGTAAGAGCATTGAAGATGGGTCATGGCTGGGTTTTCCAGCATGACAATGACCCTAAACACACAGCCAGGGCAACTAAGGAGGGGCTCCGTAAGAAGCATTTCAAGGTCCTGTAACTGCAAACAAAGGCTACTGTACCAAATATTAACATTAATTTTCACAGGTGTTCAAATACTTATTTGCAGCAGTAACATACAAATAAATTCTAAAAAAAAAAATCATACATTGCGATTTCCAGATTTTTTTTTTCTTTTTTTTTTTTTTTTTTTTTAGATTATGTCTCTCACAGTGGACATGCACCAAAGATGAAAATTTCAGACCCCTCCATGATTTCTAAGTGGGAGAACTTGCAAAATCGCAGGGTGTTCAAATACTTATTTTCCTCACTATATGTACTTGTTCTAATACATGTACTGCTCTGATGAACCACATTTTCCCAGAATAAATCTTGTAATTCAAATGGTAAATGGACTGCATTTATATAGCAAAATACCGGGAGCAATAGGGGATTAAAGACCTTGCCCAAGGGCCCTTAGTGATTTTCCAGTCAGGCTGGGATTTGAACCGAGGATCTTCTGGTCTCAAGCCCAACGCCTTAACCACTAGACCATCACCTCCCCTAATTCAAATAAAAGAATTTCTTTAAAAGAGCTTTTTTTTCTATTTGTGAACTATTTACTAGGACGTCTATTTACTATCACGTTATAACTATTTACTATCACGTTATAACTATTTACTATCACGTTAATGCTGGGCATTATGTGCATTAAAAGGATTACATTTGGTTGAGTCACTTTTTTTCTAAATCTGCTGTGGAGTGGTACCTTAAAATCCTAAAGCTTGAGTTATGCTTCTCCAACTCCATAACTCTGTGACCATGCAAGGACGGCAACATGCGCATGACCCTTTGAAAGTTCTCCGTCGCTTTGATGGGTGTCTTAATGCAATTTAGTGCATTAACAGCGGCTTTTTTCTAGATCAGTTTGTCCCTCAATGAGCTCCACCAAGATTTCTCCAAAGTGCAAAGGACTTTTGTTTTTTACATCCCACCTGCTCTGGTCCAGTCTGTGTCTCTTGCCTCCGGGGCCTCTTGCACATTTTAAACTCTACAATAAATTGTACTTTTGCTTTTCATCTCAGCCTCCTGCATTTTGGGTCCTATTTCGGCTCAGTCGGCTGGACCATAACAAAAATCTTTCTGTGCTGCCCACAGGGAATGCCAAAATCTAAAAGAAGTGAAAAGTAATTGCAAAAGCAGCATAATACTTCACCAAAAAAGCAATTACAAAAATGCAGCATATGAAAAATATAATATAAATATAAACTCTGCAGAAATATTGCTATGGAGTGGTAACTATGTACATATTTATACAAATTTGAGTGGGTTACATCAGTTCTATACCTCAATGTCTGGAAAATTACTGAACGTATAAAGATGAAATTCTGTATGATGTTTACTAGGAATAATAGCATTTATTTTGTTAAAGTATGAATCAAATTGGAATGATCTGCTGGTAACATATTCTGAAGTCTTGGTGATATAAGGTGGATTTACTCACATCCATTATTGGCTAAAGATGGGAGTGGAATGCAGGCTTGAGCATGTGCATACACTTTTAAAAATGATGGGGATTCATAGAAAAGAACTGTGCACACACAAGGCTTTATAACTTTGCTTTTATAAGAATCCAAGTGCATATTTCTTCTTTTGTGCATGCAAATGGTTTTAGTGGTGATTCAGCACAGACCTTTATGCTTGAAGCCCCAGGATTCTTGCTTACTTACTGAAAATGTTTTCAAAATGATCTCTTTAATAATAACTTCACACAACAGTGACAGGGTTAACTGTCCCTGACCACTCTCAGAAACCTGCAGCTTTGTACAAACTAAACCTTCTCTATTATCGGCCTGGTTACATTAGTTCAAACTAAGCAGGCTGTGCTCTGATCAGCCTGCAGTGTTCTTCTTTCCCCCGTCCCCGTGTGTATCACTGTGATTCTCTTCAGCAAAGGGTCGTCTTTAAATACCCGCACACGGAACAAGACAGACTTTTAGATGAAACTACTCGAGGCCGACAGAGAAATGAAAATAGAAATATGCGCTAAAACTCGCTGCATGACTCCGCTGTGATGAGCACACTGTCTCTGCGGGCAATGTCATCACTCCTCCATGTGGGAGAGACTCAAAATAAAACCTAACAAATACATCTCCTTCCATCTCAGTTCAGTGTTTTGGGTTTGCTACGTTACATTGCTGAAAACACCCGAAGTGGAGGTTTTGACACAAAATTGTATTCCTAGGTGTTACATTCGTGTGTTATTGTTACTATTACTATTTTTTGTAATCTTGCCTCTGTACACCACCACAATAGAGCTGAAATGAAACAATCAGGGTGTGCCTGTCGTGTAGATCTGCAACCTTAATTCAAAGGTTTTAACAAAAAATAAATAAATTACATGATCCATTTAGGAATTACAACCATTTTCATCGGACATAAGTAATTGGACAAACTAAATCTTTAAAGTAGACCTGCATTGAAATAAATGCAGTCAGATCTTTGGACCAAAAAATGACGTATATTTACACATAAGATCCTTCTGAATGTAGTAAAGTAAATCTGCAAGCCCAGATCTGTCATTCAACAGAGAAATCTTCATTTAAAAATTAGAAATTTACAGCTAAAATTTAGCCCTCCGCAAAACTGTCATCACATCTGTGACGCTGCCGAGACGTCAGGGAGAAGACCCTCTCCCAGCATGCATTGCGCACGCCAACTGGAATTTGTGGATTTATGTCAGTTTGCATCTGCACCTTTTTCTTGTCTTATACGGAAGGATCTACTTTTTTAAAACTTCAGATTGTCTTGCGGTACGCTTGGTGAGTACACATTTCTTTTATTTGTGCTTGAAAATTATTTTTGGGGACTTTTTCATACGCCCGTTTGATTGAGTGGTGTCGCATTGAAAATCTACTGTCTTTCACCTCCGGTGTTACCGTCGCGGGGTACGGAGGCGAGACCCCCAAAGAATCCAAGTCATTAAAAAGATATAAACCTCTCTCAGCAGCCACGGAGTTCTGCGGCTCCGATTACCGAGACATGCGGCGCTGCGGAAAGTCTGTCCTTGCAGCTACAGGTGTCACTGGCCGCTCCACATCAAAACAGCAAGCGTAGTCTCTGGACTTGTGTCAAGTTGGCTGCACCTCCATTCAGTAGACAGGGACGTGTCTGCAGCTGCACAGCAGACACGGGGGTGTGAGTGGCCCGCGGCGGAATTTAACGAGCGCATGCACTCGGTAAGCGCATCGGAGGCAGAGAGAGCAAGGCATTGGGTAAGAACGGCGCCCGCTGTTGATGTCGCTGCTGTCGATGTCGCCGCTGATCTGAGCATGCAGATCTGTATCGCACATTCATTGCAGCATACTTTTGGATGTTGAAACCAGGATGTGTATAACAGTAACATTACTAACAGATAAAATCAATTTCAATGCGGGATCGGACTGAAGGCGCGAGCGCTCCGTCTTGTCCCCGACGTCATGGAAGTGATCCGGATGTACGAACTGTTTTCTCGGAGGGCTAAATTTTAGCTGCAGATTTGTCATTTTTAAACGAAGATTTCTCCGCTGAATTACAAATTTGGGCTTACAGATTTACTTTACTGCATTCACAAGGGTCTTATAAATACATATCAGCTATTTCTTTCTGACATCTGACCACATTTATTTCAATGCAGGTCTACTTTAAGAAATACAAATGGTGGTGGATCTGACTGGAGTAGGCAGCTCCTAAAAACTGAGTCAGTGTGCAAGAAGGATTCTAATGAGGAAAGCCATCAAAACACCCATTACAACTCTGAAGGAGATGCAGTCTTCTGTGGTTGTGATTGCAGAAATTGTACATAGTGCAACTTTTGTCTGCTGCATCAAGTTGCAGCTTCGCAGAGCAGAAGAACAAAGAAGGTTTTCATGCAAGAAAACAAACCAAATCTAGGTTTGAGTCTCCCATGTGCCTTCTGGCAAAATGTATCTAAATTTGACATCTTCTATTTAAGAAATTTATTTTCTGTGGCCTTTGGAAAATGGAAGAATAAGGGATTTTTTTGCACATGCATCCAATAAAATTTGTCCTCTGCATTTAACCCCATCCTAAGGAGCAGTGGGAAGCCACAGTCCACATGGGGACCACATGCAGAGGTACACATACTCAGGCTTGGGGAGTAACGGAATGCATGTAATGGCGTTACGTAATTAGGATACAAAAAAGGTAACTGTATTCCGCTACAGTTACAGGAAAAAAAGACGTATTCAGATTACAGGTATATTTAGTAAAAATGTGGATTAGTTCGCAGGATTACAATTTTAATGCATTTTATGATATTATCTGTATATAATATTTTTTTTCTTTGAAACAAAAACGTCCCTTCATGGACAGCGACATGATGTCTCGTAACTGGGCAAAATATTGATGAAGTACCCGGATGTTAATGCATTTTCAATGGAGATTCGCGACTGAACACACTCAGAAAAATGCTCGCAAAATACATGTTAAAAAATGCCATTTTGACCTGGATATCGAGCCAGTAAAATTAAATTACATTAAATTATGTCAGGAAAGTATTAAACTTTCTCTGACACATACACATTCCCAAATATTAGTGTTGAAAGTTACACGGATCTGCGCCGTTCAAGCTGCTGAGCTGAGGCATCCTGCTGCAGCAGCTCTGTTCAACGCAGCTCCTAAAACCATTACAAAACATATATATATATTATATTTTTACACAATTATCCTTTATTGACCGAGTTTCATTCATGAAGTCAGTGGTGTGGGTACACATCTCTGCAGTAGTGTTCAGAATAATAGTAGTGCTATGTGACAAAAAAGATTAATCCAGGTTTTGAGTATATTTCTTATTGTTACATGGGAAACAAGGTACCAGTAGATTCAGTAGATTCTCACAAATCCAACAAGACCAAGCATTCATGATATGCACACTCTTAAGGCTATGAAATTGGGCTATTAGTAAAAAAAGTAGAAAAGGGGGTGTTCACAATAACAGTAGTGTGGCATTCAGTCAGTGAGTTTGTCAATTTTGTGGAACAAACTCATCAGTTGTCCCCTATTTAAGGATGAAGCCAGCACCTGTTTAACATGCTTTTCTCTTTGAAAGCCTGAGGAAAATGGGACATTCAAAACATTGTTCAGAAGAACAGCGTAGTTTGATTAAAAAGTTGATTGGAGAGAGGAAAACTTATACGCAGGTGCAAAAAATTGTAGGCTGTTCATCTACAATGATCTCCAATGCTCTAAAATGGACAAAAAAACAGAGACGCGTGGAAGAAAACAGAAAACAACCATCAAAATGGATAGAAGAATAACCAGAATGGCAAAGGCTCACCCATTGATCAGCTCCAGAATGATCAAAGACAGTCTGGAGTTACCTGTAAGTGCTGTGACAGTTAGAAGACGCCTGTGTGAAGCTAATTTATTTGCAAGAATCCCCCACAAAGTCCCTCTGTTAAATAAAAGACATGTGCAGAAGAGGTTACAATTTGCCAAAGAACACATCAACTGGCCTATAGAGAAATGGAGGAATATTTTGTGGACTGATGAGAGTAAAGTTGTTCTTTTGGGGTCTAAGGGCCACAGACAGTTTGTGAGACGACCCCCAAACTCTGATTCAAGCCACAGTTCACAGTGAAGACAGTGAAGCATGGTGGTGCAAGCATCATGATATGGGCATGTTTCTCCTACTATGGTGTTGGGCCTATATATCACATACCAGGTATCATGGATCAGTTTGGATATGTCAGAATACTTGAAGAGGTCATGTTGCCTTATGCTGAAGAGGACATGCCCTTGAAATGGGTGTTTCAACAAGACAATAACCCCAAGCACACTAGTAAACAAGCAAAATCTTGGTTCCAAACCAACAAAATTAATGCCTCGCAGATGTGACGAAATCATGAAAAACTGTGGTTATACAACTAAATACTAGTTTAGTGATTCACAGGATTGCTAAAAAAGCAGTTTGAACATAATAGTTTTGAGTTTGTAGCATCAACAGCAGATGCTACTATTATTGTGAACACCCCCTTTTCTACTTTTTTTTTACTAATAGCCCAATTTCATAGCCTTAAGAGTGTGCATATCATGAATGCTTGGTCTTGTTGGATTTGTGAGAATCTACTGAATCTACTGGTACCTTGTTTCCCATGTAACAATAAGAAATATACTCAAAACCTGGATTAATCTTTTAAGTCACATAGCACTACTAATATTCTGAACACTACTGTATGTGTGGGTGTGACTGTGAGCGGCACAGTGCGCGGGTCATTATAATCTCATTATTTTAAGGTGCAAATTAAAAAAATCCCCAGTCTTGTTGAACAATTTTAATCACTAATGACAAGTATAAATATCAACTAAACATAAGTGAAGAGTTAATGGTCCGTGTCATCGGGCGACACGGCAGGAGACATACAGCTGTTTATCATCCAAATATCACGGACAAAGTGACAAGAAGAACCAAAACCACTTACTTACTCCATTTCTGGCTTTGCCAACATGCGCAGCTTTCTGGCATATTCCACCTGTTTCTTGAACTTCTGTGCACGCGAATCACTAACTTGCCCGGAATTAAAATGTGATCACGCCTCCTTACTGACAGTATTTACTTAATGGTTTTCATTATGCTGTTGTTCTTATTTTGAAAGTTCAATAAGTGGACTGATATGTTAAACATGGTGCGAATGTCATGTGAAAGACTAAAGTAAGATAATTTTATGTTTACTGAACAAGTAGCAGAATTTTTTTTGTTTTGTATATTGTTCTGCAAGCCACTTTTAATTACAAATTCATCCACACACCACCTGAGTTTTCATTATCCTTCATTTGTTTGGCTTTTTTTTTTTAATTTAGCAGGTGAACACTGGGTGTGTTTAACATTATATTGTGGTGCTCTTAATTCATAATGTGAAGTAAAACAGAGCATGCCATGTAAAAGAAACAGTTTTATTTTTGCTTAATAAACTGTACTATGTGGTCAAGACTATTTCTATTTAGTTTATTTTGTTTGTATTAGCAAATTTGATATTGGAGTAATCCAGAAGTAATTGAAAGTAATCAAATTACATTACTTTAATATTATGGTACTTGGATTACGTTACTGACTACATTTTTCAACAGGTAACTAGTAACTGTATCGGAATGCATAAAGTAACCCTCCCAAACCTGCACATACTGCTTCAGTCAGGGGCAGAGAAAGCAGCATGTCCCCAGTGTGCATGAGTACCTAGAGGTAACCCACACAGACAAGGGGAGAACATGCAGACCCCATGCACAAAGGACCTACTGGGCACAGGTGACATCGAACCCCAGAGAGACCCATCGTGCTGCAGAGACGATATATATTTGTAACCTGCATTACTTTATACCACTATGGGCTCGAACTCAGTCTCTAATCAGAATCAGAAAAGTTTTATTACCATATGAGTGAACAAGTTCACAACATTAGGAAATTTCTGTGGTACTTGGTGCTAACATAAAAGACAAAATTCTCTATGCAAAAAAAAAAAAAAAAAAAAAAATAGAGCAGCAAAACAAATAATATATAATAAAACCTTACGCTGTAAACAATGTTACAAAATGTACAGAATGTTTACGAGCTAAGATAAATATATAAGTATATATACATATACACACATACTTTCATATGTATGTGTGTATATGTATATATATAAGTAAGTAAGTAAGCTTTATTTTTATAGCACTTTTCACAGATCAAGGTCACAAAGTGCTTCACACGATATAAATAGACAAGTATATATATATATATATATATATATATATATATATATATATATATATATATATATATAGTGAGAAAAATAAGTATTTGAACACCCTGCGATTTTGCAAGTTCTCCCACTTAGAAATCATGGAGGGGTCTGAAATTTTCATCTTAGGTGCATGTCCACTGTGAGAGACATAATCTAAAAAAAATAAATCCGAAAATCACACTATGATTTTTTTTTAAATAATGTATTTGTATGTTACTGCTGCAAATAAGTATTTGAACACCTACCAACCAGCAAGAATTCTGGCTCACACAGACCTATTAATTTTTCTTTAAGAAGCCCTCTTATTCTGCACTCTTTACCTGGATTAATTGCACCTGTTTGAACTTGTTACCTGTATAAAAGACACCTGTTCACACACTCAATCAATCACACTCCAACCTGTCCACCATAGCCAAGACCAAAGAGCTGTCTAAGGACACCAGGGACAAAACTGTAGACCTTCACAAGGCTGGGATGGACTACAGGACAACAGGCAAGCAGCTTGGTAGAAGACAACAACTGTTGTGATTATTTATTAGAAAGTGGAAGAAACACAAGATGACTGTCAATCTCCCTCGGTCTGGGATTCCATGATCTCACTTTGTGGGGTAAGGATGATTCTGAGAAAGCTCAGAACTACACAGGAGGACCTGGTCAATGACCTGAAGAGAGCTGGGACCACAGTCACAAAGATTACATTAGTAACACATGATGCTGTCATGGTTTAAAATGCTGCAGGGCAGCAAGGTCCCCCTGCTCAAGCCAGCACATGTCCAGGCCCGTTTGAAGTTCACCAGTGAAAAACTGGATGATCCAGAGGAGGCATGGGAGAAGGTCATGTGGTCAGGTGAGACCAGAATAGAGCTTTTTGGAATCAACTCCACTTACCATGTTTAGAGGATGAGAACAACCCCAACAAAACAATCCCAACCATGAAGGTTGGGGGTGGAAACATCATACTCTGGGGGTGCTCTTCTGCAAAGGAGACAGGACGACTGCGTCGTATTGAAGGGAGGATGGATGGGGTCATGTATTGTGAGATTTTTGGCAAACAACATCCTTCCCTCAGTAAGAGCATTGAAGATGGGTCATGGCTGGGTTTTCCAGCATGACGATGACCCCAAGCACACAGCCAGGGCAACTAAGGAGGGGCTCCGTAAGAAGCATTTCAAAGTCCTGGAGTGGCCTGGCCAGTCTCCAGACCTGAACTCAATAGAAAATCTTTGGAGGGAGGTGAAACTCCAAACCTGAAAGATTTGGAGAAGATCTGTAATGGATGAGTGGACCAAAATCCCGGCTGCAGTGTGTGCAAATCTGGTGAAAAACTACAGGAAACATTTGACCTCTGTAATTGCAAACAAAGGCTACTGTACCAAATATTAACATTGATTTTCACAGGTGTTCAAATACGTATTTGCAGCAGTAACATAAAAATAAATTATTAAAAAAAAATCATACATTGTGATTTCCGTATTTTTTTTTTTTAGATTATGTCTCTAACAGTGGGCATGCACCTAAGATGAAAATTTCAGACCCCTCCATGATTTCTAAGTGGGAGAACTTGCAAAATCGCAGGGTGTTCAAATACTTATTTTCCTCACTGTATATATACACACATATGAGATCCGTGCGAACAGAGTGCATAACACAGGGTTTCATTAGTGGTGATAACAGCAATCTAGAGTTCTAAAAGTTCTTGTTGATGATGCAAATGACAGAGGGGAAAAAAACTGTTCTTATGGCGGGAGGTTCTGGGCCAAAGGGACTGTAGTCTCTAGGATGCGAGGCAGGCGCTGTAACCACGAGGCTAAAACTCATGGGCTCTAACAGCTGTCTCTAGAGCATCTTTTGGCCTTGGGGAGTGCAGTTTACTTAACTTCTTCTGCAAAGCACCACCTGCTGGCCATGTACAAATGGCTGTAAATCCAAAATGTTTCAAAATTAGCATTTTGTTGAAAGAGTGGAATTAAAGCTGGAAGTCTAAACTACAAACATAAATACATTGTGGTGGTGCACAGGCAACATTCCAAATATTGTCTTACTCTTCAAATACATATCGGCCTGAATGAAAGTGGGAACACTGCATATACCCCATATCAGTTATGCTCCCCACCTCACCCCCCACCCATTTGATATTCTGATAGAATGCCTGTCATGCTATCGATACATGAACTTGACATCTTGGTGACACACAGCGGGGTCTGTGTGAGCACGCCCCCACTTGTCCTCAGTTTGCCACCACAAACACTGATTATGCACAGATTGGCAGGGCTGGTCGCTGCCTTGCTCTCCTTCACTCTATCCTTCCTGCTCTTCACTGATTTGGAGTGTTTGTGCTCCTTCCCTGCTGAGACTTGTGCACCTCGGTTTCGTCAAGGAGGTCACAGCTGCCTCAGCTACTTCATTTACCCACGTGCAACCCCTGTCTCAAATTTGACCTCAGTCCTACAGCAGTTCTCCAACTGCCTGGCATGACCTCTTTCAAAAGCTCTCCAAAGAATCTTGGGCACTTCCACTGACCTCTCTGACAAACTGAATGATTAACTTTTTTAATGAAGCTGAAATGAATATTATTTTTTAACTGTTAAAAATCTGTCCATCTTGTACCTTACATATTGTTTTTCTCTGTGAAAAAAGCTGGCAAATCTGAATATCAGTGGCTCTGCAAGCATCCTTTGCATTATTTTCTTTTTCTTTTTTCGTTTGGAGCATGAGGTAATCCATTCAGTTTTTGGTGCACCTCTCATTCATGCATGAGTAATTTGCATCCCTCATACAATGGCTTTGCATCCTCTGAGGGGGAAATTGCCTCTCAATTTGGGAACCACTGATCCAGGTCAGTTCTGCCAAAAGTACACATGTTGGATTACATACAGCGGCTGTAAGATGCTTTATCCACAGCACGCAAAGATCATAATGGAATAAAATTCATCAGCTGCCTCCCTGTCATTCCATAATTGAATATAGTAAAACAATACAAAAGTCTTTCTGTTTGTCCCTGACTCCTCCCAGGTCTTCCCAGCCTGATTTTCACAAATTTTGATATATGGATGACTGTCAACCCCAGAATTCCCCTTAAAGGACGGACGTCATTAGGACCAAACGTCTAAATTTAGATTTTATTATTATTATTATTATTTAAATTCCACTCCAATTTCCAATAGGTGGCTTCTGGACTGTCATTAGGACCAAAGGTCTAAATTTTGATTTTATTATTATTATTATTATTTTTTTAATTCCACTCCAATTTCCAATAGGTGGGTTCTGGACTGTCATTAGGACCAAAGGTCTAAATTTTGATTTTATTAATATTATTATTTTTTTTTTTAAATTCCACTCCAATTTCCGATAGGTGGCTTCTGGACTGTCATTAGGACCAAAGGTCTAAATTTTGATTTTATTATTATTATTATTATTATTTTCAATTCCACTCCAATTTCCAATAGGTAGGTTCTGGACTGTCATTAGGACCAAAGGTCTAAATTTTGATTTTATTATTATTATTATTATTTTAAATTCCACTCCAATTTCCAATAGGTGGGTTCTGGACTGTCATTAGGATTAAAGGTCTAAATTTTGATTTTATTATTATTATTATTGTAATTCCACTCCAATTTCCAATAGGTGGGTTCTGGACTGTCATTAGGACCAAACGTCTAAATTTTGATTTTATTATTATTTTTTTAAAATTCCACTCCAATTTCCAATAGGTGGGTTCTGGACTGTCATTAGGACCAAAGGTCTAAATTTTGATTTTATTATTATTATTATTATTTAAATTCCACTCCAATTTCCAATAGGTGGGTTCTGGACTGGCACAAGCAGGATTAGTTTTACCAAAAAGGTCCATCATTGTGGTCATTGGTCAGAATTTATATTTGTAATGCCAATGTGTACCAAACTTAGCACTCATATGGAGGTGGGTCCCAGATTTGTCATGCACCAACACACTCATGTGTGTGTTGGTGCATGCAACTCCCTTTGTTTGGGCTTAATTGAGTGTGTAGGGCTGTAATGGTGTGTGTCAATAAGCAGCCAAGCGTGTGTACATACACCTGTGTGTTTATCCAGGTAAGGTGACTCCATTTGTCTTCATGTTTGCCTGATGACTGATAGTAAAAAGATAGCTCTCTGACAGGATGAGACCCCTGAGGCTAACTCATTACCATGCGCTCACACAGACACACATGCTGTCGGGATGCTATCGCTATGAGCGTCATCTGATGCAAACAGGCGGTGACATTTTGGGAAAACCCTCAAATATTTCCACTCTGTTTTTGTAGCTCGTTATTTGAAAATGTAAATTAAAATAAATTTCATACTTAAGTCCTCTTAACTACAAATCGCAAGTAATATAAATGTAATTGTCATCTGAGTTAACAGTAAAGCAGAATTGCGTGTTTGCCTCAATTAATAAATAACTGTTTTAACTCACAATATATAGTTGAAAGGACAAAGAATTAAAAGTTCAATCAACTTTAACAACTTATAAACCCTTATTGAGACAACAGCAGCATCTTAGTTAAATCAGCTTTATGCACTTTCATATCCAAGTGAAAACAAAGGTGCTTTTCGGGTTGAGTTGAGTTTAAACTTTAATTAAAATAAAATTGTGTGTAAAATAAAACTTTTACACACTTGAAAGAAACATAGGGAGCAGATGTTTACTATACTGTTTATGAAGAAAAGAAAGTAATAATTGAAGTTTGGTACCATAATCCAAAGCTTCCCATACCGGATCGGTCGCGGCCCGGGTTAACAACGTCCGCCACCGGTACTATTGCCCAACAGGGTGCCGATGGAAATTGGGCTACTGCTGGGTGAAGACGATGAAGAGGAGGAGGAAAACGTTGCCACGAACAGCGGGAGAAGAAGAAAACTAGAAGGGTGGAAATGAGAGTGGGGACGTTGAATGTTGGTAGTATGACTGGTAAAGGGAGAGAGCTGGCTGATATGATGGAGAGGAGAAAGGTAGACATATTGTGTGTGCAAGAGACCAAGTGGAAGGGAAGTAAGAACAGGAGCATCGGCGGTGGGTACAAGTTGTACCATGGTGAGGACAGGAAGAGAAATGGTGTTGGGGTCATTTTAAAGGAAGAGTATGTTAAAAGTGTGTTGGAGGTTAAGCGAGTGTCTGACAGGGTGATGAGTGTGAAGTTGGAAATTGAAGGGGTGATGATGAATATTATCAGTGCATATGCCCCACAGGTAGGTTGTGAGATGAAGGAGAAAGAAGATTTCTGGAGTGTGTTAGATGAGGTGGTGGAGAGTGTGCCCAAGCATGAAAGAATGGTGATAGGAGCAGACTTCAATGGGCATGTTGGTGAAGGGAACAGAGGTGATGAGGAAGTAATGGGTAGATATGGTATCAAGGATAGGAATGGGGAAGGACAGATGGTAGTTGATTTTGCAAAAAGGATGGAAATGGCTGTGATGAATACCTACTTTAAGAAAAGGGAGGAGCACAGGGTAACATATAAGAGTGGAGGAAGGTGCACACAGGTGGACTACATTCTTTATAGGAGATGCAAGCTAAAAGAAATCACAGACTGTAAGGTGGTAGCAGGAGAGAGTGTCACTAGACAGCATAGGATGGTTGTTTGTAGAATGGCTTTAGAGGTAAAGAAGAAGAAGAAAGTGAGAGCTCAACAAAGGATCAGATGGTGGAAGCTGAAGGAGGAAGACTGTTGTGTGAAATTTAGCGAGCAGGTGAGAGAAGCACTAGTTGGAGGGGAAGCAATTTTGGACAACTGGAAAAGTACTGCAGATGTGGTGAGGGAGACAGCTAGGGCAGTACTGGGTATGACATCTGGACAGTGGAAGGAAGACAAGGAGACTTGGTGGTGGAATGAAGAGGTCCAGGAAAGCATAAGGAGAAAGAGGTTGACGAGAAAGTTTTGGGATAGTCGGAGAGATGAAGAAAGTAGACAGGAGTACAAGGAGATGCGGCGTAAAGCGAGAAGAGAAGTGGCAAAAGCAAAGGAAAAGGCATATTGTGAGCTGTACAAGAAGTTGAATAGTAAGGAAGGAGAAAAGGACTTGTACCGATTGGCCAGACAAAGGGACAGAGCTGGAAAGGATGTTCAGCAGGTTAGCGTGGTAAAAGATGCACATGGTAATGTGCTGACAAGTGAGGAGTGTGTGCTGAGAAGGTGGAGGGAATATTTTGAAGAGTTGATGAATAAAGAAAATGAACGAGAGAAAAGGCTGGATGATGTGGTGAGAGTAAATCAGGAAGTAAAAGAGATTAGCAAGGAAGAAGTGAGGGCTGCTATGAAGAGGATGAAGAGTGGATAGGCAGTTGGTCTAGATGACATTCCAATGGAGGCATGGAAATGTCTAGGAGAGATGGCAGTAGAGTTTCTAACCAGATTGTTTAATAAAATCTTGGAAAGTGAGAGGATGCCTGAGGAGTGGAGACGAAGTGTGCTGGTTCCTATTTTCAAGAACAAGGGTGATGTGCAGAGCTGCAGTAACTACAGAGGCATAAAGCTGATCAGCCACAGCATGAAGTTATGGGAAAGAGTAGTAGGAGCTAGGCTTAGAAAACAGGTGAAGATCTGTGAGCAGCAATATGGTTTTATGCCGAGAAAGAGCACTACAGATGCAATGTTTGCTCTGAGAATACTGTTGGAAAAGTACAGAGAAGGACAGAAAGAGTTACATTGTGTGTTTGTGGACTTAGAAAAAGCTTATGATAGGGTGCCAAGAGAAGAGTTGTGACATTGTATGAGGAAGTCTGGAGTGGCAGAGAAGTACGTTAGGGTAGTGCAGGACATGTACAAGAATAGTGTGACAGCGGTGAGATGCGCAGTCGGAATGACAGACTCATTCAAGGTGGAGGTGGGATTACACCAAGGATCAGCTCTGAGTCCTTTCTTGTTTGCAGTGGTGATGGACAGGTTGACAGATGAGAGCAGACAGGAGTCCCCATGGACTATGATGTTTGCAGATGACACTGTGATCTGTAGTGAGAGTAGAGAGCAAGTTGAGTCTAGTCTGGAGAAGTGGAGATATGCTTTGGAGAGAAGGGGAATGAAAGTCAGTAGAAGCAAGACTGAGTACATGTGTGTGAATGAGAGGGAGCCCAGTGGAATAGTGCAGTTACAAGGAGTAGAAGTGGTGAAAGTAGATGAGTTTAAATATTTGGGGTCAAATGTTCAAAGTAATGGAGAGTGTGGTAGAGAGGTGAAGAAGAGAGTGCAGGCAGGGTGGAGTGGGTGGAGAAAGGTGGCAGGAGTGATTTGTGACCGAAGAATATCAGCAAGAGTGAAGGGGAAAGTTTACAAAACAGTAGTGAGACCAGCTATGTTGTATGGTTTAGAGACAGTGGCACTAACAAAAAGACAGGAGGCAGAGCTGGAGGTGGCAGAGCTGAAGATGTTGAGATTCTCTTTGGGAGTGACAAGAATGGACAAGATTAGGAATGAACATATCAGAGGGACAGCTCAGGTGGGACGGTTTGGAGACAAAGTCAGAGAGGCGAGATTGAGATGGTTTCAGAGAGGCGAGATTGATATGGTTTGGACATGTGCAGAGGAGGGACCCAGGGTATATAGAGAGAAGGATGCTGAGGATGGAGCCACCAGGCAGGAGGAGAAGAGGGAGACCAAAGAGGAGGTTCATGGATGTGCTGAGAGAGGACATGCAGGTGGTTGGTGTGACAGAGGAAGATACAGAGGACAACGGGAACAGCCGAAAGACAAAGAAGAAGGTACCATAATCCAAAGCAGTATAGCACTGAAAGGCATTTTTAGTAGGCATATTACCTATAATTAGGCACATTAACTACTATTTCATATATGCTTTCATGTGAGTGTAACTGATTATTGACAAATACACTCGTGCACATAATGATTATCAGTACACTGTTGTTTTTGTGCATGTGTAAAATGCTACATCCAAATACTTTTACCACAGATGACATTTTCATACCCCAATTTCACGTCCGATTCTTTGTTTGTTTTTAATGCATAAAATTTATTGATGCGTAAAACGTACACATTTACATCAAAAAGCAGCAGTAGGAGCCCACCCGAAGTCAGACAGATTGAAAGTCCCAAACCTTAAACTACAGCAAACCAAAGGTTAAGATTTACATGACAGTTCAAAAGAAATTATAGGTCAGAGGTGAACAAAAATCTAAGAACACAGGACAGGCAGAGATCAGAGAAAGCTGGAACACATAGGATGATTATTTTCATAATCTAAATGATCATATTCAGTTAATCAATAGATTTATTTATTTATTTATTTGATTACTTGAGTAGTTGGTAGGTCGATAACATGTCAGAAAACATGTTGTTCACTGCCTTTCAGGGCTCAAGATGATGCTTTCAAATGTCGTGTTTCATCCACAGCCCTAAAATATTCAGTTTGCTGCCAGATAGTTAAAAACAAACAAACAAAAAGCTACTCCAGTAAAATAAACGAGAAAGTCTTCACATTTTAGAAGCTAAAATTGGAGAATTTGGACAAATAACTCAAAACAAATAATTGATTCTCAGAATATGCCGCAGATATCTGGGGGGAAACTTTGTGAAAGAGTACGGGCGTACAGTACGCTACTTGTCACGTACAGGCTGCATGGGTTTGGTACACGGGGCATGGGGAATATTGCGCAGTCAGCCTGTTCCAAGTGTATGTCTGACTCACCTGATCAGTGTGTGTGCAGTGCTTGCGAAGTGCGTGTGACTTGCAAATTACAACCCCTGTCAGCCTGGAGTACAGCTCATGCCTGTCGGCCCACCCTGTGATGCAGGTGGTCTGCATAAGACAATCACTCCTGACTAGCATCTGATGGAAGCCAGGTATAAAAGGAGGCCCACCACCGCCTCTGCTGCCTCATGTTACGACATCTGTCTTCCTGTGTTAGTACAATCAATATAATTTTGTGCCTCTCCTCAGTTTCTATCATCTGGCTGTGGAGGTCCAACAACCTCCGACATTGTGGCGGTATGGCGACAGCCATTGGCACCATCAGCCGTAATGCTGGATGCACTGTGTGTACATTTTTTCACGGCTTTGTGAAAATCATTCAATATTACAACAATAAAAATGGCTTCTATGGAAGTGACACATCTTTTGGACACGAGCCTTGAGGCTGCACCGCTGTCCAAGGTTCTGAAAGAGTGAACACGCCGACTGTGGGTCTATGCTGCACTCAACACCACGGAGGTCACGTCTGATCACATCTCCTCTCCTGTGAAAATTACAACCTGTGTGTCAGATTATTTGAGGGTGTGAAGGGGGGGTGGTCTGGTGTGTACTATGGAATATAACCCTACAAGCGCCCTCTTCTTCCCTTCTCCAAAGCTACATGCAACACAATCTCCCCAATACATATGTACCTGGTCTTGCCACTTGTGTGGCATTTTGGTCACGTGCACTGCATGCACGCCACACATAGGGGTGGAGAGTGGGATGTACTTCTGTCTTGCGGGCCACATAAATAGCAGGTGTGGAGTACGTGTGTAGTACTTCTGATGCACAGCACCCGTGCACTGTCATTGCAGAGCCGCTACTAGCCGTGCTGTTAACATGGTTCAGGCACGCGATGGCAATACGGGCCCTGCATGTGCTGTATGCATTTTTGATTTTTCACAGAACCTGCAGAATTTGCATGTGTATGTCAAAAAACCCTCCACCGGCAGTTTGCGATCTTTTAGGGTAATAAACACACACGTGACGTACATGTCTCAGCAATGGTTTTGCCATTTTGTCCCCTGTAGACTGACCACAGTAGTATGTACGGTGGGTTGTGACTGAGGCTTTAAGTGAATCAATTATAAGATTAATAACTAGCTGAATCAATCTCATTGAAACTATTACAAGCAACTGCTTTATTGCAATATTTAATTGGGTTTTCCACTCGCGTTTCACTGTTGCCCATGATGCATCTTTTACCTTGTGTCTTATGTGTGTTATGTGATCATGAAGTAAACTCAAGAAGCTGGAAAAGCTCATTATGGCTTCATGTTGTCCATCAGCACACACAAATCACTCACACATATAAACCCACAGGCTCCCAGACAGCAGAGTTTCTCTCTGACAGACGCAGACAGAGTGAACGATGCGGAAACAGAAAGAAACAAAATGTTCTCGACAGTGTGATAGAAGTGAAAGCAAATGAACGGCAACTAGACGGGTTGAGGTAGACACACAAACTCTGAATCTGTTGCAAATCAGATCTGATCTTGCGGGTGTGAAGGTACATTTGAACAGATTCACAGCTTGGATCCAAGTGTGCGTTTTTCTCATTAGCATAACAGTACGCTAGCTTCCTTGGCATGTGGGCTGGCTGGGTGAGTACAAATGACTTGTTAGCAGAGGAGAGAGGGAGCAGGAGAGCACGAACAAATAAAGTCAAAAAGACGGCCAAGCTTTGGGAACGCAGGTAATCAGTGCAGAGTCAAACCGAGATGTTTTTTTTTCCAAGCAGTGTGCAGTGGCCCATAACCACACCGATATGAACAACAAATGAACAACACTCACTTAATGTTCTTCTTGCGCTCTTGTGAGTATGTGTGCATGTGCACGCGTGCAGTAAGAGCCTTCCATTTAGTGTTTGCAGGGCTTGATAATTACAGGAAAAAGGAACATCAGACAGTGTCAGTGAGGATTAACAAACTAATGCATGTGTTTGTATCAGGCTCAGTTAATACATTAAGGCCGTGACATGTCTGCACTCCAAACAGATACAGTAACACACGCAGGACGCTGACTTGCAATATATATTCATGGACCCAGAAAATGCAGTGTAGAATCTACTCAATGGCATCACGACCTGGGTTTCTGCAGATCCTTATAACATCTTACAAAATATCATGCAATGCTAAAATACCCTCGGCCGTATGAGCATTGTGCCCTGTTTGCAGTTGTTTAATTAATTATTAAGATCCTATTGTCTTATGTACAATTTGTACATGTTCAATAAAGCCCCTCTATCTATCAATCAATCAATCAATCAATCAATCAATCAATCAATCAATCAATCAATCAATCAATCAAAAACAATACAGTAGTGTTCAGAATAATAGTAGTGCTATGTGACTTAAAAGATTAATCCAGGTTTTGAGTATATTTCTTATTGTTACATGGGAAACAAGGTACCAGTAGATTCAGTAGATTCTCACAAATCCAATAAGACCAAGCATTCATGATATGCACACTCTTAAGGCTATAAAATTGGGCTATTAGTAAAAAAAGTAGAAAAGGGGGTGTTCACAATAATAGCAGTGTGGCATTCAGTCAGTGAGTTCATCAATTTTATGGAACAAACAGGTGTGAATCAGTTGTCCCCTATTTAAGGATGAAGCCAGCACCTGTTGAACATGCTTTTCTCTTTGAAGGCTGAGGAAAATGGAACGTTCAAAACATTGTTCAGAAGAACAGCGTAGTTTGATTAAAAAGTTGATTGGAGAGGGGGAAACTTATATGCAGCTGCAAGAAATTATAGGCTGTTCATCTACAATGATCTCCAATGTTTTAAAATGGACAAAAAAAAACAGAGACGCATGGAAGAAAATGGAAAACAACCATCAAAATGGATAGAAGAATAACCAGAATAGCAAAGGCTCACCCACTGATCAGCTCCAGGATGATCAAAGACAGTCTGGAGTTACCTGTAAGTGCTGTGACAGTTAGAAGACGCCTGTGTGAAGCTAATTTATTTGCAAGAATCCCCCGCAAAGTCCCTCTGTTAAATAAAAGACATATGCAGAAGAGGTTGCAATTTGCCAAAGAACACATCAACTGGCCTAAAGAGAAATGGAGTAACATTTTGTGGACTGATGAGAGTAAAATTGTTCTTTTTGGGTCCAAGGGCTGCAGACAGTTTGTGAGACGACCCACAAACTCTGAATTCAAGCCACAGCTCACAGTGAAGACAGTGAAGCATGGTGGTGCAAGCATCATGATATGGGCATGTTTCTCCTACTATGGTGTTGGGCCTATATATCGCATACCAGGTATCATGGATCAGTTTGGATATGTCAAAATACTTGAAGAGGTCATGTTGCCTTATGCTGAAGAGGACATGCCCTTGAAATGGGTGTTTCAACAAGACAATGACCCCAAGCACACTAGTAAATGAGCAAAATCTTGGTTCCAAACCAACAAAATTAATGCCTCACAGATGTGAAGAAATCATGAAAAACTGTGGTTATACAACTAAATACTAGTTTAGTGATTCACAGGATTGCTAAAAAAGCACTTTGAACATAATAGTTTGAGTTTGTAGCGTCAACAGCAGATGCTACTATTATTGTGAACACCCCCTTTTCTACTTTTCTTTTACTAATAGCCCAATTTCATAGCCTTAAGAGTGTGCATATCATGAATGCTTGGTCTTGTTGGATTTGTGAGAAAAAAAAAATCCGGAAATCACAATTTTTTTTAAATAATTTATTTGTATGTTACTGCTGCAAATAAGTATTTGAACACTTGTGAAAATCAATGTTAATATTTGGTACAGTAGCCTTTGTTTGTCAAATGTTTCCTGTAGTTGTTCACCAGGTTTGCACACACTGCAGCAGGGATTTTGGTCCACTCCTCCATACAGACCTTGTCCAAATCTTTCAGGTTTGGAGTTTCAGCTCCCTCCAAAGATTTTCTATTGAGTTCAGGTCTGGAGACTGGCCAGGCCACTCCAGGACCTTGAAATGCTTTTTACGGAGCCCCTCCTTAGTTGCCCTGGCTGTGTTTGGGGTCATTGTCATACTGGAAGACCCAGCCATGACCCATCTTCAATGCTCTTACTGAGGGAAGGAGGTTGTTTGCCAAAAATCTTGCAATACATGACCCCATCCATCCTCCCTTCAATACGATGCAGTCGTCCTGTCCACTTTGCAGAAGAGCACCCCCAGAGTATGATGTTTCCACCCCCATGCTTCACGGTTGGGATGGCTTTCTTGGGGTTGTTCTCATCCTCTAAACATGGTAAGTGGAGTTGATTCCAAAAAGCTCTATTCTGGTCTCATCTGACCTACAGTTTTGTCCCTGGTGTCCTTAGTCAGCTCTTTGGTCTTGGCTATGGTGGACAGGTTGGAGTGTGATTGATTGAGTGTGTGAACAGGTCTTTTATATAGGTAACAAGTTCAAACAGGTGCAAGTAATACAGGTAAAGAGTGCAGAATAAGAGGGCTTCTTAAAGAAAAATTAACAGGTCTGTGTGAGCCAGAATTCTTGCTCGTTGGTAGGGGATCACATACTTATTTGCAGCAGTAACATACAAATAAATTATTAAAAAATCATACATTGTGATTTCCGTATTTTTTGTTAGATTATGTCTCTCACAGTGGAAATGCACCTAAGATGAAAATTTCAGACCCCTCCATGATTTTTAAGTGGGAGAACTTGCAAAATCGCAGGGTGTTCAAATACTTATTTTCCTCACTGTATGACAAAGAGGATATAGTTACACACAAACGAAATGGAGTTTTGCAGCTAGCTACCAGCCTGTGATGTCACCACGCTAACGTATGCAAACTGTCTTGTAAATATGTTCACAGGTGTTATTAGGTTCCAAAAATTGCATTTTCAGTTTTAGAAGTTTTTATTTCTCACTAGCTTTTGTATAATATATGAGAAACATGTATAAACACACAAAACAAAGCAGTTTTGGAGAGAGCCACCACTGACATCACAGTGCAGCGCTACTCTGATTGGCTGTCACCCCCGCCACTTAAAACAAAACAGAACGGATTGAAATAGAATGGGACATTTTAACCTATTAAAATTGGTCAAGGTTAGCCATCTTTGAACTTGTCCAAAGTCGGTGTCCCAAGAATGTTCCGTATTAATTTTAAAACCATGGCAGCAATTGGACTGGACTTATGCTGAGCACAGTCGGATGGACGGACATACGGACAGACGCAAAGCCTTTACAATAACCTGTGGCCATTGTTATGTGTCGACGCGGGTTGAGGAGCGGACCTGCGTCTGACAGAACCCAGCGCTAAAATAACCAGAAAGCGGTTCCAATAACAAAAACAATTTATTTGTTTCACCCTCTGGTGCATAACAAAGTGTAGAAACTAAAATAGCGTCATTCTGGCGGAGTGAAGGCTGGCACGCTCTCCAGCGCCCAAAAGGATCGAAGCCCGGCGCTTCTGGACCCACTGCTACCGCCAAACACCCCCCAGGTGGACACAACAAACCGACTCTCTGCGAAGGATAGAAGAGGTGAGGTAAGTCAGCAGTTACAACTTATATCCCTCAAAAGACACACACTATCAGCAACACATTCAGGTCTGTATTTTAAGCTTTATGCAAATGAGCAGCTTCTCACAACAGGTGGAGGATCACTTGTCTGCACGCCACAGCAGTGAGAAGCAAGCTGCACAATTCTCATCACAATTCAAGTATACTGCGTAACAAAATACCAAGTTACTATCAATAAGTCAAACAATTAATCACCTCTGATGTGTGCTGACAGCATGTGTCCCTCACCCTTCCTGCTTCATAGGCTCGATGTGTCAAACCCAGGCGCGGTCCTCAGCATCTCACAAACGAACATCACAAGGTCACGTTCCCGGCAATTCTGCTTGAATCACACATGGCTTAAATGCAGAACGCCATCTAATTATCTGCTTCAGCTGAAAGTCTTTAAGGTTGCATGTGAGCACCATCCACAGGTGCTGCACATGATGTTGATGAGGGTGAAGGACTCTTCAGCCAGCACCTTCTCCACAGATAAATCAGTTTTCATACCACCTGGAGAGCAAAGAAAAGAAAAGAACACCAAAATGTCCAGCCACACCCCCCAACACACAACAGTCATATTTGATGGCCTTGGGTAATAAGGCCTTAATTGGCATTAAAATGTCTTATATGAGTCAAAATGGCACAACATTTTCTTATGACATTTCAATTATTAATTAATTTATTTTCTACCACTCATCCGGGTCCAGGTCACAATGGCAGCAGACAAAGCAGCACATCCCATACTTCCTTATCCTCGGCCAAGTCCTGTAACTCTTCCCGGGGGATACCGACGCCTTCCCAAGCCAGCTGAGATATATAATCCCTCCAGCGTGTCCTGGGTCTTCCTTGGGGCCTCCTCCCAGTTGGATGTCCCTGGAAGTCGAGCCTCTCACCCTGTCCAGGAGTGTAAGCCCAGATACCAGATGGAGGACTCACATTTCTGATGCTTGTATCCACGACCTTATTTTTTTAGTCCAAAGTTCATGATCATAGGTGAGGATAGGAGCCATTGCAATTAAAACAATCTAAAAATTTTTTTTAATAATTCAGAGAAAGGTATCTTTCTACCCAAAGCGAGTTAGCAGAACCAAGAAATCTCTTTCGCTTGGTGTCAGAACATTCAGAGACACTTTCAACAACCTACACAGAACTTACATGATGACATAGGGAAGTGAAAATTTAATGAGAAATTGGCTTTTGAGGGAAGATTTTGTAGTGTGGCTTAAACCAGTAACCAGGCTCTATGTTACAATAAATATTTTGTCAAATGTGTCCCTAACCCTCAGCTTGAAGTGAAGGTCACATTGTTTCTATGGTTACCTGAAGTTTAATAAGAAGGTGCACTTGATGTTCTGAGAATCCCCCTGTGGTAATTTGCAACAAGGCATTCAATTATTTTAGAGTTGGCTTGTTGATTTTGGTGGATAAACAAGGAAACATTCAGTGCAGCATATATTTTGTGTTCCTATACTGTATTTGCCAATAAAAACCACCAGCTGTATTGCTGACTGGACCACACTACCACATCTACCACATTTTAATGTGGAAGGTTTATAATGTCTGTAGACCTTTTTGTTTTTAATTGTTGGTTGTTAGGAACCATGCTATAGACTGGCATTCTATCCAGGGTGTACCCCGCCTCGCACCCTATGACTACTGGTATAGGCTCCAGCCCTGTGACCCTTGATTGGAGTCAGCGGGTACAAAAAAATGAATAAATGAATGAATGACTGGTTAGGATGCGAATATGAAAAAGAGCATTCTATTAAGGACTTTTTTGCAAACTTCTCCCATTCTTCAAATACAGTACAGTGGTCCCTCGTTTATTGCAGGAGTTATGTTCTAAAAATAACCCGCAATAGGCAAAATCGGCGAAGTAGTCAGCGCTATTATTATTATTATTATAGACGTTTTAAGGCTGTAAAACCCCTCACTACACACTTTATACACTTTTCTCAAACAGGCATTAACATTTTCTCAGTTTTCTCTCCTGTGTAAACACTGTCAAAGTTCAAATCTTAGTAGAAAAATAAGACCAACCTGTTTTCAGGCCCAAACATTTTTTTGAGAAATAAAAATAGAATTTTTTCCTATAAATAATTATGATGGCTTTTAGAACTAACAAATTTAATTTTAATGATCAACCTACAAGGTTGGACACATAAGAAATTATTAATAGTGACTGACCAGTATTTCACAGTTCCTCTGATCGCGCCTCTTCATCCTGGTGCCGCTCCGCTGTCGCGTCTTTTTCCACTGAGTGACACCTCGGTGCAGGTGTCTTTTTCCGAGTGAAGAACACAGTTGTGGGTAGTTGTTGGGGCTCTTTTTTCTTCTGGGCGATATCCCTTCGCGGTGCCGCGACCGGCCTGCTTGATGAGGACGCAGAACACAATACGCTGTAAAAAAAAAAAAAAAAAAAAAAAAATGCAAAATTGGATTAAAAAAATCTGGGAAACTGCAAGGCCGCAAAAGGTGAACCACGTTATAGCGAGGGACCACTGTATAGAAGAGAAGTGAGTACACCACTCTGCAATATCACTTAAACATCACATGATTCAAAATTGTGTTACCTCTCAATAAATATATCACACTATAATTTGAGCAGTTGTCCCATTACTGCTCCCAGGTTGGTTGTCTGATTTCCACGAACCATGGTATATGGATAAAGGTCAATGCCTGGGGCATAATCTATCCTAGGCCATAATATACCTGGGGTATAATCTGTGCCACACACTGAGATGGATTCTAGAATTAAGCAGACAAGGTCAGCCAAAGGTCATTCATTTGGGTCAAAGCCAAGCTCATTGGGTTAGCAGTCAAAATGTAGAAATTTCATTCAAAAATTTCTACATTTTTAAAGGTTACATCACCAGGGTATGTAAACTTTTGATCAGGGTCATTTGAGTAGTTGCTGTTGTCATTAGGATTTGAAAAGAGTAAACACAGTTGTTTGACAATAAATGGCTTCACCCAACCACTCATTTGTCAACTTAGTCATGATGAAATTATTCAGTGATACAGTTTTGAATGCTTTGACATGATATTACTGGACACAGGTGTTTGGTGATGCTGATGTCTTTGCAGGAGAATGAAAGTCCAAGTCTTTATGTTCTCTGGTGCTTCTTGTCTTACTATATGGTTGTGAGACTTGGACTCTAACCAATAACCAAAGGCACTGACTAGATGTCATTGGTGTAAAGTCTCTTTGAAGGATCCTTGCGTATGGCTGGATCACTTTACGTCAAACAAGTGATGACTTCAAGAGACTCGGATGAGGAGTCTCACTTGCATTGTGAGGGAATGAGAGTTATGCCATTTTGGCCATGTGGTGCTTTTCTTTGTGCATCATCCAGCCTGCAGGTTGAGGAATAGTGTTGGGCTGAAAAGATCGATTTGCTGATTTTAAATCGATTCTCATTTGAATTCCCACAGATCGATTCATACATCTAAAGATCGATTTTTTTAAGTATATATATATATATGCACTTCTCGCTGTTACGCTGTTTCCGAGGGTGTAAAACTGGAAAAATTAAATGATCATTTCGCTACAGTGATTGTGATTGTTGGTTCTCATTTAGAAGCAGCGTGTCCACACTTTATTCATCAACCTCTGTCAAAGCCATTTAAAGATGTCAATCATGATGACCAGGGCTCTAATTGTCTGTTGTTGCGGGCAAGAAAAGAGAATTGTTCACCGTTTATAATTCACACACTAGTTTTTTTCCTTCCTCAAAACGTGCCATTTCCGTGGCATTAAGGTTCTCTGGTGTTGACTGTGAGAGAACTTTCTCCCCCAGCCGCATTCTCCTGCTGTGTGCTGTGCATCAAGCACTGCAGGTGCGAGATTTGTAGGGGAGACCGAGGCCATTATCCCACGGAAAAAGTTTTACTTATAACTCTCTGAAACACTATTGTCTGCATTTTTGAGGGCCAGATTTTGTGAAGCACGGAATTCCTCCGCACACCTGTCTCAATGTGCCGAAAAAGTGCTGATGTCCACGTCTTCCGCAATTCCTGTGCTAGTCAGACGACATACCGGATCAAGACAGCGTCCAGTTTAGAAATCCCACACATCGCGGCGGAGCCGCATGGCGCAAAGCAACGCCGTGATGAAGCCTCACAGGACATGTTGGGGCATGTCCAGCTCATGCTGAATTTCTCGGATATTCACACGACTGAAAAGCAACCGGAAGCTGTCTGTAAGCCACCTGAAAGCCATCCTGTGAGACCAACACGGAGGTGGTTTTGTCCCGCGCCATGAGCGGCACGGTGGCGCATTCATCCGCTTCTTTTTCCATGAAAAAACTCCTGTAACAATGGAATGTGCTGAAAAAGTGCTGATGTCCACGCCTTCTGCCTTTTTGTGAAAGTCAGATGACGTCCCGGATCAACAAAGCCTTCACATTGGAAATGATCTGGTTGTTTCAGCAGGGTTTGAGCCTGTCGATCGGCACTCGGAGCGCGCCACGCTCTCACACGCTGTGGGCGGTCTTTAAACCGGCTGGAGCACTCCTTAATCTGTGTAATCCCCATAAAATCGTCCCTGAAAGCCATATTAATTTTCCGAATGGTGTCCACCTGGAGGTCTCTCACAGTTTCAGGAAAAAATTGATGCAGCAAAGCTCCAAATCATTCCGCCATTTCCTTAATGACGAGAGGGGTGGACCACTGCTCACTCAAAGGCTGCTCACAGGTGAATGACGCAACCAACAGGCGTGAAAAAACTCACGCATGCGCACAAAGGTTCAAGCTTGGCTGATGCAATCACATGTGATTCAAATCCATATGGTTTTAGAAAAAAATAAAAAGGTCCAATACTTTTCTAACAGACCTCGTAGTGTTAATATGTTGCATAAATACACAATCAGGTAACAGCTCAAAAAACTGTTTTAATCAAATCGAATTGCATTGAATCGAAATAATTGATTCTGAATCTTAAGAACTGGAATCAAATTGATTCTTGAAATTTGAATCAATACCCGACCCAACTGAGGAACCCAGTGACTGAAGAAGGCCAAGGGGGCGCCCACATTTTACCGAGCTCAGGCAAATACATGGATGCTTTTGAAATGTGAGGATGGATTGGTTGTCTGCCTGGAGTGGGGGGGTGGGGGGGCGCATGCAGAACACAAGGTGGTTCCTTAGATTGGTGTACGCAGCAGCACACAGCACCAGCATGTGGTCCCAGATTTGACTTGACATTTCAGTGACATTGCACAGAAGTGTGCTCACATCTGTTGTGTGTGATCGTGCACTTTGTGTGTGTATGTTTGTGTGATAATCGCAGTGAGTTTCCCTTTGCTTTTCAGTGTGTGAGGTGAAGAGTTAACCCTGCCAGTAAAGCACCATGAGTCATATTGATGGGAAGTTACCCAGTGCATTGATTATAAACTCTATGAAGAACAGACACGCAGAGGATTTAAAGCTTGTCTGCAGGGTGCTATTGACAGATGGAATGCTACTATACAGATTCTACACAGCTTCTGAACATCTCCTTTGTAATAGTGGACACTTAACTGCCTGTGCTGAGGAAGCACCAGTGTTTTACACATGCTGTTTGAGCAGAGGGCTTATACGTTTCATGGTGTGGCATCTGGGAGTTTAACCATTGTTTATGCTTTCATCGTTGTGCGTTGAATATTAAATTTGCCTTAATGGCAAAATCAAGGCAGGCTGAAATGGTGTAATGTGAATTATGTGTGCGGAATATTCCTGATGGTGTTTACGTCTCTCTCCGCAGAGCTCCATGTATTCTCTGGCCCTGAAGTGTCTGATCAGCCTGTCTACCGTCATACTGCTCGGACTCATCATAGCCTATCATGCACGAGAAGTACAGGTATAACACACGTGTGCAAGCACATGTCAAATTTGACACAGTAGTCAAAATTTAAAGTCTTAATGAAATTTTAAAAATCTGTTTTTCTTTTATTTGAACCATTTTTTACCTGCAAAAACAACAGATTTTTATGACATAATGACAATAATAATCTTTTTTGCAGCCAGTCTGTGTACATGCGATACTGTCAGATCTAAGAAGTTAAGCAGAATAGGTCCTGATTAATTCTTAGCTGGGAGACATCTTAGGAAGACCAGGAACTGTGTATGTTTCTCTGGATACAACTGGAATCATATCAGGAAGGTCATATGGTGTAAAACTTGTAGGGATAGACCGATAATCGTCTGGGCCAATAATCTGCATTGGCCGATAATCCCTCTGGGTGCTCTGTAGGGATAGAGCGATAATCAGATGGGCCGATAATCTGCATCGGCCGATAATCCCTCTGGGTACTCTGTAGGCATAGACCAATAATCGGTTGTGCCAATAATCAGAATTGTCTGATAATCCCTCTGGGTACTCTGTAGGGATAGACCGATAATCAGATGGGCCGATAATCTGCATCAGCCGATAATCCCTCTGGGTACTCTGTAGGGATAGACCGATAATCAGATGGGCCGATAATCTGCATCAGCCGATAATCCCTCTGGGTACTCTGTAGGGATAGACCGATAATCATTTGGGCCGATAATCTGCATCGTCTGATAATCTCTCTGGGTACTCTGTAGGGATAGACCGATAATCGGTTGGGCCGATAATCGGCATTGTCTGATAATCCCTCTGGGTGCTCTGTAGGGATAGACCGATAATCGGTTGGGCCAATAATCGGCATTGTCTGATAATCCCTCTGGGTGCTCTGTAGGGATAGACAGATAATCGGTTGGTGCCGATAATTGGCATAGCCGATACTCAGCCAATATTGGCTGAGCCGATTATGGGTCTATCCCTAAAAACATGTGCTGAATCCCAACGTGGATCTGTCCTGAATCTGCTGTGATGATCCGGAACTGTACCTATCTTCTTTCATATTGAAATGTGGAATATTGTTCTATCCATATATATTATATTATCACGAGTGAGCCTCCAGTTTTGAGCATAACATAATAATCTGCAGGTATTTTGTATATATATATATATATATATATATATATATATATATATATATATATATATATATATATATATATTATGAAGCAGGGCTTTATAGAATAACAATGTGACAGGCAGGCCTTTATTTCGGTATGACAGCCTGTCTGCATAACACATACTTCAGCAGTTCTTGATCATTTGTAACTCCAGTTTCTGAATAGTTTTAAAGTGTTAGCTTTTAATGATTTGTCTGACATTTAGATGACACACGTCAGAGGTTAAACCAGTGCATTAACAAGAACAGACTTTTAGGTTTAATACAAGAAATTACAAGAAATGAAAATCAAGTAGTTCCATCAACCAATGAGAAAGTGATGCGAGTAAATACTGTAGTTCTGCTCTACTTACTGCTGGCACATGATGTGACTCATCCCAATTTTCTCTGTGAATAAAACATTGCTGATCATCCCTTTGTTCGAGGGCCAAATGGAATTTTTCCATCTCCCTGTTTCAAACTATGACTGTGGCACCTGACAATCATACAATTTGTGGCATATTTACAGGATAACATACGAGGTCTGTGAGAAAAGTATCTGACCTTTTTATTTTTTCAAAAACCTGATGGATTTGAATCACGTGTGCTTGCATGAGCCAACCTTGAACCTTTGTGCGCATGCGTGAATTTTTTCACGCCTGTCAATTGCGTCATTTCCTGGTATGCAGCCTTTGTGTGAGGTGTGTGTCGTGCGCTCGGCATTTTTTCATTCCAAGGAAAAAGACGGAACAACTGGAGCAGTGCGACTGCATCAAATTTTGCCAGAAACTGGGCGACAGCCAGGTGGAAACCATTCAGATTATTCAGACAGCTTTCAGTGACGATCCTATGGGCATCACACAGATTAAGGAGCGGTACAACCGGTTTAAAGACGGCCGCACAACGATGGAGAGCGAGCCACGTTCCGGTCGGCCATCAACACGCTGAAATGACCAGATCATTCCAAATTGAACGCTGTGGTGATGTGGGACCATCATGTGACTATCCGAGAAATTGCGGAAGAAGTGGACATCAGCATTTTTTCGGCACATTCCACTGTGACAGAAGATTTAGTCATGAAAAGAGTTGCAGTGAAATTCATGCAGATGGCTTTGGCACGAAGCTGCTGACAGAGCAAAAGCGCCACCGTGTTGAAGTCTCACAGGACATGCTGGACTCCGAGAAATGATGCCCACCTCTTCCACCATTCGGAAGATTCAGACGGCTTTTGGTGGCTTTTCATTCGTGTGACTATCCGAGAAATTGTGGAAGAGGTGGGCATGTCACAACATGTCCTGTGAGGCTTCAACATGTGTGTGTGTGTGTGTGTGTGTGTGTTTAAAATCACAAACTAGATAACAGTCGGGCCACAAGGTGTTGTCAGAATACATTATTTGCTAACGAGCCTGAGCGCTTTCAAACTAGCTGTATGCAAACTAGCCAGCTAGCTGCCTTGATGAGTTAATGTTATGACTGGGCTAGGCTAATTGGCTCATTTTCATGCTCACTAACTCAGTCACCCACATAATAAGTTAACAATTACTTGAAAGTATGTACAGTACTGTGCAAAAGTTTCAGATGCTCAAAAGGTTTGACAAAGGAGTGTTTGATGTGAGTAAACAGAAAATCATATTTGAAAAATATCTGTGAGGTTTTCTTGTTTCCTTGAAGAAACAAAGATATCTGTTGTATTGTGAGTGAATGACATATATGGCATTTTGGACATGGGACGTGTTTTTCTGGGCATGGGACAGGAGCAAGGTGACACCCAGCTTTCACTTGGTGTGACATTTGGACTGGTTGTCTCCCTGGATAGCTGCCATCTAGGACCCATGGTGCTTCCCTACATGATACCAGTGCATGCTCCTAAATCTGACCTGATTGAAGAAATTAATGTTATTGAGTAACAAATCTCATTTTCAAATTGAAAAACATACAAAACCCAAGTTGATTTTTTTTTCCAGTGGGATTGCCGTGACAACACAAACAGTGCTGCTGAGGATTGCTGAATAATTAGATAATTATAAAAACATCCTGAAATATAATCTTACTTTCTTGTAAATTGCAGGAGACTCCATTACAGAAATGATTTGGTTTTACTACTTTAAAAAGGATTGTAATTGGTATTTTGCAATTCATATCTATGTACAAATTTTAGATAGTTGGCAGTTTTGTGCACAGAAAATGCACCTATAATGCTTGCACAGTACTGTCTACTGTATGTGCAATTTACAAAAATTGCAAACCTTATCAGTGTGCAGGGCAGGGTTTTATAAAACTACATTAGGTGGCATGGTGGCCTCTATTTTCAACACAGTTTATGTTTTTGCCTAAAAAGCCGGCGGCATCAAAATGGATTTTAATTTGGTATGTTTGCAAATCAAAGTTCAGCAAAATTGAACTCACTGCAAAATACCTGAATGGAATATTGAAGCAGATGTTTTTGTCTCCTTGAAGAGAGTCTGCAGACAGCAGTGAGTTACGTTGAACTTCACTGAAATTTGCTCATCACATGTGATGCTAAATGCTAGTGCGGTTGGTCCACCAAGATTTAAGTTCTTGTGTTGGTGGACGTACAGTTAGGACAACATAAGAGAATCCTAAACAAAAAACTATGTCTCTTTGTTTCAGTGAGTGATTTTTTTTCTCATCCAGAGCAGTTATACTACTTACTGTACACAACAGAACTATATGTTGTGGAAAGACAGAAACCTGCTGTTACCTTTCATTCAGAAATCAACAGCTTCATCACTGTGATCAACAGTAGTTCTATTCACTTACAGTCGGGTCCATAACTAGTTGGGCAGTGACATAATTTTTCATAATTTGCCTCTGCACACCACAACAGGTCAGGTCGGGAGCATGCACTAGTGCCACACATCGCCGCACCCGCCACACCATGGAACCACTTTGGGTCTTTGATGGCAACCACCGAGGTAGGCAACCAGTCCATCCACAACTCTCAAAGTAACCATCTACCTGCCACAGCTCGGTGAAATGGGGGTCTACCCTTGGCATTCTCCAGCTGCTAGAGTCCTCAACACTGAGGCAGGTTGGATCATGTTCAGGGAAATGCACCGCATAACTGATGTCTCGTAGCTGACATGCCCTACGATGCAAGTAACACTCCTCATCCTCATCCCTGTAACTGTTTATTTAACATATACTACCAAAGACATGCCCCCTTAGGTCTCTGGTTGGTGTCCAAGTCTCACAAAAATATGTTAAGGCACAAAGTACCGGGACCCTAAAGACTTGGACCATTGTTCTCCTACTAATGTATCAGCATCACCAAACACCTCTGTCGAGCAACCTCATGACTCCATAAACCTATGCGTCTCCAGATGTTCAAGATTGATATACCACCCCATTGGGGTTGAAATGAAACACAGAGGAACTCTACACAAAAGGCCATAATTCTGAAATTGTTTGTGCAGTATATTTTTGTTGAATCCCCTTCAGTTAAAACTGAAAGTCTATGCTTTAAGAATATCTTCAGTGGGTCATTGTTAATTCCACTGTAGTGGGCAACAGTGGCAAAATTACTTAGATTGTGTCTAGCTACTTATGGGCCTGACTGTGCAAGCAAAGGAACATTTTTATGTCATGTTTAGTATACAGTACAAGTCATGTCGTCCTGAAGCAGGCCCCTGATATAAACCAGGGGACCCAGGTGTGCATTGGTCCCAGCCAATTAATGGTGTTAACGAGAGTCTTTGGTGGCTTGACAAAACAGTCTGAATGGCTTTTCATCAAGTAGATGCACACTAAATGTTAATTCAACACTCAGCCGCGCTCTTGTCATTCAATAAGTGCTGCTTGGAGCGCCCACGCAATGCACACAAACATGCACGAACATACACGGCTTACCCCCAGTAAGGTTGAAACAGTCAATCAGAAAGGCTTTCATGCTTCATAATGTCTTTTTTGCTGTTTGTCATTTCACTAATATAATGGTACCATGGTCATTTAGCCTCAGTTCTCATCTGAAGCCATTTGCAATCGATGCACATTGACTATTTATGTGAGCCTTGAGGGAATAAGACCTAATGAGTGCCCCCACACCAGCTATTCCTCCCACCATCTAAACCACAGAGCCACACTCATCAGTCTAACCATATATTCGTTTTAATGCTGCTATGTTTTTTTTCCTTTCATTAAATCATACCTTAGATGTTGCTATAGATGATGTCTATTAACGTTTTGGCGACTCTCTGACAGGGATGGTGATGCATTCTGTTAGTTAGTTAGTTTCAGGCTTCCCCTTTCACGGTCGATAGCTAGATGGGTTTTGCTTATTCGTTTTAAAATACAAGGACGGGCGCACTGGAAACACCATGCAACAAGCAGCTGCTGACTTTGACAACAGACTCAGTCTATTGTGGGCTCATGCATATCATGGTTATAGAGTTGAAGATGTAAGGAGTCACATAATTATAACTTGGTACAAGTAGAGTAAAGTACTGCAAATTTAAACTGAAGTAAAACTAAAATTGCAACTTTAAAAATGACTCAAGTTAAAGTTTTAAAAACAGCTAGTTAATAAATAAATCAAAGTACAACCCTAGATATGGGATGTCTTGCAATGCATGTGCACCTGTGCACTGGTTGCACTTGGCAGATCGATGTGCTGCACAAATGCACTTTGTATGTGTATCAATAGTTAAAACAGGAACATGTGCTGTTACTGTCTGAATGTTGTTGCTCTGCTGGTGTGCCGACAGTATTAAAACATCAGGAACAACACCTGCTCTCAGCGTATTCATGAGTATTAACATTTTAATGGATGATTTTCAACTTACGCTAGAGCAGCGCCTACGCGCATGTGTGATGACGTCACAACTCTCTCCGGTTAGGGAGACGTGGTTTCGTTCAACAACAAGAACTGTAAAGAAACTTTCTGGTCACTGTTTGGAGTTGTGTGGAGGTAGAAATAGCCTTTTGAAAGCTTGAATAATAATAATGTCAGTCGCACAAAGAAATCAAATAATAGTGAAAACATGTTCATTGAGTCCAGAATGTTGCTATTTTGGTCATTGAACTTTCCTAGCAACGAATGTAAAGCTCCGGTCACACGGGACAAACGAAGGACAGCGAAGCCAAAACGAAACAAGAAATCTGGACTTACATTGACTTTCGGAGACATCGTTTAACCGGCGTTCAGCTTCGATCGATTAGCTGCTCCGTGAGGCGTCATAACAACGGATCGGTTAGCCGCTCCGTGACGCGTCATAACAACGGATCGGTTAGTCGCTCCGTGACGCGTCATAACAACGGATCGGTTAGTCGCTCCGTGACGCGTCATAACAACGGATCGGTTAGTCGCTCCGTGACGCGTCATAACAACGGATCGGTTAGCCGCTCCGTGACGCGTCATAACAACGGATCGGTTAGTCGCTCCGTGACGCGTCATAACAACGGATCGGTTAGCCGCTCCGTGAGGCGTCATAACAACGGATCGTTAGCCGCTCCGTGACGCGTCATAACAACGGATCGGTTAGCCGCTCCGTGACGCGTCATAACAACGGATCGGTTAGCCGCTCCGTGACGCGTCATAACAACGGATCGGTTAGCCGCTCCGTGACGCGTCATAACAACGGATCGGTTAGCCGCTCCGTGACGCGTCATAACAACGGATCGGTTAGCCGCTCCGTGACGCGTCATAACAACGGATCGGTTAGCCGCTCCGTGAGGCGTCATAACAACGGATCGGTTAGCCGCTCCGTGACGCGTCATAACAACGGATCGATTAGCCGCTCCGTGAGGCGTCATTATAACAGATCGGTTAGCTGCTCCGTGAGGCGTCATTATAACAGATCGGTTAGCTGCTCCGTGAGGCGTCATTATAACAGATCGGTTAGCTGCTCCGTGAGGCGTCATAACAACGGATCGTTAGCCGCTCCGTGAGGCGTCATAATAACGGATCGGTTAGCCGCTCCGTGAGGCGTGATAACAGCGGATCGATTAGCCGCTCCGTGAGGCGTCATAATAACAGATCGGTTAGCCGCTCCGTGAGGCGTCATTATAACAGATCGGTTAGCTGCTCCGTGAGGCGTCATTATAACAGATCGGTTAGCTGCTCCGTGAGGCGTCATTATAACAGATCGGTTAGCTGCTCCGTGAGGCGTCATTATAACAGATCGGTTAGCTGCTCCGTGAGGCGTGATAACAGCGGATCGATTAGCTGCTCCGTGAGGCATCATAACATCCAACCAGTCAGCCGCTCCGTGAGACTTCATAACAAGCGGGAGTGACTACTGACCCGGTGGGCGGGCACCCACAGTCGAAGTTTCCTATTCGCCCGGCTGCTGTCTCTCTCTAGCTGGTGCCACACAGACGAACAGTCTCGGAAAGAAGCTCCTCTCAGCAGAAGTCCGTCACTCTTTTTTGCTCAGACTCTCAGACTGAGCATTTTGTTTTTTAATTTTCATTTTTTTGGAGAACATACAAAGCTTCACGAACACGGTAACTGGCCCATAACAATCGATCGGTTAGCTGCGAGGCGTCATAACAAGCTGTTGTTTCTAATGGCGCCAAACATGCAAGTGAGAGGCTCACTAACCGGAAGTCTCGGCAGCACAATTTGAACATTGTCCATTGCAATTTGGTTTCAGTTTGGTGAGCTCCAACTATACAATGCATTTGTAATTGAGATGACAATAGTGGTGGGGACAATTTTAGGGGTGATCACAGACTTGAATGACACCCATGATACTCACCATATAAGCTGTTTGGAAACTTCTTGTGGAAAAGCTGCACACACAACAGCAGAGCAAAAAATTTAAAAAACACCACAATTTATAACACTTAATTCCTGTTTAAAGAGCGGACTTAGCCTCCACCTAGATGTACACCAGGAAGTAATGGAATGATGTGGATTACTGCTCTCCCTTTTATGTTTTACATGAAGTACCTGATGTGCTTATCTCATGAAGACATCAGCTGGGCTCTCATCTCATGAAGAGCTGGCTCCCGTGTCATGAGCACATCAGCCGGCAAGTCATGTTCAGCGCTCAGTGATCCGCTGGTGACTGCCTTGCAAATGTGATATGTGTTTTAATTATTACAATGTGGGCCTTGCGGTGATTTTCAGCATGGCACGATATTCACCAGCGTTGCGATGCGATGCGCTGATGCGATGCGCTGATGCGACAGTCAGCTGAAGCGATATGTTTTAATTTATTTCCATGCGAGGACAGCATGCTCACGTCCGCGCTTCATGGTGAAGTTATGCAAGGTCATATTCTACAAGCCACTGCAGGTATTCTCCAGCTGTGACTTGTGAGCACAGATATCTGAATAGCTGCAGGTCACAGGGACACGCCCACCTTTGTCTGCAGACGTCCTCAGCTCACAGAAAAAAAGGCTCAATTTTATGTACGTATTATTATTTTTTGTCCTTCATCTGTCTGATGGCTGTGTTTTTAATTTAACACCTTGCATGCACGGTCAGGTCCAGATGACAGCCGGCAAAGCGTATGAGCCAAGTGATCACACATGAATGAGTTCACGCCTTTACCCTTATTTATTTTATTAAATTTCCACTCTTTCTGTCTGTCATGTAAACTACAGTTTACATGGTGGAAGTGACATCAGCCTGCCCGGCTGGCTCATTAATTTCACACATTGCCGCGCACTCAGATGCTGGCCAGTCCTCATGAGGGCATGAGGGCCCACCCACGCATGTGCATTGTGTGTTCACCAGCTGAGTTGCAGTACACAGCGGTCAGCTGTTCCAGCAGCACACTGCGCAAGACAGCAACCAGACTCCGGGACCCTCAGCCACAGCTGACAGTGTTGGATTCATGGTGTGTGTGTGTGTGTGTGTATGTATGTGTGTTGGGGGGGACACACTCCACATGCCATTTGTGTTGTGTTGGGGGGAGTTCGGCACAGTCACACCCATGTGTGTTGATTGGTAATGTCACACTCGTGTTGCACTCAGACAATTTTCATAGACAGCTTGAATGTGGTCATCTCCTGTCTACTATCATGCCAGGAGCACAAAAAGCCCCGCCTTTTCTAAGTGTCCAGTGCGCGGGTTGAATGTTCGTTTGTGGCACCTGGAATTTGGCTGACACCTGTTGAGAGAGGGGTCGAATGGGCACACGCAGGGCACTCGCTGTCTTTCGGCCGCTAGTGTGCACGAATGGTTGTGGTGGCAGCTTTACGAGGCATTTGAGGCAGCTCTGATTTTTCACGAGTGGTATGCAATTCCTCCTCTGTGCGCCTGTCGGTGTCAATCCTGTTATGTGTGAAGGGGCCTTTAATAAGCTGCATTTATTTTCTAGTTTTCACAGGTTAAAATCCAGTTATGTGAGAAAATTTCATAGCACCGTACCGCACGTCTATTTTGAGACAAAGTATTTAAAACTTGTTGATACGAGGACACCTCCCCCCAGATTCCCTACTCTGCAACCGCCAGTGTTCATTGATAAAAGGATGAATGTGTCTTTCTCACAAGTTTGATGTCACATTCACATACACAGACACTCATCCACCCACACACGCTGCGGCTGCTGCACGTGACAGAGACACTAATGCCCACAGAAGACACAGAGACAGAGAAATGCAACTGTAGGGACAGAGAGAAAGAGAGAGAGAGAAATGGCCATCTGTTAATGTCTTAGAGAAATAATTCCTTTTGATTAAATGAAGGTGTTTGGGGACGACGCTGTGGAGGTTTGGGTGGGAAACACGGCGTGTTGGGGAAGGTGAAGGTTTTTTAAGCATAATGTTGGATTTTACAGGCATTTTACCTGTGCAGCAGCAGAGACATTTTCATTTATTCAAACCTCGATGGAGAATAATCCTCTCAAGAGGGCGTAAAACAGTTTTGAGTCCAATAATTGCCTCTGTGTGTGTGTGTGTGTGTGTGTGTGTGTGTGTGTGTGTGTGTGTGTGTGTGTGTCGTATGTAGGCTGCACCTGCAACCATACACGTGTTCCAGTGCACGCTTGCTAATCATGTTTCTCGGTGCCTGCCTGTTGGTGCCAAACCAGTTTGCTTGCGTACACGAGGCGCATGACAAACGTGTCAGTTTCTCTGTGGTTTTATCAGTGTGTTCATGCACACACACGGAGAAGTGATGCTGTGTGAAATGAAAGGCGTTGTTCAATACAGATCTCATTCTATGATTATAACACACTCTACTGGAGCATTTTGCCCAGCATGTAACAGGATATTACAGCACGCACACATGCACACACACGCACATGTGCACACACGTCTGTGCATTTGCACGCAACTTTGGAGATGGTGTTATCAGGTTTGGCTGGCATTTATACCAACGCCCCGCTTCTCTCTGATCTGTCTGATTTCTCACTCCACTCACATCTTTTTTCCCACTTCTTTTTGTTTACCGCCATCATTCTTCTTTCTCTCTGTCTCCTCATCGGCCGTCATCACCAGAATAGATCTGTCTCTGCTCTCCTTTGGCTTCAGTTCAGGTTTATTGTTGAATTGTGCAGCCTTTCTTTTGGTTCTTCTTCTTTAACTTAGAATCCAACTTCTTATTTCACGACTGCAGTCCTCTCCCTCCGAAATCTCTCCCTTCCTCGTTGCTTATCTCCTTTTTACGCTGTGCTGTCGTAGTTTGCTCACATCTCTCCCCTGGCCTTTGCTTTTGGTAGTTTCCCCCTGTCATTCTCCCGTCATTATGAGCTGTTTGTAGTTGTATGAAAATGAGTTTATTGTTCTGTGCCAAGAGGAAATACCGACATACTGTAACCAGTTTAGCACATGTGAGGATATTGTTTCCAGCTCTGCATGTCTGTGAACAAAATAACTATGCTGCAAAGCACAACATCTTATCAAGTATGTTTGTCTAATTTTGAGTCAAAATAATCTAACACAATAGTATCATATATGTTGCATCTGGAAAGTATTCACAGCGCTTCACTTTTTCCACATTTTTTTCTGTTACAGCCTTATTCTAAAATGGAATAAATATTTTTCCCTCACAATTCTACTCACAACACCCCATAATGACAACATGAAAAAAGTTTTTTTTTTTTTTTTTTTGCAAATTTCATAAAAATAAAAAACTAAGAAATCACATGTACATAAGTATTCAACCCCTTTGGTCAATACCTTTGGCAATACCTTTCACCTTTGGCAGCATTTACAGCCTCAAATCTTCTTGAAGTTGATGCCACAAGCTTGGAGAACCTATCTTTGGGAAGTTTTGCCCATTCTTCTTTGCAGCACCTCTCAAGCCCCATCAGGGTGGATGGTGCACAGCCATTTTCAGATCTCTCCAGAGATGTTCAATCGGATTCATGTCTGGACTCTGACTGGGCCACTCAAGGACATTCAGAGTTTTCCTGAAGCCACTCCTTTAATATCTTGGCTGTGTGCTTATGGTCATTGTCCTGCTGAAAGATGAACTGATGCTCCAGTCTGAGGTCAAGAGCACTCTGGAGCCAACCTGGTCTCACGGCAAGTTGTGATTCAGCAACATGAAATATACATTAATCTATTGGTTCGTGATATTGTGACAAAAAGCGCCTCATTTTCGTCACAGCAGCACAAATTCATTCTCATTCATTCCTTGATGGCTGCACAAAATTCAAAGTGAAGTGGGGGGGTCGGGGTGGTTATGGTTAGGGTGGGGGGAAGGATTAGGATTAGGTTATGGTTAGGGTTGGGGGTGGGAGTAGGGTTAGTAATAGTGAGTTTAAAAAAAAAAGCCCTGTCACAACAATTTGACTCATTTCATCACTGGAGCACAAAAAAAAAAAAAAGTTAGACTGGGCTGCTGGAGCAGGTTTTCATCCAGGATGTCTTTGTACATTGCTGCATTCATCTTTCCCTCAATCCTGACTAGTCTCCCAGTTCTTCCAACTGAAAAACATCTGCACAGCATGATGCTGCCACCACCATGTTTCACTGTAGGGATAGTGGTGGCATGTCAGGCATGGAGCTGAATGGATCTCACCACTGTAATATATATATTATTACCTGCTCACCATCTAAAGTCTGTATAAGGTGTGTCATGGAACTGTATCACCAGGCCGCGACAATGTTATTAAGCATGAAACTCACCTCCAGCATGGAACTACGATCGCTTCAGAGCACAGAGTGCATAGGAGCCAAACCACAGCCTGTGGTGAAAAGCCTCACCCGGCTGCTGTGTGCTGAAATAACCACGCAAAAATTAAATCCCATGTGATAATCCAACTGACATCATGATGTGCAGAGTTGTGTTGTGCTCCTGAAATGAGCAAAAAAGAAAAAAGAAATTAAAGTTCACTGGAAAGGTTGCATCTGATGCATGGTGTGACTGCTTGGCCCAGTGCCAGCAAACTTTCAGCAAAGGAGTCCAGTGGCACACATGCATGTGTGCGTGAGGGACACAGCGCTGCCTCCCACTCCATCCCGTGTTTGACATTTAGATGTTTGGACATCGGGCAGTCTTCAGCACCTTTTATGTCCATCTTACAGCAGTCTGTGTCATCTAAACTGTTGTCTACATGCGCTTTGAATGCCATCGTGCAGGTGTGGATGAGGTAATCTGACACTGCTGACCATGCTTCTTTCCCTCCCAGCTGTGTCCGATGATGGTAATATTTGCCGTTTCAGCCTGGTTCCTGCTAATTCTTGCTATGTCTGACGGGGGCTTGAGTGTTCTGTTTTGCTATTTTGGCTGTTTTTTTATAGTCAGTGATGTGCTTGAAACAATGAATAAATGAATTAAATCCCATCACTCATTTGCCAGTGCACTTGAAATGATCTAGATCTGCTTCTATTGTGTCAAAAAGTATTGTGACATTCAAAAGCATGAGCCAGAGTCAGAAATCCATGATTGTTCTTATTTAGTTTGATTTTCTCTTTCTTCTTCTTGATGGTCACAAATGAATGATAAAAATAAACCAATATATGATGACTTGTATGTATATTTTGTGCTTACTCAGATGAGCTACAATGATGCACCTGGTTTTTAGTTTTAATTCACTTTACAAGAAAGTTCCCAGCTCATCTAAAGATAAAATTTTAAAAATAAAAATGTTCATTATTTATGTGGATAGCTTCAGGTAAAATCACCAGACGCAGAATAATCCATTCTACAAGATATTTACAGTGAAAATATTCAAATGTTTGATCTCAGTGTCATAAAAGATCAATATGCAGTATTATGTGCTACAGATTATTCACATGCAAGTGAGTTATTATTAACAGTAAAAAAAGAAGAAAAAAGTAGATCAATAGATTCCAGCACAGGTGGAAAACCCCAGCTTCAGTGAGTAAAGGTCAAACCACACACTTGTTCCATCCAGCCACTAAACCAGCAGATAATGATCAGTTCAACGCTTCAGATGGATAGATGAGCGAATCAGTGGACTCACCTTTTTTTTGGTGCAGAGGTAGAAACATTGCTTTTACTCAGGAAAGCTGGGTTTTCCAGTTCTGTATTCCAAAGACATTTATAAAAGCACACAGAGATTTCTGTGCAAAATAATTACATTACCATCAAACATTTATTCATTTATTTTCTATACCCGCTTCCTCCAATTAAGGGTCATGGGGATGCTGGAGCCTATACCAGCAGTCATAGGGCTAGAGGTGTTGGGAAGGTGTCGTAGCACGGACCCACAACAGGGGGCGCAAATGAATGGACAATGAGTAAGCCAAAAGGTAACAATTTAATGTTGTGACAACACACAACTAAACACACAAAATCTGCAAAGTCAATTAACACCAGGTGACGTGTGGGCAGGCTCGAAGATAGGAGACCCCGATGAGAGAGAGGCCGCGTCCCACACGGCTTCCACCACCAACGGCCTGAAGAACACCGGAGCCGCCAAGTCCCGAATCCCCAGGTGACCTCTGTCTTCGGCTGTCGACCCTGGTACTGCTGGCAAAAAGCAGAAACAAGATGAATGAGTGTAAGTCTGTACACTCAGTGGTCCTCGGTCTGTACACCGTTAGGAGGGGGAACCTCCACCTCCGAATCACACACTCGTGCAGCTCTTGTGTAACCACTTATCTGTCCAGAGAGTAAGGCGCAGTCGTCGTCGTTACGCCAAACGCCGAAGTCCCAGATAAGGCTCCGTCCACAAGAATAGGGCTGCAAATGAGAACTGGATTAGAACACAATGTGTCAGTAGCAGAGAACGTACCTCTCGGTAGTCGATTTCTCGGCGGGGAGGTGGAGTTGCAGTCCGGCTTAAGTGGTGGTGTAGATGAGTGACAGCTGGTGTGATGAGTGACAGCTGTCACTTCCTCTGGGTCTGGCGCCCTCTCGTGCTTGGAGCCCGCACTCCAAGCAGGGCGCCCTCTGGTGGTAGTGGGCCAGCAGTACCTCCTCTTCAGCGGCCCACACAACAAGAGGTGGGGTACACGACTCCAGTCTACGACAGGATCAAACATTCAAATGTTTTGAATATTTTTAATCTATTGGAAAAGTTACTCTATTTTTTGCTTGTGATATTATTGTGTTTGAACTGTAATGTGACTTTTATTTCGGCAATAACATTATACATAAAATGTGTTACCAAGGACTAGCACAGTAACGCTTCCTAAAAACGGTGCTTGTCATTGGGGTCCATCAAGGATAGGTATACAAAGACCTGGTTACTGGTCCCTGAACCCTTTCCACGGTTGTAGGGATGCTCCACTGATGAACACTTCACCAGCTGTCACCAAACTGGCGGTCATGTGCGAGTACCTGGGTTGTGGAAGGGTTGTTCCCTGTCCCTTCGACTATGTTGTTGGTCATTCTGTTTCTCTCTCTGGCATGCCTTCTCCTCCTCTGTCTTGTTCCCGCTAGGATGGTCTTTGAGATTCTACCTGATTTTGTCACATGTCCGCACCACCTCAGTTTACTTTTTCTCACTGTGATCAGTAGATCGAACTTTAGTTTGTATCTGAAAGTGATATTTTTGTCCGTCCTGTTTGAGTTTTGTAGGTGCTGCAGTTGTTTGTGCACTTATTGTAAAGATCTCTGTTTTTGAACCTTCTTGGCTGATGATTGTGCCATGGTACTTGAACTTCTTCACAACTTCCAGTTCTTGTCCAGTGTTTCATCCAGGCGGTTCACAAGGTTGGCGATCGAGTTCCTCCTCACTTACAACAAACCAAATTTTGGCCATTATTCTGTACACAGGATAAGGATGGCCTTGTCCTTTACTTCACTATCAGTACAGCATGTTAAACATTTGTAACCTGGGCAGAAATATAGTTGTAAGTTGCTGATGCAGGCAGTTGTAGGCATGGTTTCAACTCTGCGGTTTGCTTAAAACACAAGATTACAGCGTAAATGGACATCAGGCACTGGATGCTCTGCTGTGATAAAAAAATTATGAGATTCTGCCTGAGAGTGGGCAGAAATAAATAAGTTTAGCGCTTATAAGGAAACCACTGCTTACTCGTAATGATCTTCAAATCAGATCAGATAGGTTTACTGCACTCTCGTTTTTTCCCTTTGCACTTAAGATAATAAGAAAGTACTGAAATCTAACTTAACTCACAATAATGTGTCATACACAAAGTATTAAAGAGACAATCGTTTTATTATAGTACACTCAGAACTTAAAGCCATCCTCACATCTTATTGTTTGAGTTTGGAAACTTAATAGTTCACAGTTGAAAAGGTAGTTGTGGATGTTGTTAGAGAATTAGGCGTTTAAAGCTTTTTAAATTAATGTGCTGCAAATACATCACTGAGGGACATTAGTCCATGGGCCAAGCTGTTATGGATCAGGTTGTGGAGGAACCCAATAGGCAGACAGTGATCAAACCGGGGATAGAGTGGACTTGTGACCTCGCCAAAAAGATGTGTTGGCATCAATTAATAGTTTCTGGTCCCCTCCCCTCCCGGGGTAATTATCAGGCATTTAGAAGGCTGACATTGTTAAATTCGTGGCTGGTGCAATTTTATAGATAGCAAGGTTTTAGTTTTGTTGATAACTGGCCTTCGTTTTGGGGCTGCAGTGGGTTGCTGATGCCGGACGGCCTTCACCCTACCAGGGAAGACGCTGCCATCTTGTTTGCGAACACAGAGCGAGCTCTACAGGAAGAGTAACATTAGAACTTCACAGCAAGCCACAGAGCAGGTGATTAGAGATCCTGCAGGGCTTATGACAAATGTGGATGTGGAATCCATTAGCCACTATGGTGATAGTGCAGTTTATGTGGCAGGGAGGGAAATTCGTCCAGTTAAGACTGTGGCCTGTTTCTGCAGATGTGTCCATAAAAAGCCTAGAGGGATATGCCTTGCAAATTTAATACCCATGACTACATTGGATGACATTGAAATTGAGGATGGCCTGCTGGCTATTCCAGCAATATCAAATATTTTGTGTCTGCTTCTACAACCCGCGTGGAATATCTCAAACCTAAACCTACTTCTGGGCATCATATATATGCCACCCTGGAACCACCCCTAAATCCAAACAGTCCAATGGTCAACCCCAGTGAGGTCCGTAATCTGGGTCACATTAACATAAGGTCACTGTCATCAAAATCACTGTTGATTCATGATCTAATTATGAAGCACCATTTAGATATAATTGGGTTATGTGAAACCTGGCTTAAACCTACTGTTGTCCTGCCCACCAGCATACACATTTAGTCACGTCCCTCATGATACAAAGCAAGGTGGGGGTGTTGCTCATGATACTACGTATACCGAAGGTCGCAATAATAAAAATCAGCCGTACTACTTTGTCACTGTACATAGTAGGCCTCCTGGCCCATGCTCTGAATTCCTAGATGAATTTAGTGAGTTTATCTCTAACTTGTCAACCTGTGCAGATAACATTCTGATTGTTGGTGACTTCAACATTCATATAAATAAGCCTTCTGATCCCCTTTGCAAATTATTTACAGAAATTATGGATGTATTTGGATTCCAGCAGTGCATTCAGGGTTCGACACACATAAGTGGAAATACCCTGGATTTGGTTCTCACACGCGGTATTGCTGTCGTAAATATTGACATCATGCCTCTTGCATCAGTGGTCTCTGATCACTCACTTATTAAGTTTATAGTTTTGCTGCCATGTTTAGTGGAACAACGAGCTTATTTATCATTGCGGCGATACATCAACTCCTCAACTACCACTTAACTTGCAGCTAGACTGCCTAATATCTTAGGGTCACATTTAGAAAATGCCCATTCAGTAGACAGTCTTGTCGACAGTTTAAAGTCAGAAGCTCAAAACTACACTCGATACGATTGCTACACCTAAATAAAAACCACCCCCCCCCCCCCAAAAAAAAACACAGTTGCCTTGGTTCAGTGATTACTTGCGTAACCTCAAACATAAGGCTAGAGGTCTAGAACAAAAATGGCATAGTTTAAATTTCGAAGTATTCCACCTCGTATGGGGTGATGCTATCTCGGACTATAACCATGCACTACTGGCTACAAAGAGTGCCTATTACTGTGATTTGATCAACAGAAACAAGCATAACTCAAAGTTCTTGTTCAACACGGTATCAACACTTATTCATGGATAACCACCTGTGAGTCGCTCTCAATGTGACAATGTGACAAAGTTTTTATTCGGCACACAAAATATTCAAATAGAAAAAAATGAACAATTCCACAAACAAACACAGATAAAACTAGTGAGTCCGAAAGGGTGTGGGCTGAAGCAAAGCTTATTAGCGCCCACCCCTGCTCGTACAAGTCCAACAATTCTTATCAGTCATATTTACATAAATACAAATTCACTACTACATGTCGACACACAGACATACACATCAATATACTATTCACTTGTAATTATATTTATATAGTACCAGATCACAAGAAAGTCGAATCAAGGCACCTCACGCCAGCAAGGACCAACCCCACCAACCCCCAGAGCGAGCACTAGGCAACTGTGGCGAGGAAAAACTCCCTATAAGGAAGAAACCTCAAGCAGACCAGGCCCCCGGGGGTGACCCTCCGCTTGGGCCGTGCCATATATACCTATATACATACTTATATACTTTACAAACATAAATATATACATACATACATATACACAGTCACTTATATACATATACATATACACCTACCCATATCTATATCTACATACGCATATACATACCCACACATTCAAATATACAATGAGTCCCACTTATAAATTGAACATTCCATATAAATCAAATTATATTTGCTTCTTTATGATACTTAAACATGATGTTCTTTTTGAGTAGTTTCTTAAATCTTACTAAGGTACTATTCATTCTAACCTCTGTTGAACATTTGTTCCATTTCCTCACCCCAACCACAGACACACAAAAACCCTTTACATTTGTTCTTACTGGTGGTTTCATAAAAATTGCACAACCTCTTAAACTATATCTGGATTCCCTCAATCGGAACAGACTCTGGACATGTCTCGGTAAGGCTTGGTTTTTCGCTCGAAATAAAGTTTGAATTATAATGTAATTGACCAAATCTATGAATTTTAATAAATTTAAAGACACAAATAAAGAATGAGTTGGTTCACGATATTGTTTATTGCAGATGATTCGTATGGCTCGTTTTTGCAAAAGGAATATTGGATTGGTATTTGATTTGTAAGTGTTTCCCCATGACTCAACACAATATGTCATATATGGTACCATCAGAGAATGATATAAAGTAAGTAACCCTTCTTGCGGCAGTAGGTCTTAGGCTTTATACAGAATGGCTATAGTTTTTGACAATTTTGATTTCACATAATTTATATGTGGTTTCCAGCTAAGTTTATTATCAATTATAACACCTAAAAATGTATTCTCTGTTACTAACTCAGTTTCCTTATTGTTTATAGTTAAATTTTTACATTTGGGTGCCTGTTTATTTCCAAATATAATACATTTAGTTTTCCCAAGGTTGAGTGACAACTTATTAGCGTCAAACCAAACCTTAAATTTTTCCAGTTCTTTCTCCACTATGTCCAGAAGCTGTTCAAGATTTTCACCGCTACAGAACACAGTTGTATCATCCGCAAAAAGGACACATCTCAGTGAACTCGACACCCAACTTATATAATTTATATAGATTATAAACAACAAAGGACCCAGCACTGAGCCCTGCGGCACCCCACATGTGACATCCCTGAGTTCAGAATTTGTATTATTGAACTGAACATACTGAAATCTGCCTTGTAAATAACTAGCTATCCATTCATATGCCACACCTCTGATTCCATATTTCTGCAGTTTAATTAATAGTATTCCATGGTTAATTGTGTCAAACGCTTTCTGTAAATAAAAAAAAACACCTATTGTGTTTTGTTTATTGTCAATTGCAGTTGCTATACTTTCCACAAAGTCCATCAAAGCATGTGATGTAGTTCGAGACCTTCTGAATCCATATTGTTCTTCACAAATGATGTTGTGCTTCAGTAAATAATCATTTAATCTTTTAGCAAATATTTTTTCCAAAATTTTGGAAAATTGTGGCAGGAGTGATATAGGTCTATAATTAGAAAATGTGTGTTTGTCACCAGTTTTAAACAGAGGAATTACTTTGGCTATTTTCATTTGAGAAGGAAATTTACCAGTACTTAGTGACATGTTGCAAATATAATTGAACGGTTTTACTATACAATCAATAACTTTTTTTAATAAAGTCATATCCAAATTATTAAAATCAGTCGATTTCTTACTTTTTGAACCATGAACCAGATCAAGTATTTCCCTTTCATGAGTACCACCAATGAACATTGAAACAGATTTGTTAAACGTTGAATTATTTACCCAGAAGTTATTAGTTGATGAGTCAATTTTACTGGCAAGATTTTTACCCACATTAACAAAGTATTCATTAAAGTGTTCAGCAATAGACTCGTCGTTATCAATTGTGATGTAGTTCTTACTCTGAAAAAATGAAGGATAATCTCTAGTTACTCTATTCTTTTTTACTATTTCATTTAATATGTTCCATGTGTTTTTGATGTTATTTCTATTTTTGACAAGTAACTCATTATAATATATTTTTTTACTGAGTCTCATGATATTGATTAACTTATTCTTATATGTTTTATACTTACTTTCAGCTTCCTTAGTTCGTAGTTTTATGAAATGTTTATATAGTACGTTTTTCTTTTTACATGCCCTCTGAAGCCCCTTAGTTATCCATGGTTTGTTGCTATATTGATTTCTATATATTTTGTCAACAAATGGACAGTGTTTATTATACAAACTGGAAAAAATGGAGATGAAAGCATCATATGACCTGTCAACATCATCAACAAAAACATCTGACCAATTCTGACTTGATAAATCCTCCCTTAAATTATCAATTGTTTCAGGTGTTACTTTTCTACTCATGAATTTGATATTGCTTCGATACTTACAACAACCCTCCAATGCAAAGACTGAGAAAACTGGCAAGTGATCACTGATATCACTGACCAGTAGTCCCACACTAAGATTACCGGATATAACGTTAGTTAAAATATTGTCAATGAGAGTTGTTCAGTCCATAGTTATTCTGCTAGGATGAATGATGGTTGGAAACAGTCCTAAACAATACAAGGTGTTTATAAATGAAGTGATTTGTGGATGATTGTGAGGGTTTAAAAAATCTATATTGAAATCTCCACAGACAAATAAATGCTTATTTCTGTTGATTTTCAATCAATCAATCAATTTTTTTTATATAGCGCCAAATCACAACAAACAGTTGCCCCAAGGCGCTTTATATTGTAAGGCAAGGCCATACAATAATTATGTAAAACCCCAACGGTCAAAACGACCCCCTGTGAGCAAGCACTTGGCTACAGTGGGAAGGAAAAACTCCCTTTTAACAGGAAGAAACCTCCAGCCGAACCTGGCTCAGGGAGGGGCAGTCTTCTGCTGGGACTGGTTGGGGCTGAGGGAGACAACCAGGAAAAAGACATGCTGTGGAGGGGAGCAGAGATCGATCACTAATGATTAAATGCAGAGTGGTGCATACAGAGCAAAAAGAGAAAGAAACAGTGCATCATGGGAACCCCCCAGCAGTCTACGTCTATAGCAGCATAACTAAGGGATGGTTCAGGGTCACCTGATCCAGCCCTAACTATAAGCTTTAGCAAAAAGGAAAGTTTTAAGCCTAATCTTAAAAGTAGAGAGGGTGTCTGTCTCCCTGATCTGAATTGGGAGCTGGTTCCACAGGAGAGGAGCCTGAAAGCTGAAGGCTCTGCCTCCCATTCTACTCTTACAAACCCTAGGAACTACAAGTAAGCCTGCAGTCTGAGAGCGAAGCGCTCTATTGGGGTGATATGGTACTACGAGGTCCCTAAGATAAGATGGGACCTGATTATTCAAAACCTTATAAGTAAGAAGAAGAATTTTAAATTCTATTCTAGAATTAACAGGAAGCCAATGAAGAGAGGCCAATATGGGTGAGATATGCTCTCTCCTTCTAGTCCCCGTCAGTACTCTAGCTGCAGCATTTTGAATTAACTGAAGGCTTTTTAGGGAACTTTTAGGACAACCTGATAATAATGAATTACAATAGTCCAGCCTAGAGGAAATAAATGCATGAATTAGTTTTTCAGCATCACTCTGAGACAAGACCTTTCTGATTTTAGAGATATTGCGTAAATGCAAAAAAGCAGTCCTACATATTTGTTTAATATGCGCTTTGAATGACATATCCTGATCAAAAATGACTCCAAGATTTCTCACAGTATTTTGTTGTACATTCCTAAGATAATGTCTTCAAAGGTGTCAATATTTGTCCCAGGAGCTCTGTAAATACAACTAACAACTATGTTTTTGGAGTTTATAGATGTAATTTCTATGGTAACACATTCCATGATGTTGTCCACTGTAAATGACATGTTGTTAATGAGTTTACAGTTGTAATCTGACCTTACAAACAATGCAACGCCTCCGCCCCTTCTCGTCTGCCTATTAACCAGGAACAATTCATAACCATCAAGATATACCAGGTCTTTATTATCCTCATTTAACCATGTTTCTGAAATTGCAATAACTGAAAAACGTTTTTTGGATGTTTTCAAACAATCATTAATAGTGGACAGATTACGAGAAAGACTTCTGCTGTTGAAATGTATAATTGAAAAATCTTCATCATTGATTTTATAATTTTTGAATTGTTTTTCTGTAAAATATTTGCACTGTCTCACAATATTCTCACTGAAAAAGGTATCAGGATCATTTTCAGATTCGAAAGGGTGGTTAGCAGAGTTATTATAATTAAATGTATCTAGACAGAGCTCCTGGGCAGAAATAAACGGATCATTATCCTTAGTCATTATGTCTCTCTTGTCTCCGGGTGTAGATGATGTGGATGAGTGGGTTGCTCCAGTCTGCATCATGGTGCTGTGATGTGTTTGAGTCCTCATACCTATTGTTCATATTTGTCCAGCTCCTCGATGTTCCTTACTGCCATAACCTTTGCTTGTTCTGGTGATCCGTTCAGTTTGATGAATATTTTACAGTTTGAAGTCCATGTGTGCTGGATTTTTCCCTGTTTCTTTAAGAAGCGTGCTTTCCTGGCGATGTCGGCATTCCGTTTGGTGAGATGTTCATTGATGAATACGTTTGTCCCTTTCAGTTTTCTTCCTTGTTTTAACAGTGCTGTTTTGTGTTTTCTGTTGATGAATCTCATGATGACGGTTCGTTTATCACCGTCATTTCTCCGGGGCAGAGGGTGGCACGCTTCAATGTTATTTAAATCCATTTCTATACCTTTAGATAGGAGGAAATCAGCAACCTGTTTTTCCACAGAGCTGACCTCCTGTTCACTGGGATCCCCTCCTTTTACACCACAATATTTCTTGGATTACTTCGAGAAGATAATAGATGACATTAGGTTAAACATATCCCAGCATGCATTAACCAAGCCACTGCTATCAAGATGGGTGCCATCACTGAGGTATTACCTAGATTTACAGAATTTGATAGTATCTCACTAGGTGTGCTGATGAAACTTGCAATGTTTACTAAAATCACAACCTTATTTGATCCTATACCAACAAAACTGTTGAAGGATCTGTGGCCTGCTCTTGGGCAGACTGTGCTGGAAATGATTAATCTGTCCTAAATGTTACAAATCTGCAGTGATTAAACCATTACTTAAGAAATCTATTCTTGACCCTAGTATATTATAAAACTATAGGCCGATATCAAATCTATCTTTTTGCTCTAAAATTCTGGAAAAAGTGGTTTCACAGCAGCTCATGGACCACCTTACTGAGAATAATCTTTTTGAGCCACTGCAATCTGCATTTAAAATATCATTCCACAGATACAGCTCTCACAAAAGTGATAAATGATCTTCTGCTTGCAATGGACTTGGACACCACTGCGGTTCTGGTGCTGTTAGATCTCTAGTGCTAATACAGTGATCCATTGTATCAAATACAATACAATGGATCACTGTATTCTACTTGATAGGCTAGAGCAGTGATTTTCAACCTTTTTTGAGCCGCGGCACCCTTTTTATATTTACAAAATCCTGTGGCACACCACTGTCATGTGTCACGCATTACTAACTCGACTGTCTCTACACGGTGCGTTAGCACGTTAGCAACACGTGCGATACAGATATGACGTAACATAGTATACTATAGTCATGGAGCTGTATATGAGAACTAGAGAGCGCAGTCCCAATGCTGCACACTAAACGAAAACGTCCCTTCATGGACAGCGACATGACGCCTCCTAACCGGGCAAAATATTGACGAAGTACCCGGATGTTAATGCATTTTCAATGGAGATCCGCGACTGGACACACTCAGAAAAATGCTCGCAAAATACGTGTTAAAATGCCATTTTGTCCTGGATATCGAGCCAGTAAAATTAAATTACATTAAATTATGTCAGGAAAGTATTAAACTTACTCTGACACACACACATTCACAAGTATTAGTGTTGAAAGTTACAGGGGATCTGCGCTGATAAGCTACGCTGCTCGGCTGAGCTGCTGCTGTGTTCAACGCAGCGCGGCTCCTAAAACCATTACAATACATTTATATATATTATATTTTTACACAATTATCCTTTATTGACCGAGTTTCATTCATGAAGTCAGCGGTGTGTGTGTGCACATCTCTATGTGTGTGGCAGCACAGCGCGGGTCATTAATCTCATTATTTTAAGGTGCAAAAAAAAACAAAAAACTCCCCAGTCTTGTCGAACAATTTTTAGTCACTAACGACAAGAATTTTAACTAGACATTGGTCTAGCAGTGAAAAATATCAACTAGACATAAGTGAAATTAATGATCCGTGTCATCGGGTGACACAGGTACGGCAGGAGACATACAGCTGTTTATCATCCAACTATCACGGACAAAGTGACAACAATAACCAAAACCACTGACTTATGGAAGGAAATATTGTCTCCCTTGTTCCTCCGTTTGTGACTTTGCCAACATGCGCAGCTTTCCGGCATATTCCACGTGTTTCTTGACGAGACTAAGTGAACTTCTATGCACACAAATCACTAACTTGCCCGGAATTAAAATGGCGATCACGCCTCCTTGTCGGCACACGGCTCAGCGCTACTGCGCGCTTTGCTGCCATCTACTGGAATAAAGAGCATTACACCATCTGCCACACTATTACAGCACATACACCCGATAATGGTGATATTTGATAATTGCCCACGGCACCCCTGACGATCGATCACGGCACCCCGGTTGAGAATCACTGGGCTAGAGAATCATTTTTGGAATTACTGGAAATGCCCTTTCATGGTTGACATCATACCTGACCAGTCGTTCTCACTGTGTTTTGAACAATAACACTACCTCTAACCTTGGTGACATGAAATTTGGGGTTCCACGGGGTCCATCTTAGGCACCCTGCTTTTCTCCCTTTACATAGCACCCCTTGGGCACATATTGTGGCGTTGTGGGATTACCTTTCATTGCTATGCTGATGACACTCAGTTATACATGCCTGGTAATCTCAACCACATGAAATCCTTAGAGGATTGCCTTGCATCAGTGAAAAGCTGAATGTCCAGCAATTTCCTATTTTTGAACTCTGACAAGACTGAAATGATGGTTCTTGGTCCAGTGAGACATTGGCATCAATTTGAACAGCTTACGCTTAGCCTAGGCTTGTGTGTCATACATCACACTGACAAAGTGAGGAACCTTGGGGTAATTTTTGATCCTACATTGTCCTTTGACTTCCATATTAGAGATATTATGAGGACTGCTTTCTTGCACCTGTAAAATATAGCGAAGATTCATCCCATCCTGTCTATGGCTGATGCTGAGACCCTGATTCATGCATTTGTTTCTTCTAAATTGAACTACTGCATTGTTCTATTTTCTGGTTTACCGCAGTCCAGCATTAGGGGTCTCCAACTGGTTCAATATGCTGTTGCGAGACGTTTGACAGGAAGCAGAAAGTTTGACCACTTTACACCCATTATGGCATCTCTTCACTGGCTTCCTGTCTCTGTGCCATCACATTTTAAGGTTCTGCTATTAACCTATGAAATTGTTCATGACTAGCACCTCCCTACTTAGCTGACCTAATTAAACCCTACGTATCGGCCCGGGCTGTGCGTTCTCAGGGTGCAGGACTACTCTGTGCCACTAGGGTGAATAAAAAGTCTGTGAGTCACAGAGCTTTCCCGTATCATGCACCTGCTTTGTGGAATGATCTCCCTGCATCAATAAAACAGTCAGAATCTGTAGAGACTTTCAAGTCCAGACTTACGACGCACTTATTTTTCCTTTTGTGTGACTAGCATACTGGCATAGTATGGGACTATGCTTCCTACCCTTTTAAATTAATTTTATTGGTAAACAGAGCGGGCCGTGGCCTCAACTTTATCAACTTTTCACTTCTGACCTGGTCTTTTTTGTGTGGAGTTTCCTTGGTCTCCTCGTAGTTCCCTGTGGGTGCTCCAGCTTCCTTCCACTTCCAAAGACATTCAGGTTAGGTGAACTGATGACACTAAATTGACTGTAAGTAAGAGTGTGAATGTGTTTGTCTATGTGTGTTGGCCCTGCAATGGTCTGGCAGCCTGTCCAAGGTGTACGCTGTCTCTCACCAATGACCACTGGTATAGGCTCCTGCCCCCCCCCCCTCCCCCCCATGACCTTTAGTTAGAATCAGTGGATGTAGAAAATGAAAGAATGAATTAATGGCAGACAGCTAGAGAAGGTAGAGGCCAATGAAAGACTATGGGTCAAAATTTTAAAATGCTCCATTCACAATGAAACTTTTTTAACATAATTTGTTTTGACATAAGCATTCCTGAAAGGTATAGTGTGGGCTATGTATGGCTGAAACTGTCATGATTCAACCCGTTCTGGGCTCTTGTTATTATCTGGACTCATGTGTGTATTGGTTTTCGATCCTGTGTCTTAAATTTCCTGTTTGATATATTGAGGTCACTGGTTGTGTTTTGTAGTTGTATCACTTGTTTGTTTTGATTTTATCATATGTTAAATTATCTGTTTATCTTACTTAGGCCATGTGTTAGTTCCAATCTTTTTTATCTGATCCTTTTTTTCTGTTGTTGATTTCTTTTCAGTACTTGCATTTGTTCTCTGATTAATTCTTTGTTTTTTCATGTTTGGTCTTTATTTTATTTGTACTTGGGTTTTGTTCATTAGTGGTTTTGACATTTTGTTTAGATCACGGTGGTTTTAGGTTCACCTTTGAGTTGGGCTCAATTCACTTTGCTTTTGTCTTACTGCACTCTCTTATCTGGTGTTCAGGGTTTTGTGTGGGTGTGTCCTGTCCCTTCTGTTTGCCACACCCCCCTTCCAGGTTGTTCTCCAGCATCTGTGACTACGTTTACATGCAGCCAATAACCCTTTTGTAACCCTTTCATAACCGGAATATTAGCAATAACCCGGTTGCACACAGCCATGTAAACACTCGCAAAAACCCGAATATGCTCATATTCCGGTTTTAAAAACCTGAATAAGACCCCTGGGTTACTCCTTTTCTAACCCGAATATCAGGTCATCGCATCGGGATATCCCCATAGAAAGGAACATTATTTTGTGTTCTGCACATGTCCTATCCGCAAGGAATCTTGGGTTTTTTGAGTACGGCAACTACTTGTATGCGGCGCGCGCAGCCCACCGGACACCACAGAAGCAGAGGTAAATGGTGCATTGTGTTCTGCGTCCTTATCAGGCGGGCCAGTCGCAGCACCAGTCGGCATATCACCGCAATTGCTCTCACTGCCTCCAATGCACTTACCATGTCTGCGGGCTCTGTAAACGCCGCAGCGGGCCACTCACACCTCCCACTGTTTTGGTGCGGAGGCAGCCCGCAGGAGAGAAAAGTGAGAAAAATGTTAATGAAAAGTGTGTAGTGAGGGGTTTTACACGAAGTAGGATTACACGAAGCAGGATTTGCACGAACGCCAGACTAAATCAAGCACCGGTGGAAGACGTGCATCGCTGTTTAGATGGGGATATTCCAAATGATACCAATGACCATGTATACAGGAGTAACTCTGTCTGCTTAAGCATGTAAACGGGTTATTCCTAATGATTCAGAAACCAGAATATTGACCTTAACCCAAATATTAACGGCATGTAAACGTAGTCTGTGTCTTGTTCCCTAATTACCACTGGTTCTATTTAAGTCCTTTGTGTTTGCCACCTCACTGCCAGTTTGTTGAATTTCCACATTCACTTACCAGCCTTCCAGGAGTCTTGTTCTTTTGTCTACCTGTGTATTGACCTCACCTTGTTTTTGACCTCGCACTAGTCTCAGCCTCTGTATCCTGCCTTGCCGTGTTCGTGAAACCTGCCTGTTTTTGACGATGTCCTTGCCTACTCCTTCCAGTTTTGTTTGCTTGGCTGTTTGACCACCAGTATACCTAACCTTTGCTTGTTTTCTCCGATAAAGCCTTTTTACTCCTAAACCTGCAGTATGAGTCTTGCATTTGTGTCCAACCCTGTTTGTGCCCCGCCTCGGCCCTTGCCTGACAGAAACCTATGGCGTTATGGGATAAAAACTGCCAAAATGGTGGCAAAGGCTTTGTCTGCATGGTTTTGCATAGAGCGAATAGGGTTTTAAAAAGAAAATAATCTTCTGGACCTTGATATTGACTGTTTGCACTTTACTTTGGAGATGAAGCATTCAAAATATGCTAAACAATTCCATTATTGCTGGAATATGGCAGCAATAATTTGCATCACATCACAAAAGTGGGAGGAAGTCTAATTTTTGACCACTGTACACATTTGTGTGCCATCCATCCGCTTCTACCTACCTATGGTTACTACTGTGGAATGGTGGAATTTGTGTACGCAGTCTGAATTACCTGTAGAGTAGGTAATTTAATGAGTAAGCAGCTGGTTTGCCAGTACTGAGTTTGATTCCAGCTCATGCTACCTGTCTGTTTCCTTGGACAAGAACCTTCATCTGCATTGTCTTACTTCATCCAACTGTAAATGGTGTCAGCATGAGTTGGAGAAGTAACCTCTGATGGATAGGTGTCTCATCCATCCATTTTCTTCCGCTTTATCCGGAGTCGGGTCATGGGGGCAGCAGCTCAAGCAAAGCCGCCCAGACCTCCAGATCCATACACACCTCCTCCAGCTCCTCCGGGGGAACCCCAAGGCGTTTCCAAGCCAGCCGAGAGATGTAGTCCCTCCAGCATGTCCTGGGTCTTCCCCGGGGCCTCCTCCCAGTGAGATGTGTGAGATGGAACACCTCTCCAGCGAGGCGTCCAGGGGGCGTCCAGGGGGCATCCGGAAAAGATGCCCAAGCCACCTCAACTGGCTCCTTTCGACGTGGAGGAGCAGCGGCTCGACTCCGAGCTCCTCCCAAGTGACCGAGCTCCTCACCCTATCTCTAAGGGAGCGCCCAGCCACCCTGCGGAGGAAACTCATCTCGGCCGCTTGTACTCGCGATCTCGTTCTTTCGGTCATGAGCCAAATCTCATGACCATAGGTGAGGATCAGAACGTAGATCGATCGGTAAATCGAGAGCTTTGCCCCCCTACTCAGCTCTCTCTTCACCACGACGGTCCGATACAGCGACCGCATCATTGCAGATGCTGCACCGATCCGTCTATCGATCTCACGCTCCATCCGTCCCTCACTCGTGAACAAGACCCCGAAATACTTAAACTCCTCCACTTGAGGCAAGGACACTCCACCGACCTGAAGAGGGCAAAGCACCTTTTACCGGTCGAGAACCATGGCCTCAGATTTGGAGGTGCTGATTTTCATCCCGGACGCTTCACACTCGGCTGCAAACCGCCCCAGTGCACGCTGAAGGTCCTGATTTGATGAAGCCAACAGAACCACATCGTCCGCAAACAGCAGAGACGAGATTCTGTGGTTCCCAAACCAGACCCCCTCTACATCCTGGCTGCACCTAGAAATTCTGTCCATAAAAATAATGAACAGAACCGGTGACAAAGGGCAGCCCTGGCGGAGGCCAATGTGCACTGGAAACAGGTTTGACTTACTACCGGCAATGCGAACCAAGCTCCTGCTGCGGTCGTACAGGGACCGGATACTCCCGGAGCACTCCCCACAGGGTGCGCCGAGGGACACGGTCGAATGCCTTCTCCAGATCCACAAAACACATGTGGACTGGTTGGGCAAACTCCCATGAACCCTCGAGCACCCGATGGAGCGTGTAGAGCTGGTCCAGTGTGCCGCGACCAGGACGAAAACCACACTGCTCCTCCTGAATCCGAGGTTCAACCATCGGTCGAATTCTCCTCTCCAGTACTCTGGAATAGACCTTACCGGGGAGGCTGAGGAGTGTGATCCCCCTATAGTTGGAACACACCCTCCGGTCCCCCTTCTTAAACAGAGGGACCACCACTCTGGTCTGCCAATCCAGAGGCACTGTCCCCGATCGCCACGCGATGTTGCAGAGGCGTGTCAGCCAAGACAGCCCCACAACATCCAGAGACTTAAGGTACTCAGGACGGATTTCATCCACCCCAGGAGCCCTGGCACCGAGGAGCTTTCTAACCACCTCGGTGACTTCGGCCTGGATAATGGATGAGTCCACTCATCCTCATCATCCAGAGGGGGTCATAGATTGTCATACGCTGTGTGCAACAGAATGCAGAGATAAGTACGGGCAGCAATGGGCCTCAGAACTTCACTTCTTCTTCTTCATGGTAAACTGAAACTGGATTATGAGTGCTATTTACTCACCTTAGGTGGTACTCATTAGGTCAAAATTGGCTGTGGGGTGTTGACCCTTAAAACGTGAATCTGCTGCAAATCATGCATTATCCGCACATTGTTAATGAAAATTTACACAAACCGTGAATATCTGCAAACCGCTAATAGTTTTGCTGCAAACGTGAATAAAATATCCCACAAAACATGAACACAGGTCTCACAAAACATAAGTCGCAAAATGTGAATATCATTCAAGATATATGTTTTCTTTCAGTTTAAGTAGTTTATGGATGTCAGTTTACAGATCAATTACTTCAGGAAATCTTGATTGCAAATCCTATCTCTGCAGTAATATTTTATTTTCTTTCAGGGGGGTGGAGCCCCGAGTAGGTTCACGCTTCTGAGTGGGCATGACCCGCTCCGGGGACAGTGGCAGGTGGGGAGTTTGACTGGGGAGGTACACCTGTCAAACGGTAATGCACGTGACTCACGCAATGGCGCAAAGCCCCATAGTGCAGTGAAAGTGAGGGGTGTGCAGTCATAATCCCACAGATGTCTCCTCAGCCAAGCACGTGTTACACCAAATCCTGAAGAATTTCACATTTTGCGAGATGTGCACTCATGTTTCAGAAGATATTTTGTCAATATTCACATTTTGCAATTCATGGTTTGTGGGTAATTCACGATTTGCAGCTGATTCACGTTTTGGGGGTTAAACGTGGTCATGGTCTACATAAAGAAAATGCACCAAGTGGGTGCTCTGAGACTGTGGCTCTGTTTCAATTTAAGGGCTGCATCCTTCAAAGGCTGCATTTGTTGACCACATGCGTCATCAGCCCAGTCTCACGTTTTTTTGTTTTTGTTTTTTTTTGTGTGTTTGTTTTTTCGTGTTCCCGTGACGAAATGAGTCAAATTTTTGTGACAGGGTTTTTTTTAACTCACTATTACTAACCCTACTCCTACCCCCAACCCAAACCTTACCCATAACCTAAGCCTACTCCTTCTCCACACCCTAACCATAACCACCCCCGACCCCGCCTCACTTTTAATTTCGTGCAGCCATCACGGTATGAATTACAATGAATTTGTGCTGTTGTGACGAAAATGAGGCACAATATCACAAACCAATAGATTAATGTATATTTCGTGCTGCTGAATCAAGACTTGCCGTGAGACTGGGTTGGCGTCGTAGTGGCGCAACAAGGCTGTCTCATTTCAAAGGGTCCATGGAAGGCATGTGATGAATGCAGCCTTTTTCCCCCCAAAACAAAGGATACAACAGGTGTTGGTAAATTTAAAACAAAAAGACAAGGACATTTTGTACAATATGTACAAATATGTACAGTTATAAATAGGTAATGTTTATAAAATATAAATAATATATAGTTTATGGAGTATAAATAAGTATTAAAAATTATTACTCAACTGCAGGTTACACCCACTATATAAGTTTGTTGCGTGCAGCTGTCAAGGTTGCCAGGTGATGGAGTAGAATTGGTATAAGCTAATGACACAATCGCAAAATGCTCTGTGGGCTAGATCATCTAATTTCAGAAAGGTTTGGTTCAGCCTGTGCTGTCTTGGGAGGCCAAATCTTTGTGGAATGCAGCCTTTGAAGGACACAGCAAAAGACAATTAAGTTAACACTGTCTTTTTCCTCCTTGTATCTTCTGATATTTACAAGACATTTGTAATAATTGCATTATAGAAATACAGTAAATTACAATCACATTGTACAATGGCAACTTTGTTCTGTTATGCCTGTTGTTGTGTTTTATTTTATATTAGTAAAACATCAGTAATAAGCCAATGACTTTTTTTTTTTAAGGTGTTTTCATCACTGTGTGCCGTAACTGTTCTTATGTCACATTAACATTTTTTGTGCTGTTTTGAACTTTAACTTTATTTTATGTACTTTTTACTTTCTGTCCCTGTTTTGATAAAAAATGTTATCACATAGATACTGAGATATAAATCAGCTTCCTCCACCACAAACCTATCTGAAGACTGCTGAGATTGAGTGAACACTGTGTGCATTCGCACATCATTAGTCAGAATTAACATTGTACCTACTGCAGACTGGCCAGAAAAATTGGAGACTGAGGACTGAAACACCATTTGTCTACCAAATGATGAATCAAGGAAAATTCCCTTAAGGCAGTTTTTATTATAAATCAGTGTACAAATGGATATATGGCTAATGCGAAAGATAACTGATTGAGGACTGAAACCAGGTTAAATATTAGAATTAACACTATACAATTATCGACTTTTGATGAGGTGTGCCCGTGATTATGCGGACCTGGTCAGGATGGGGTTCATCGAGGCCTTGGCCGAGAACCCCATCCTGACCAGGTCCGCATAATCACAGGTACACTGAAATCAAAGTCTGTAACTACTTTATTATATGGTAAACAAGAAAATTGTGAGTTTGTCAAACATACTAAAACTGAAAAATCAATCTCATGTTTCAACTCTTTATTATTACTGTCATACTGCACCAGCTGACATCCCATCGATCGACTGGAGATGCCTGTTAAGTCCGTGACAAAGAGCCATCAGGCTTGTTTTCTTATAAAGTTTGCCATTTGGCTGTCTAGCTTCTGCATAAAATTGACCGAGTACTCCGTCAAGCATCCGTCTATTATAAGTTTCAAAGTTGGGTGCATGTCCCTTTTCAGTGACGTACTTGCGAAACAGGTTGGCTGCTGACTGTGTATTTCTGCGGGTATTCTTCGCATCTTTTTTGTGTAAAATTTCGTTTTAAGTCAGCGTCGCTAACAGACACAAACCTGTCTTCTACCATCTTGTCAACAAACTGACAGCCAGAGTAGGCATTGTATCGCATTATCTGATTGGTTATCGATAGAAGGCGTCGCTTGATTAACTAGCGCTATGCTGCACGCGAGGTGTACTCGTTTCGCATGCGCTGTCTACTCGGCTCCACCAGCGGTCAACTCGGCATGTGGTAGAGTTCAGAAAGTGGTGAATGGGCCAATCAGAAGTTGGCAAAATCCCATACCATATAATAATCTGAATTGCGGAAGCTCACAAATAATGTTACATGTACTTTATGTAACATGTACTTCATGTGACGTCCCTAAAGCCTATTTCACACCGGGCCTGCGTAGAGTTACATTGTTTGCATTTAATACGCAGGAATGGCTGCATATGTTGCATGCAGAGGAGAAGCTGGGTCTTCCTCTTCTTCTTCTGTGGTTTTGAAGCTTCACTGCCATCAAAGTTCAGTGGAAAGAATAAAATCTAGCAATGCAGGTCTGTACTGATAAAAAACCGAAACAGATTTTTTTGCCCAACTGGCGTAGGGTAGCATACAATTGCAGAGGCATGGTGTATAGTAGCGCAATGTTACGTAGACTTGCATACAGTAGCGGGGTGTTGCATAGACTGGCGTCGAGCACTATGTCCAGTGTTCTACACCGAATGTCTGCGAAAAAATTAAACATGTTAAATTTTTTGCATCCATTTCACAGACCCCTTTGCGTTCCTCAGCGTATTGCCACATAGGGCTGCATAAGCTTGACGTAGTCAGTACGTCGCATTATGCAGCTCTACGTTGGCCCGGTGTGAAAGGGGCTTAAGCCGTGTATGTCTACAGCGCAATGCAGGTGTCAGTGCAGGTTTTCATGCCCAGCAGCCACACTGCAGTACCGGTGGATTACTTTCATGAGGCAGCAGAAAGTATTTGCACCATCGACCAACAAAACAGGGTCTAAAGTTTTTCTGCTGTTTATTTCAGACAGTACTCATTATTACATTGGCAAGTTCACAACATGTGAATAATTTACTTGACCCATGCAAGAAGCAGATTAGTGCTCCTTGGATTTGAATTGTTATGATATGCTCTTGCTGCTTTTGATTTTCTTGTCTCCTTGGTGGGGTGCACCAAGACAGGGCCAGTCATCAAAGCTTGGGGTTGGGGGGGTAGCTGTCTGTGGGGATGGAAGAAGAGAAAGTGTTTCAGGAATGAGGTGCTCACCTGCTTCTCCTCACAGAGTTGCTGCTCCTGTAACTGATCTGCTCACAGGCTTTGATACTTTGCATGAAGCTCTGTTTCCGCTCCAGAAAACCTCTCAATTCTGTCACCTGCTGAGTCTGCCATATAGAAATCTGGAGGATTTTATGTGAGTTACTGTGTATTTTGAGAAGACATGAATCACATGAATGTGCATAAGTATGTGAGAAAGCTCTGAACCTATGTCCAAAGTGTGAAAGATAAAAATGCTAATGTGAATGACAGTAAAAAGTTGCACCAGTGCCACATAGCCCCCAAACTGCAACACAGGACTCCACAGCCACAGCCAGCACCACAGATCAACCTATCCCCATGGGGTAGGACATTCACAAAGACAGGGTCAAGACCATTACCCCGTGCCACTAGGAGCCAAGAAGTAATCATGGGGACCACAGACCAGCAGAATAATGAAATAGTTTAACCTCCCCATACATGGCAGTGAAGCTGTTCTGTTAGCATGAAACTTTGGACACAAACCTCAAACCCCAATATCGAGCAAAACCCAAAACCCCAGAGAGAGAGAGGGCCAATACCAACTCTTTGGACCACCCAGTAGTCAGCAAAACCCCTACACACTACTGCAACCCACGGTGTCAGGGTACTGGGGCAAGAGGAATGGAAGGCACGCCCAGCCTCTTGGCCATGCCATGGGTAGGAGTTGAGTGGCCAGTTGTGCCTAATTGTGGATGGCCAGACCTAACCGCTTGATTAAAAACCCCCGAGTGGCCTGTGCCTTAATTTTCACTCAGATTGCGCATCACTTAAACAGCAAAGTAAAGTTGGACACGCCCAAGATACACCTTGCATTTTAGACCGTGCTCAAAACATCAGCGAGATTACAACCCTGAGTGTCCAACGGGCATGTGCTTGGGTGTGCATTTCTATGTATTTGCAGTTCAGGTCTGCGGGATGAGTCACGAATCTGTAAGTGCTCCATTGGCCCTTTCTGTCTCGAGAAAGAAACTTTAACACAAGAAGAAACAGTACTTTAAAATTAAAGGATTAATGTTAGCTCACAAACCTGCAAGAATCCAGACTTGAAAAGACTTGAAAGACAAAATTGAATTGTTCTGTAAATTAATCAAATAGAGGCTGTATGATAGTGGGTGAGAAAGGGTTTTCTTCATTGCATTAGTGCACTTGAAGCATTAGTGAGCAGTGTTACTCTTTGGGCAATTTAGTTACTTTTGGATGAATTGAGAGGCAGTCCATTGATTAAGAAAACATTGTCTTGGCGCTTGCAGCCACTCAATGCTGGCAGATGGTATTAGGAAGACAAAGTGAGCAACAGTCTTCCAAAAGAAATGGTTATCTTCTTTGAGATGTAGGCCTGAGATTCATACTGCTTGGATGAGCAGTCGGTGATGTCATGTTCTGCAGACTCGACAGAATGTATATCCACCTTGGGAATAATAAAAGGAGAAAATGAGAATGATGTCAACCACGGAGTCCTTCACAGACTTCAGTAAGAAAGAAGCCTTTCACCCATTTGACGTTTTATCAGATATATCTGTGGTCCACCAGCCTCTGGTGGGCTTCTTTTTTTAACTGACCCAGATAGTCTTTTGTTATTTGCATTGGATGAGGGGAAACTCCAAGTCTCAGAAGACGCCACTGGTGAAATCCTGTCTCTACTGTCATCCTGTCGCTGTTTTTAGACTTTCTAGTGGCAAATTCAGCAGCACTGCTCGTGCACACACAGAAACTGTGAACATTTGCTTTCCGCTCAGATCTCACGCAATCCAACACTTCTTTATCACTTTCATGACGCTTTCACTCTTTTTTTGCCCCTCTGTTGGATGCATGAGGGTGTTCCCTCACATCTACAATAACTGGTATTCAGTTTTATTATCCTCTTTGCATATGTAGAGATACTGTGTGAGAATATTTCCATATCTATGTGTAACTGCACCCATGAATCAGACCATGCAAACCCTGACATTTGGCTTCATAACTAAGAATGACCCCCCACCCCCACCCCCCCACCAAAAAAAGCAAGAAAACGACAAAAACAGTGGTATAAATGTGAGGTTTAGTACAAGATTGACCATACTGAGTCTGTAATGGCAGTGTTAAAGCTGGATTCATCCCAAAGTTTCCACACAGCAACACTCTGACACTTCATGTGTGACTGTGGAAGGTACGAGGGCTGTCCGTAAAGTATAGGTCCTTTTTATTTTTTTCAAAAACTATATGGATTTCATTCATATGTTTTTACGTCAGACATGCTTGAACCCTCGTGCGCATGCGTGAGTTTGTCCATGCCTGTCGGTGACATCATTCGCCTGTGAGCACTCCTTGTGGGAGGAGTCGTCCAGCCCCTCGTCGGAATTCCTTTGTCTGAGAAGTTGCTGAGAGACTGGCGCTTTGTTTGATCAAAATTTTTTCTAAACCTGTGAGACACATCGAAGTGGACATGGTTCGAAAAATTAAGCTGGTCTTCAGTGAAAATTTTAACAGCTGATGAGAGATTTTGAGGTGATTCTGTCGCTTTAAGGACTTTTCACGGTGCGAGACGTGCGACAGAATCACCTCAAAATCTCTCATCAGCTGTTAAAATTTTCACTGAAAACCAGCTTAATTTTTCGAACCGTGTCCACTTCGATGTGTCTCACAGGTTTCGAAAAAATTTTGATCAAACAAAGCGCCAGTCTCTCAGCAACTTCTCAGACAAAGGAATTCCGACGAAGGGCTGGACAACTCCTCCCACAAGGAGTGCTCACAGGCGAATGACGTCACCGACAGGCATGGACAAACTCACGCATGCGCACGAGGGTTCAAGCATGTCTGACGTAAAAACATATGAATGAAATCCATATAGTTTTTGAAAAAAAATAAAAAGGACCTATACTTTACGGACAGCCCTCGTATTCTTCTGCTTTCCACATTGAGAAAATGCACATGAAATTGTCATGAGTGCCAATAAATTCATCCCTAACTTTGCCATCCCTCTCTGTAAGGACAGCCCAAATGGTATAAAGACAAATGAAATCATGACTTATAGTTACAGTGTGTAGGAGTTTCAGATGTTTATTAGCAGAAAAAATGCAGTCAGTATAACCTTCATAGTCATCTGGGGCCACATGTACAAAGTTTGTGTACGCACAAAAACGTGGTGTACGTCTGTCTTCACGTTAACATTCAGATGTATCAAAAGTGAAATGACAGTGGAATTGTGCGGTGCTCCATGCCAACTCCAAGGGGAGGTGATGGTCTAGTGGTTAAGGTGTTGGGCTTGAGTCCAGAAGATCATGGGTTCAAATCCCTGCCTGACTGGAAAATCACTAAGGGCCCTTGGGCAAGGTCTTTAATCCCCTATTGCTCCCGGTGTGTAGTGAGCGCCTTGTATGGCAGCACCCTGACATCGGGGTGAATGTGAGGCATAATTGTAAAGCGCTTTGAGCGTCTGATGCAGATGGAAAAGCGCTATATAAATGCAGTCCTTTTACCAAAACGCACGTTTTCTACAGCTATTGTTCCTTTGGCGACACTTAGAGGTGAGGCTGAGAAACTGTAAATAATGTGAAAACAAGGAGTGATATGTACACCAGTGACTAAATAGTTTATTTGTTTAATTGAAAACCAGCGTTGGCACATTTGTCCGTGTGTGCATTCAGTTTTTTTGTTTTGTGCTTTGCTGGTGAAACTAGAGCTGCAGAACGAACCCCAACACAGACCAAGAGAGGCGGTACAATGAACTTCATTCCTGCACTTGGACAGTAGTGGAGGGGGCAATTGGGACACGGGCAATCGGGACACGGCCAGTCGGGCAGTCATCAGCAGCTGGCGTGGACACGCCGGGGCCTGCTGGTGAAGTTTCACAGCTATGTGTATTGTGAGCAGCCTATTGTTTGACCAGTATAATGACAGCATTTATGAGTCCAGCATGGGATGATCTGAGTCACCTTTATTTGCTTCCACCACTCCAGTGAGAGCTGTGTCACCCACTATCACAGCCACTTGTTTGTCAAAGGGGGTGAATTCCTCCACTCTGTCCCCTCTGAAATCCTCCATCTGACCATTTTTTTTTTGTATTTCAGTGTGTGTGTGCCATTATGAGCCTCAGCATTTATATAGCCTCACACACACGCACGCACTCATTACTTTTTCATTGCACATTGCGACGAGCTGTTTGAGAGAAAGAAGCCCAAGCCACAGCTTTCATCTTTTCTGCACTCTGCTTCAACTTTTACACACAACAACACACTATTTAAATAAATTTGCATAGTCAGGTCAATGGTAAATGGACTGCATTTATATAGCACTTTTCCATCTGCATCAGACGCTCAAAGTGCTTTGCAACAAAAATGCCTCACATTCACCCCGCTGTGAGGCTGTTGCCATGCAAGGCACCCACAACACACCGGGAGCAACTAGGGGATTAAGAACCTTGCCAAAGGACCCTTAGTGGTTTTCCAGTCAAGCTGGGATTTGAACCGAGGCTCCTCTGGTCTCAAGCCCAAGGCTTAACCACTACACCATCACCTCCCCTGATGGATGTGTGAACACGGAGGAGTTTGGTACATCTGCATGTGCGCTCAATTCCATGTTGATTGGAATGTACAAAAGGAATGTGCTTGGATCCATGCGTACACACACTTTGATACATCTGAACTTTTTTGTGTGTACAACAGTTTCTGGCTTTTGGCATACACCGTAACACTTCTAAATCTAAAGTTGTTTTATGTGGATAAGAACCAAATAATTTGCAGTGTACCATGATAAAAAAAGTTTATATTTCGACATGTTAGATCATTTATGTTGTTTTAAGGGTTATTTTCTTATTTTAAGTGTTTGACATGCTTATTTCTAGATTTAACAATCTTAATTCAAGATAATAATAATAATAATCAAATTTATTTATAACGTACTTTACATTTACAAAAAATCTCAAAGTGCTACAACATAAAAATGAACAAAAATATATTAAAATTACACATTAAAAACCTTTCTAAATAAAAATGTCTTTAGCTGATTTTTAAAAGACTCCACAGACTGTGGCGCTCTCAGGGCATTCCGTAGTCGTGGGGCAGTTGCCTGAAAAGATCTGTCCCCCATGGTGTGGAGCTCGGTCCGAGGTTGGCAGAGGCGATTTGACTCAGTGGACCGGAGGTGTCGAGTGGTAGTGTGTGGAGTGAGGAGCTCTGTCAGATAGTCCGGGGCATGGCCATGGAGGCACTGGAAGGTCAGCAGGTAGCACTTGTACTCAGTCCTCTGCTGGACCGGGAGCCAGTGGAGGGTTTGAAGTATAGGGGTAATATGATCATATTTGCACCTCCTCATCAGGACCCAGCCAGCGCAGCTCTGAATGTGCTGGAGCTTCTGATTGCTCCTGCTTGACATCCCGACAAGGAGGGAATTACAATAGTCTAGCCTGGAGGAGACAAAGGCATGGACCAGCCTTTCAGCATCACTAAAGGAAATGGAGGAGCGGAGCTTGGTAATGTTTCCAAAGTGAAAAAAATGAGATTTTACAAAGGTGATGGATATGATGATCAAAAGAGAGGGTGGAGTCAAACCTGACCCGAGGTTTGTTACAGAGGAGGATAAGGGGATGGAGTGGCCTGAAAATGAGAGAATTGTAATTGGGGATGAATGGAGCTGATATGGTGTGCCAACAAGGATGGCTTTTGTTTTGGTACTGTTTAGCTGTAGGAAATTTCCTGTCATCCATGCCTCTATCTCCTCCAAGCAGGCTCTAAGTGTAGACAGAGCAGTTGCTGGGGATATGGAGTCAGTTCGCAGGTAGAGATGAGTATCATCGGCATAGCAGTGGAAGGAAATCCCATGCTTGCTGATGATGTGACCCAGGGGTAGCATATAGATGGTAAATAAGGTGGGACCAAGAACCGACCCCTGAGGAACCCCACAGGTGACAGTGTGGGGCCTCTACCTTGCATCCCCCAGGGCCACATACTCAGCCCTACCCGCAAGAAAGGACTGGAACCACTGAAGGACAGCTCCAGTCAAATCAACTGTATGCTCCAATCTGTGGAGGAGGATCTGGTGGTCCACAGTGTTGAAAGCAGCAGTCAGATCTAACAGCACCAGGATGGATGGAAAGCCCTGGTCAGCCGCCACCAGCAGGTCGTTAGTGACTCTGACCAGGGCTGTCTCAGTGCTGTGTGCTGCACGAAAGCCAGACTGAAATTTTTCATAAAGTCCACAGGTTTGCAGATGTTGCTCCAGCTGGCTAGCCACAACCTTCCAAAACCTTTTAAATAAAAGGCAGGTTTGAAATGGGCCTGTAATTTGCCAGGATGTTTGGGTCCAGACCGGGTTTTTTCAGGAGTGGTTTAATGAGGGCTGATTTTAAAGATAATGGGACGAGACTGATGGCAGAAAGATTTTGTTTTAACAAAGCAGTGGGGAAAGGGTCCAGCAGGCAAGTGGAGGATCCCATCTTGTGGATAGTGTACTCCACCTGCTCCATCAAGACTTCCTCAAACACCACAAGGTTGTTTACAGGCTTGGGAATGTCAGCAGAAAGATTTGGGGTGAAATGGGCCAAAGAAGTGTGGTTGTTATTGACTTTGGTAGCAAAAAATTCATTGAATTTATTGCAGTGTTCCTTGTCAAGTGAAATTATCTGTCATGCAACAAGATACTTTCCCTCAGATTTAGTGTTTTTATCTTGTTTTTAGACACCCCTTTTTTTGCAGTGATATTGTATTGTCTACATATGTGATGGGGCCAGTTTGTGCAGAAACATGCATGTGATAAATAGAAGATATTTAGACTCAGGCATAGAGACAACATGCATGGCAACACACAATGTCTCAAACAGCTGGACAGAGAAGCTCATATGTGTCCACCTGGCTGGAGAGAGGGGAGGCCGGTCTCAGAAGGTGGGCTGAGCTACAGATGGATCAGGAATGCCACCAGGAAAGTGTAAATGGTGGCGGATAACCAAATTATGACAGAAAGGTTTGTTCTGAGAACATCTACAGAATCACAGTGGGAACAAAAGAAGTACTGTGACTGAAAAAGACATAGCCAAAGTGCTGTAGCCTCTTGTCGGTAAAATGTGAGAGAGCTTAATTTGAGTGTGTGTCTGTCGGGGCCCCATGAGTGAACCTGTTCACACACAAAACAAACTGTCTGAATGCATCTTCAGCTGCTTTTTAAAAGTGTCCAATCCAGGAGACACTTCAGTCATGTCAGATAAATAAAGAAACAGTGCATGCGGTGCCAGTAACAGAAGCTCGCTGTGTTGTAGTGAAGAGGTTAGAAGCAGCTCACTCAGCTTCACTGTGACTGAGCAGCTCAGACTGCATTTACACAGACATCACTGACACTTTCGGTAAGATGAGCATATTGTCTGTGCTGCATTGTTGTGTACGTACATACATACATACATGTCTTATGTCGCCACAAATAGAACAAATTTTCCATTTTATCTGTTTCACTGCAAATGCCCAATGCCACTCTTTGCACCGACAGCAGTTGGGCTATTAAGGTACTTGTTCAAGAGTACATTAGTGGTGGTAATGTTAATGAGACAGGTGGTGTACTTACACTTTGTTCTAACCACCTTTAAGACAGCACCTCCCCTGTATAACACCACATGATAGGTGGAGAGTTTTGCCATCATTGGGAATGTTCTGATTAAATTAAAAGCACCTGAATAAAGCAGAGAAACACTGAATGTGGCTGCTTCCACACAGTGTACTACATAATACAGTTAAGCAATGAAAGGCATCGGAAGGGCAATACACACATTGGGCCTCATGTATCAAAGTTGCGTACGGTGATATTTGAGCATATATGGGGTGTACACCAAAACGGCTTCGCTACTTGGCATTTATCAATGTGGTCTTTGGCGTACGGTGCACTGAAAATATACACCAGGTCGAGAGGTGGTGTAAATTATACACCAAAATGATCCAGCGCTGGAATCCACATAAAAATGAAAATGATCAACATGATAAACAGTGCCATTATACAAATCAATGCATATGTTACATAAATAACACTTTCTTGATTATACCACATAATAATTAATACAAATCCCACTTTTGCGGGATTGTTGGTCTATCGAGCACGATCCGTGGCCACAGCGCTGACCGCAAAGAAAGCGCTGCTCGCCTTTTTCTCCCAAGCCTGGAGCCAGAGCAGCGCTGAGCTTAACTTTATGTGGTGTGATCGTTTTAGACAATGAAATTGATCATTACAACTGTAGTGTTGTCATTCCCTTCGCCCGTGCTGCAATCAGGTTTTGTTTTCTCCATTCGTTTGTTACAATAACATAAATAAAGAAATAAAATTTAAAAATAAAGAAATCTGACAGATTAGGCATGTCTTATTAATTGAGCAAGCAAATATCCACATGTCAAGAATTATTGACATGTGAAAAGAGAATACAGTGGTCCCTCACTATAACACTTGCACTTGCACTTGCTTGCTTGCCTCTACTGGTGGTTGGCTCTCACTGCGGTATTGTATCACTTCCTGTTCCGGAGCACAGCGGTGTTTTTCTGTATCTGTTAGCTGTTTAATCTGCGCAGTTAGATTGATCTAGTTATCTAGATTACGATTTGTTTCCCAGTGTAATCTTTACGTGCCTTAACTAAAGCACTCCTTCTGTTGAATCACCTCTAAATTATTTACACATTATTCACTTTGCGTGTTTTTAGGAATCCGCTAGCTTAGCGTAGCTACTAGCTCTTAGCCGATTTAGCATGGCGGCTTCTCCTGTCTCTCCCGCACTTTTCTGCTCTGGGTGTGAAATGTTTAGTTATTCCTCGGCCTCCTTTAGCAGTAATGGTACTTGTAATAAGTGTAGCTTATTCGTAGCTTTGGAGGCCAGGCTGGGCGAATTGGAGACTCGGCTCCGCACCGTGGAAAATTCTACAGCTAGCCAGGCCCCTGTAGTCGGTGCGGACCAAGGTAGCTTAGCCGCCGTTAGTTCCCCCCTGGCAGATCCCGAGCAGCCGGGAAAGCAGGCTGACTGGGTGACTGTGAGGAGGAAGCGTAGCCCTAAACAGAAGCCCCGTGTACACCGCCAACCCGTTCACATTTCTAACCGTTTTTCCCCACTCGACGACACACCCGCCGAGGATCAAACTCTGGTTATTGGCGACTCTGTTTTGAGAAATGTGAAGTTAGCGACACCAGCAACCATAGTCAATTGTCTTCCGGGGGCCAGAGCAGGCGACATTGAAGGAAATTTGAAACTGCTGGTTAAGGCTAAGCGTAAATTTGGTAAGATTGTAATTCACGTCGGCAGTAATGACACCCGGTTACGCCAATCGGAGGTCACTAAAATTAACATTAAATCGGTGTGTAACTTTGCAAAAACAATGTCGGACTCTGTAGTTTTCTCTGGGCCCCTCCCCAATCAGACCGGGAGTGACATGTTTAGCCGCATGTTCTCCTTGAATTGCTGGCTGTCTGAGTGGTGTCCAAAAAATGAGGTGGGCTTCATAGATAATTGGCAAAGCTTCTGGGGAAAACCTGGTCTTGTTAGGAGAGACGGCATCCATCCCACTTTGGATGGAGCAGCTCTCATTTCTAGAAATCTGGCTAATTTTCTTAAATCCTCCAAACCGTGACTATCCAGGGTTGGGACCAGGAAGCAGAGTTGTAGTCTTACACACCTCTCTGCAGCTTCACTCCCCCTGCCATCCCCTCATTACCCCATCCCCGTAGAGACGGTGCCTGCTCCCAGACTACCAATAACCAGCAAAAATCTATTTAAGCATAAAAATTCAAAAAGAAAAAATAATATAGCACCTTCAACTGCACCACAGACTAAAACAGTTAAATGTGGTCTATTAAACATTAGGTCTCTCTCTTCTAAGTCCCTGTTGGTAAATGATATAATAATTGATCAACATATTGATTTATTCTGCCTAACAGAAACCTGGTTACAGCAGGATGAATATGTTAGTTTAAATGAGTCAACACCCCCGAGTCACACTAACTGTCAGAATGCTCGTAGCACGGGCCGGGGCGGTGGATTAGCAGCAATCTTCCATTCCAGCTTATTAATTAATCAAAACCCAGACAGAGCTTTAATTCATTTGAAAGCTTGTCTCTTAGTCTTGTCCATCCAAATTGGAAGTCCCAAAAACCAGTTTTATTTGTTATTATCTATCGTCCACCTGGTCGTTACTGTGAGTTTCTCTGTGAATTTTCAGACCTTTTGTCTGACTTAGTGCTTAGCTCAGATAAGATAATTATAGTGGGCGATTTTAACATCCACACAGATGCTGAGAATGACAGCCTCAACACTGCATTTAATCTATTATTAGACTCTATTGGCTTTGCTCAAAAAGTAAATGAGTCCACCCACCACTTTAATCATATCTTAGATCTTGTTCTGACTTATGGTATGGAAATAGAAGACTTAACAGTATTCCCTGAAAACTCCCTTCTGTCTGATCATTTTTTAATAACATTTACATTTACTCTGATGGACTACCCAGCAGTAGGGAATAAGTTTCATTACACTAGAAGTCTTTCAGAAAGCGCTGTAACTAGGTTTAAGGATATGATTCCTTCTTTATGTTCTCTAATGCCATATAACAACACAGTGCAGAATAGCTACCTAAACTCTGTAAGGGAGATAGAGTATCTCGTCAATAGTTTTACATCCTCATTGAAGACAGCTTTGGATGCTGTAGCTCCTCTGAAAAAGAGAGCTTTAAATCAGAAGTGTCTGACTCCATGGTATAACTCTCAAACTCGATAACCCGTAAGTTGGAGAGGAAATGGCGTCTCACTAATTTAGAAGATCTTCACTTAGCCTGGAAAAAGAGTCTGTTGCTCTATAAAAAAGCCCTCCGTAAAGCTAGGACATCTTTCTACTCATCACTAATTGAAGAAAATAAGAACAACCCCAGGTTTCTTTTCAGCACTGTAGCCAGGCTGACAAAGAGTCAGAGCTCTATTGAGCTGAGTATTCCATTAACTTTAACTAGTAATGAGTTCATGACTTTCTTTGCTAACAAAATTTTAACTATTAGAGAAAAAATTACTCATAACCATCCCAAAGACGTATCGTTATCTTTGGCTGCTTTCAGTGATGCCGGTATTTGGTTAGACTCTTTCTCTCCGATTGTTCTGTCTGAGTTATTTTCATTAGTTACTTAATCCAAACCATCAACATGTTTATTAGACCCCATTCCTACCAGGCTGCTCAAGGAAGCCCTACCATTATTTAATGCTTCGATCTTAAATATGATCAATCTATCTTTGTTAGTTGGCTATGTACCACAGGCTTTTAAGGTGGCAGTAATTAAACCATTACTTAAAAAGCCATCACTTGACCCAGCTATCTTAGCTAATTATAGGCCAATCTCCAACCTTCCTTTTCTCTCAAAAATTCTTGAAAGGGTAGTTGTAAAACAGCTAACTGATCATCTGCAGAGGAATGGTCTATTTGAAGAGTTTCAGTCAGGTTTTAGAATTCATCATAGTACAGAAACAGCATT